>NC_090270.1:155894122-156208011 GCF_040414725.1 Anabrus simplex | reverse complement strand
ACAAGAAATCAAGATTATATCACACATTTCATAATTGAAGAATATTACTATACTTCATAAAATTTTAATGATAAAAATGTTGAAAAATTCACAGCTGCATTTAGCATTTTAAAAATTAAAACGGGATAAAGACCATTCACATGCACATAATAGTGAAATCCACAACTGTGAAATATTAGTGTACACCAATATTTTCTATAAGGCTGATTTAAGAAAACATACAAGCAATAAGAGTGCCAAGAGCATGAAAGAGCAGAAGGAAAAAAAACTACTTTTTTGATTATCTTTTCCCCTCCATCCTTTGCTTTGACATTACAAAAGTAGTATAGATATAAGCAACACCGTTAACATTATATTCTATGCAGACAGTCCCTCTGATGAACAATGTGAAGGTGTTATAATGGTCAACTGTATACATTTCAAAGGGTATAGGAGACTTACATACAAGGACTGCTCCTGGTATGGTGAGGACACACACTACCTCACGTGTAATTTTCCTAACATACCTCTTCAGTCAGGCCTAGGCTATCTCCAACAGCTGATGTTGGAACTGCTGAGGATCCAACCAGCCTTCAGGCTGAAGATCCAATTTACACAAGGTCGCAGTAATATTCAGGTTTGTTTAAAAGTACCTAACAGAGCAAGTGTTATGTATTACTAAAGATGATGCACGTTTGGTATAACTTTGAAAATAAGACCCACGTTCATGCAAAAACATCTACTTAATACCTTTCCACCCAGTGTCCGAGAAGTCCCCATATCCCTGGTATCACAGAGGCAAATGTTTTCAGTTTAGACTGTTGAATGCAGGAAGGGTAGGAATCACAGAGAGCAAATTCAGTGTTACATTATATCCGTTGTACACAGTTCTACTGTTGAGGAAGGGTTAGTTGTGTGTGTGCTGGTACATAAAATTAAAAACACATGTGTGCACATACAGGTGGTGGCAGTGGTGGTGGTGATTTTTGTTTTAAGAGAAAGTACAACAAGGTAAACATCCTCTCTGAACAAATTAGTGGAAAAGACATTTAAACTAAAACAAAATTATGTATTCAACAGAGAAATTTCAACAAAAACAAACAAAAAATTATTGAATTAGGCCAAAAAAATTACTAACGAATCAAAAGAGAATGTGCATTCCCTGAGTAACAGTACACTAGTAATTTACATACGCTTGATTAATCCAGTCACACATAAAGCAGATGACGAGATCAGCAGTAGTCGCGTCATCGGCTAGTATGTGTTCAAGTGTTTCCTGCAGGTCAGAGATATCGGCGCACCCTGTGAGGATGTGGGCCACGGTGAAGTCAGCACCACAAGAACACACTGCGAGTCTTCCCTCTTTAGGAGATAAGAGTGCGTAGATCGTAAATGACCTATCCTCAGCCTAAACAATACTATGGCCTCTCTCCGTTAAGGCCGGAAAGAGGTCTGCCACATGGTAGTTGTCTTCTTAATTGCTCTCAGCTTGTTGGGAGTTTGGATAGGTAGCCATTCCGATTCCCAAGACGCAAAGATGGTTCGATGTAGCTGAGAAAACATATCATTGGCAGGTACATTGATAGGTCTTGAAGGTAAAAGTACCGCTTCCTTTGCAGCTTCATCTGCAAGTTCGTTTCCCGCAATTCCAACGTGGCTTGGAAGGCATGCGAAAGTAATTCTGGTGCCAGCATCACTTAACCTGGCCAGAAGGTCATGAATCTGCTGTACCAGTGGGTGTTGTAAGAAACAGGTTTCAATGGACTGCAGAGAGCTTAACGAGTCAGTACACGTATGAAAGTGGTTTCTTCCATCACCCAATGCAAACTGTAGAGCTTCTAAGATGGCGTAAAGCTCCGCAGTATACACGCTACATACACTAGGCAGCGAGATTTTCGTGCTCATATCATCGGTGACGAAAGAGCAACCAATATTTTCTCTGATTTAAGAACCATCCGTGAAGATATGTTTCAGGGCCGAATATTAGTGAACAAACTCCTGAAAATACTTCTAATAAATGGAGGAATCCGCGTTCACCTTGGGTCCATGGAGTAAATGTAGACATATATCTGGTCTCGGAACTAACCATGGAGGTACTTCGCTAAAAGTTTGTTCAAGGCAACCACCGATATCTATATTTAAATCACGACACAAGCTATCAATTCGAAACTCAACCAGCCATGTGGCATTCGGCCGGTCTTGGTACCTCCGGTGGTACTGGGTACCAAATATACATTGATAGCTTGGATGTAGTGGCATTTTCACTAATTTTGGCAGCGCACGTGAGGAGTAACTGCCACCTCCTTATTCGTAAAGCTGGAACTCCTGCTTCAGCAAGCAGACCGGGAATGGGGCTAGTATGGAAAGCTCCCAATGTCAGCCTTACTCCACTATGGCGAGTACTGTCTAAAAGGCTTAGCATAGATTTTGATGCTGAACCATAAGCCGCACTTCCATAGTCAATTTGGGAGAGGATCGTTGCCGTGTAAAAACACAGCAGCACCACACTGTCAGCCCCCTACGAAGTGCTGCCGAGAAACTTAAGCAATTTAAGTCTCTTCATGCAGGCAATCTTTAACTGACGGAGGTAGGGCTGCCAGATTAGTCTCTTATCAAAATGGAGACCCAGGAATCTGCAGGTGTCTACCACTGGTAAGACACTGTTTTGCAAGCGGAGCTCTGGTTCAGTATGCACAAACCGATGTTGATAGAAGGGTACAACTGAGGTTTTTGCTGCTGAATATCGAAAACTATGTTGCAAGGCCCATCCGTCGACTCTTTTAATAGCTTGCTGTAGTTGTCTCTCAGCAAACGTCCGTCTTCCAGAGCTCTAATGTAGAGCTAAATCATCTACATACAGCGATGGAACAACTGCGGGTCCAGCAAAGGCAACTATGCCGTTGATGGCAATTGCGAACAGCATGATACTCAGTACCGATCCCTAAGGTACTCCATTTTCCTGTACGTAATATTGAAAAAAAGCATTCCCTACTTGGAATCGAAAGAGCCGGAGGGTCATGAAGTTCTCAATAAATGTTAGCAAATTTCCCCGAAATCCCCACTGGTGTAGTGAGGAGAGAATTCAATGTCGCCAGGTAGTATTGTAAGCTTTCTCCTGGTCAAAAAACACTGTGACTAGGTGTTCCTTCCGGAGAAAGGCCTCCTGAATGGCGCTCTCCAGTCTGACCAGATGATCAGTGGCAGACCGATAAGAGCGGAAACCACACTGGTAGCTAGACAAGAGACCTTCCTTTTCCATGGCCCACACAAGACGCTGGTTAACCATCCATCCTTCCTCATCTGGTATTAGTCGCCGGAAACAGGTCCCATGATGGCCTATTGGCCTATAACTATCCAGGAGTTTTGGATCTTTACCTGGCTTGGGAATTGGTATCGCAAGTTCTTCACGCCACTGAGATGGAAACCCTCCCTCACTCCATATTCTGTTGAATAAGGTGAGGATACCCTTGAGACATCTGTCACTCAAATGCTTAAGCATTTGATTTTGGATATTGTCCGGTCCAAGGGCCGTGTCTCTGCATAGCACGAGTGCACTCCGTAACTCCCACTCCGTGAAAGGCACGTTGTAGGGATGCGAAGCACTGGAGGTGAAAGAGAGGTGGTGTGCCTCTGCTTCGCGCTTAATTGGTAGAAATGCATGGTTGTATCTCCCAGAGCTGGACATATCTGCGAAATGTGACGTGGTCTGCAATGACTGAAGGAATCGTAACAATATCTCCATTAATGGCAATACCGGGGACTGAAGGCACATTCTGTACTCCGAAAATATGGCAGAATTTTGTCCACACTTGTGATGACGGAGTGTGTGCCGTCATGGAAGACACATACTTTTCCCAGGAAGCTTTCTTACTTTCTCAAATCAAAAAATGGGACTTTGCGCACAGATGCTTAAATGTGATATGATTGGCCATCGTAGGATTCCAACGATAATGTTTAAAAGCACGTCGGCAATCACGTATGGCTGCTGCAATTTCGTCCGCCCATCATGGGACCTGTTTCCGGCGACTAATACCAGATGAGGAAGGAATTGTTTCCTCTGAAGCAGCCAAAATTCCAGTAGTAATGGAAGAAACGTGATCGTCAACAGACTCCAGCATATCAATGGCCGTCACTGCACGTTTGGACAATTCTGGCCAATTTACTCGCCGAAGTAACCAGCGCTTGGGTACTTCGGACTGTCTTTGATTCAAGATAGATAGAATTATCGGGAAGTGGTCACTATCACAGAGGTGGTCGTGTACTTGCCACTATAGCAGGGGAACTAGCGCATGGCTGCACAAAGTGACATCCAGGTGTGAGAATGTGCCATGTGCGCTGCTGAAATGTGTTTGGTTCCGCTGTATTAAGCATGCAAAGATCAAACAGGTTGATCAGTCGCTCGAGCATTCTCCCCCTAGCACAGGAAGATGGAGAACCCCGTAGTGTGTTACGGGTGTTTACGTCTCCCAGCATGAGGAGCGGAGGTAACTGAGCAATCAAATCTTGTAGTGCAATCATTTCAAGATCGAGTCCGGTGGTATATACACATTGCACACCATTGTCATTACTGGCAACGGAGTGCAAACTGCAACTGCATCTAGCTGATTACAGAATGGTACATCTTCGCTGAAGATGTCGGGACTGAAAATGGAATCTCTCTCTTCTCTTTCTTCTATTTCAAAGGGCGACACCCTTCAAAAAACGGCGTCAAAAGTAGGTAAGAAACGTAAGCTGTATACTCCAGTTCCAGTGGATTATGTAAGTGACGAATGTCTTCCTCAATTCCTGGTTGCTTCCAGGTTCAATGGTAAAAGTTTCCTTGATCAATGTCCTTTCATGATCACCAATTCCATCGAAGAAATTGTTGCTGGTGAAGTAGACGAGATGCACAAGCTCCGCAATGGATCTATAGTTATAAAGACATCTACAGCTGAACAGTCGAGACGGCTACTTAAAGCCAAGTTATTCGAAAAGGTAGAGGTGAAAATCGAGAAGCACCAAACCCTTAACTCCTGCAGGGATTCGGTTAAGTCTTCCGATGATACTATGATCCTGTACCTAGCACGTCGATTACAAACGCCCCCAGTTGCCACGCCATCCACAGCTACTCTGTCTTTGGAATAAAAACTATATCCTCTCATAGTCCTGTTGTGTCCAGGTCTCAAATGAGATTCCTGTAGGCAGACTATGGAGGCCGCAGAGACAGATATCAACTGACGTAATTCAGCTAAGCGGTAGTGATAACTACTGCAGTTCCACTGCAATAGTGCCATTGTGTGGATAGGGAGCGCTTCGAATTTAGAGCAATTACTTGCTCTTCGTTCAGGCCATTACCTGCCAGGTTCTGCCGTCTTTGTCGATATCTTTCTTGTCATCATCACCATCCACGACAATGAGTGGTTCAGTCTCCATGGTCTCCTCAGAAGAGGCGCGGTGACTGGGCACTCCGCAGGCGGTAATCTCAATGATCGGGAAGAGTGGGCCTTCTTCCTGGGAGAACTAGGCTCTCCAGAAAGCGATAGCTCTTGCCCACCATTTCTGTCTTTCTCGGAGGAGAACCGGCAGATGGCTTTCCGGACTTCTTTGGGGATCCTGTGATCCCTGATTTGAGTTGGAGAAGGCTTCTTCTTCAATTTCTTAAGGGAGCTCTGTGGTTTCACCTCCTCCTTTATGGTCTGGGCATTGGAAGGAGGGCTGGACTTTCCAGCCCTATTTGGGAAAGTCTTTCCCCCCGTCCTGTTGGGGGGAGGACATCCCAGCCGCACGTTCCTGGGAAGGGCCCTTCCCAGGCAACGTCGGCAGTAATGTCCTTTTCGATGGTTCACGTAGTGGAACTCCAGTTTCTTTAGCTATTACATTTTGTTGCTGGTTTTGACTTTTCGATGCATTTTCAGTACTAGTGTTCTGTACAAAACTCTGTGGAGTGATCTGCACATTTACGACCTTTTCAGCGAAGGAGATGGAGAACTCCGGAGCAGCCATAGACTTGAACTTCCTCTGAGTGTCTGGATAAGATAGCTTATCCAGCGTTTTGATCTCCTGGATCTTTTTCTCCTGCTTGAATGTGGGGCACTTCTTTGAGATTGAAGCATGTGCAACTGGGCAGTTGACGCACACAGGTGGTGGTGTGCAGTCAACCCCAGTCGGTTCAAACTTCCCATACATTTTGCAGGTCGTCGAACCTGTACATCGCAATGACGTATGGCCAAACTTTTAACAGTTATAGCACCTCATTGGTGCCGGAATATATGGACGAACACGTCAGATGATACATTGCCATTTTTATCCGTTCAGGTACGGTCTCGGCATCGAAGGTAAGGATGAAAGCACCCGCATCGAGTAGCTTATCACCCACACGCCCCTTCAACCTCTTCATGTCGGTTACACCCCGAGGTGCTAGGTACCAGATCATAGAATCATCGGAAGACTTAACCAAATCCCTATGGAATATAAATCCCTCACAGGAGTTAAGGGTTTGGTGCTTCTCGATTTTCTCCTCTACCTTTCCGAATAACTTGGCTTTAAGTAGCCGTCTGGACTATTCAGCTGTAGATGTCTTTATAAGTACTGATCCATTGCGGAGCTTGCGTGTCTCGTCGACTTCCCCAGCAACAATTTCTTCGATGGAACTGCTAATCATGAAAGGACATTCATCAAGGAAACTTTTACCATCAACCCTGGAAGCAACAAAGAATTGAGGAAGACATTCGTCACCTACATAATCCACTGGAACTGGAGTATTACGCTTACTTTTTTTACCTATTTTTGATGCCATTTTTTGAAGGGTGCCACCCTTTGAAACAGAAGAAAGAGAAGAGAGAGGTTACATTTTCGGTCCCACAAGTACCCAGGATAAGAAGGTCGACCTTTGACAGAGCCCAGATGTGGCAAAGCCAAGGTTATATATGCCAGAGGGCACCCGGTATCTGGAGGGGCTCGCTAACAACTACTCTCCCAGTAACCATTCATCACCTCGCCACGACCCGAAACTGGTGATTGGGAGAGGATAAAACCTCCGTACAAACTTATTCTACCTGAGGCAGAGAGGGTGGCCAGACAGGAAGAGGAATTAAATTTAAGAAGGTGAGAATAGAAGGGTAGAAATAGTTATGAAGAATAAAGAGCACAGACACCTCTCAGGCAACTCGGAGGAGACCTTATTAGTCTGGCCCTACACCGAGGTCAATCCAGTAAGGGTACCCTGAGCTGGCACAGCCCTCGGGATCAACAAGCACACAAGCCCCCACACCGACGTCAAAGCCATGGTGTCCCTAGAGGAGGTGTGCACATGCAGCAAACAATAGTACAGATAATGAGTGCATTTAAAGATTCTTTTGGCAAGGACTCAATGTGCAAAGCAACCCTGCTTGCTTGAGACAAATATGCATTCACTTCTGGCTATGTCAAATAATTTGTTCGCAGAACGAATCAGTGATAGTCCGATTTATTGTCCATATGCATATGCGCAGTTGGCAACTAGGTTGAAATGTGACGAGTTAATTTCCACTATGAACAGAAGTGGCTGGAAATGTCAGCTGTTTTGAACCAACGTGTCATGTACTTTGAGTGTTCAGAAAGAACCAGGATTTTATTCAGAACTTCAAGTTTAAAAATGGATTAACACAGTAAGATAACAACATGAATGACTAAACAATATTAGTTGAAAGTCTGAAATATATGCTTAGACATAGATACAAATGTGGAGTTATATTTTTATATTTGGTAAATGTTATGTATTTTGTAAGTTACTTCAACAACTAATCATGGCAGTGAAGTAATTCTCAGGTCAGTTATGAAACGAACATAGAATTGCTGACTGAAAGAGTTTTCGTACAGGATCGGAAACTGTTCCAACAATTTGCTGATGGTTTCCAACAGTTTGAAAACCTTGTACGAACAACTTAGCAACTCTGATGAACGCTACTACAAACGTGAATTTGAATATGTGCATGTGTCTGATACTTGGCAACAGTTTCTGACTGTACTACGAACAAAGCTAAAGACAGATGGTATAACAGACGTAAAGAGATGCAGGGTGATGTGTCGCAATGAGTATTATAAATTTACTCAATGTCCAACATACAGGTATTATAAATTTAGTCATTCGGGACAAATATTTCAGGTTTCCCATGGTTATCAACATCTATATAATCTGATGGCCAGGGAGGCATCATTTTTGAAAATGATAAAAAGCCTCTCAGTGTGCACTGATATTGCTGGTAGCTCCAAGAAGCCTACTCATTGGCCTCCACGGTATGCACTAGCCATGCGTCTTGGTAGGTGTGCTATTTACCAACTGATGAGACCAAATTAGCACAATGGAACGAAACACTGGCAACAAGGAATGAGTTAGCTGGAAAATTTACTCATTATAAATTTACTCATTCGGGACAAATATTTCAGGTTCCCTATGGGAATCAACATCTATATCATTCAATCTCTGTTGCAAAAAATGTGGAGATGAACATCAGTTGACACACTTTTCTAAAACCCAGTAGTCTTGCCACTAGGAATTTATACGTTGGCAGCCTTGTGTAGCTGGTTGAGACGTCATCCATCCCACGCCAGGTTTTTTGTGCAACATCTATTACATCGTCTGAGGCAAGCCATGTTGTTTGTTTAATCTGTGTGACATAGTGCGAGCCATGCCATACACAGACCGTTTACAGAACACTTACCAACTTTAGACTGTAAAAATTGTAGTGAAGATTTGGATTTTCAGTACTGTTTAAAGTTGTGTCGCCATTGCCATCATCGCTTGATGTCGAATTATGCCATCAGGAAGTGTCGACAGATTAAATCTCATCCATAGTTACTGATTGTATGATAAAAGTATACAACGTTGATCCGGTCTGACAGCACTACTCTTTTGACTGTACATGTTTGCCGCTTAAAATTTGGGAACTTCCGTTGTGTGACCGATCAGCTTCACTTCACATCCCGTTCACTTAACTGTTTTGCTTTGTGTGTTGTGGTTGCATCTGTTGTGCATTCTATATGTAAACAATGTAAACACGTTTGTTTCCTGTGGTCTTTATCAAATGTAATGAATTCTAAAATCACTCAGTTCTTCTCTTCTGCTCCGGCAGGTAAGAAATTGAAACTTTCTGAGAGTGAATCAAGTGAATGTAGTGTGCCGAAAACAAGTTTGGAGGAATATGCTGTGACTGAATCTCTAAAAGCTGAACACGTGGTTGTGGCTACTGAATATGCGGTTGTGAACGAAAATCTTCCCGAGTGTTGGACTCTACAGCAAATACCTGATTTTTGGAGGAAAAAAATTAGTTTAATTGTGAAAAATATGTCAAGAAGTAATCAATCTGGGCCTGGACAGAAACAAACTAGGAATGAATATTTTTAAACCATGGGCAAGTGTTCAGATTACTTCTTTTGGTGAAAATAAAAAATGCAAATGACTTCACTAGAAAAAAAGATCCATGATCACACAATTAGTTCTTTCCGTAAGGCTGCCACTAACATATTAACTGCTGCAAACGAAAGAAAGAAAGAAAGTTTGTTTTTTTTTTTTTTTTTGTTTTTTTTTTTTTTGCTAGGGGCTTTACGTCGCACCGACACAGATAGGTCTTATGGCGACGAAGGAAGAAAGAAAGAAAGAAAGAAAGTTGCAGGTCTCTTTTATTCAAGCTTTTGTTTTTTGTTTTTTTTTTTTGTTTTTTTTTGCTATGGGCTTTACGTCGCACCGACACAGATAGGTCTTATGGCGACGATGGGATAGGAAAGGCCTAGGAGTTGGAAGGAAGCGGCTGTGGCCTTAATTAAGGTACAGCCCCAGCATTTGCCTGGTGTGAAGATGGGAAACCACGGAAAACCATTTTCAGGGCTGCCGATAGTGGGATTCGAACCTACTATCTCCCGGATGCAAGCTCACAGCCACGCGCCTCTACGCGCACGGCCAACTCGCCCGGTTTCAAGCTTTTGAACATGACAAAAGAATAACCTCCAAAATCTTCAGAACAGCCTATAAAAATTGCAAAGAAAAATAAAGCATTCAATGATTTTGAATCTGAAATTGATCTCCAAGAAGTGAATGGTGTGATCGTGGCCATAAGACCTGTCTGTGACAGTGCAAAAAGAGAAAAAAAAGAAAAGGAAAAAAAAAAAAGAAAAAGTGAATGGCAGTGACATGGGCCAAATTCTTCATTCGACCAATGCTTGTATCAGCATAGATAAGCATATTTGAGCTGAAATGAAGAAAACTCTAATGAAGAAAATAATTGAATCTGATTGTAAGATTTCTTTGCTAACTGACAAGAGCACTACTATTAGCCAAATATATGGATGAACATACCAATCTATTTAGTGATATTGTTGAGCTGCAATATCTGCCCAAGGTAGTTTTCAATGTCTAATTAATGTTTTAAATGAATTGGGATTCTCTCACAAATTTTTGAAAGAAAACCGTATTTCAGTACCATGTGATGGAGCCGCTGTGATGTTTGGGAAAGAGAAAGACATAATGACTATGATTAAAGAACGATATCCACATGTTTTGTTTTGGCACTGCACAAAACTATGTACTTGAACTCTCTCTTGCAGATGTAATTACGAAGGACTACCCATCACAGATTAATCATTTTAAGTAATTTCTTGACAAACTTTATACATTATACTAAAAGTCACCTAAAAATGCCAGAGAATTGAGAAATATTCTGAAGATCTGGACCAGCAACTCTACCACATTGGAAGAATTCTAAACACTCGTTGGGTAGCTTGAAGTTACCAAGTGTTTCTGCAATTTGGAAAAACTATGGATTACTCGTGGCACATTTTGAAAGAGCAAAATAGGATGAGAACAGGGATAAGAGTGAAAGAGCTATGTATGATGGCCCCTTGAAAAAAATTTACCAATGTTGATTTTATTCTTGAACTTGGTCTTATGAGTAATGCTCTTCAAGAGTTGTTAGAATTCAGTGTTGAACTACAATCACGTGATAGGACTCTGTATAAGGCTCATTAAGTAATATCCAGGGAGAGTCTTTTGTTTCAAGATCGGAAATCTAACAGGGGATCTTACTATCGTGAAACTTGAAGAGCAGCTGAGAATTTGAAATTCAAGGGAGTTACCCTGCAGAAGAGAGAAAAAAGTCAAGCAGCCAATGCAAAACAGTCCGTTAACAAAAGACGACAAAATAATACCAGAATGGACAAAAGTACTGTATCCTGAATGTTGGATGGATAATGTTTAAAAAATGTCACTGGTGAAGCTGAGGTACAAAATTTGTGTAGACAATTAAGGATTCAAGAGAGAGAAATTCTAAGAGGTTATCGTGAATTCCTTGTTGAGAAGAAAATGCCAGAGTCACTACTACCGCTTGTAAATACCATCAACAGAATTCAAATTTCTACCTCCAAGTGTGAACGTGGCTTCTCGCAAATGAACTCAATATTGAAACCAGCAAACGTAATATTGAAACCAACAAGGACATCTTTACACCTGACAACTCTGAGTTTATTGATGTTTTTCAAGTTGGTAGGTCCTCTGCTACGAGATTTTTGACCTCTACCATACGTCAACTCCTGGTACCAGAAAGGAAGACATCTTGTGACCAACACAAAGAGCAAAAGAACGTTCATGTGAAGATGACAGTACTAGCACCACAGGTCAAGTTCAGAAGTTACTGTAATGGTAATGCCTGGTCGTAAAATATGATTATATGACACCACAGAAACTGTAGCCTGCGACTGCAGTCTATGCTTGGGATAGGTCAAGTGAGTACTAGTTAACTTTTTTCCAGAAAAAAAAAAAAAAGCACTCGTTATAGCTGTATGTTCAGCAAAGTTCACACAAATGTAGACTTAGAGTTCAAGTTGAGAACATCATTCAGCATATGAAAAGAAAATTTTGAGAAAGTAATTTCTTCAGAATCAGTGCCCTCAGTATGGAATTTGTCAACAACATTCTTTAGAATTGCTGCCAACACATTAGGCTATCGGAAACTGTGGGCCAGATGAGTTCTGCAAATCTTGACGTATGCTCACAAAGAAAAGAATGAAATCAACATGTCCATTTTTGGACTGCTACAACAGAGACAATTACTCTTTCCCACATTGCAACTGGTGAAGAAATGTATATTTCATATGTTAATGTTGAATCCAAACAACTATCAGTGCAGTGGTGTCATTCATATTTACCATTGGTGAGAAAGTTCCAGCAAACTTCAAAGGCAACTGTTCTGGGACACAAAATGTAGTACTTTTAGTATATCTTGTAGAGCCATACACATGGCAGAAGTACTATAAAACACTAATACACCAAGACATTCTACACAGATCTGACAGCATGGTAAACTAACGTCAGAAATTGTTCTTTTCCATGAGAACACCAAACCACATACTGCTTACTCTCAGACAAAAGTTCGGATGGGCACTACTTGACCTTCTCCACCTTAAAAGTCCTGACCTAGTATCAAATGACCATTGTGTCTTCCTGCACCTTAAGAAAAGACCTATGTCCCAACAATCTGAAGAAACATTTCTCGGCAAGGTGAACCTGCGAGATTCAGTGCTGGGCTCTTCCCTGATCGCTCGTCGCTACTAAGGGAATCCTTGATAGTTTCTTTTCCTCCGCTTAATAATATGCTCAAACTCAGCGGGTAGTCTCACTTGCTCTGAGGTCGTGTTTGGTTTGTGTGTATCGCACGAAATGTTCGGTCACATTACACACCGTACACACTTTCGAGCTTGGTTGCAGGGCAAGGGCGGCGAAATGGAGCCAACACACACAATGATGCTGTGCGGACCAACCCTCCCGTCTCACGCACTCTCAGTGGTAGTGGTGACTGGTTCAGCTCCACAGCAGGACTGACTAATCTTCCAGGCAGTGGACTTCTATTCACAGGGTATTAAAAAACAAACTTGTTGTACACAATCAAAAGTGCTAGAGAAAAAATTGTGACTACAAAGAAAACTGAAGTGGGCAAGAATATGTTTGTAAACAAAAAGTGTTGATATACATCTTTTCTTGTTTAGTATGAACAATTTTTAAATGCACTTCATAGTTTTCAAATATCTTTCTTTGTTATGTTCTTTGTAATATGTAATGAGATCTTAATTTCATCAATCAAAACAATATTCTATGTTCTCACCTTAACTCAAAGAGCTGCTGATGAAAAGCTGCACAGGCTGGCGGGTAAATGTCTAAAAGAGAGCTAATACTTATTGCAGAATCCAAAACGTGGTTTATCAAATCAGTTAATGTCTCCACAGTCAGTCTATTTTTCGTACTTTTCAAACGAGTTGGGACCTCAGCTGCAGACTGGAGTGGCACATCCAACCGCATACCCACACCCAATAATGCCTGTACACAAATTAAATGAAGCAGACCAATACAGAAAACATAATTTTCAATAGGAATACATGGATACATTATGAAGTCCCTCAAGAGAGATATAATACAGGCTAGACTATAATGTGTGTGACTTGAAAGATATTGAGAAGAAAGGAAATAAAGATGACATATCAACAACCTCCATATGACTTACTACAATAGTGATGTATCAGCATTAATCATACAATGATTGGTGTTCACAAGCCAGTCCTGACTGAACACACCAAAAATTCTGGGAAAAACTTCTCTCTCCTCAAAAGTGGCCTCCATAAATTTCCATAGTTCATTCAAGATTCAGAAGACTAACTGTTTAGAAATATAAAGAAAGGGTTGTTTTCCTCCCATAAATCATCGTTGTACCAGGCGTTCCATACACAGCAAATATCACCTCATCATCTAATCATATAAGATTTACAGTAAATGAGCTGAATGGGCACCTCAAATAATATTTAACACAGATTCTCATTGACACTCATAGACTGAACCATGCAGTCCACTAGTAGTTAGGCCTTTCAGGGAAGGTTAACTTTGTTGCTAAACAAATCATTTATTTATTTTTGGCTGCTGTTCTTAGGGAACAGAAAAAAATACAATTTATCAAACCATCGGCTTTCTGTATGTAATGGGCTGCCAACAATGGTCAAAGTGTACAATAGATAAATGAAAAATGTAAGAGTTACAAAGCTGACTGAAGGCAGACTACTATTAAAGAGTGTGAAATATAAATTATATTCACAGGTCATACAAGTAAAATCTCAATATTCCCGCTGAACCACATACTGTAGTGATGACGAGGTCCAAAGTCCTGTCCTTTGTTAAACCGAACCATTTCCAGAACTTGGTGAAGAAGGCTGGCACAGTACCATGAGCTTCAAGCATTAGCCTTATTACCTCGAGCTCTTTGAAGGTGGTATTTTCCTTTGTAGTAAGGTATCGTTAGGTTTTAATGTCCCATTTCTCGATGTTTATTTCTTCAGGCTGGCCTAGGTGATGTTCAAACCTGGTAGTCCAGTAGCAATACAAGCCTTGCTTGTTCTTGTAGGCGATCATGTCTACGCCTGGAACAACCATTACATGATATGCCATGGACCTCTTCACGCACGTTAAAGTCTTTTCTACGAAGTTCCTCAGCATTCTCCTAGCAGCATCGGCACAGAGGTCACCGTCCAAAGATCTGTCTGGAACAGTTCTGACATAAATTGGTTGTCGTTTTAACAGCTTCATGCCATTCACTGAAGGAAAGACCTTCGTGATGTTTTATCCAGCTGTTGGCAGGTGTATTCTCTTTATATAACTCCACTCCGATACCTTTACGAGGTAACACCGACCAAGCTACCACTTCATGTTCTCTAAATTCTTGATAAATTTTTCTTGGATTGAGAAGACTGTTCTTGCCGGTTAGTAACTTGATTGACATCAGTAATGTTCAGGGAATGCAGAAATGCTGTTATTTAAACACATGGGGTCTGCTTAGCGAATACATAGCTGCTGACAACTTTAATTAACATACTGCAGGCAGTAGTGTGTTGAACTGAAGCTTCCCACAATGTTCTGGGAAGTCCCAGAACTTTGTCCTTTTTATCAGTGTATACGTCATGGTTGGGAATGTTAGTAAGCAGGAGTAAAATTTCTTTCAATGTACTTCTGATTATTTTATCAGCATCGTAGTTAGTTCTGCATGTGGCAGTATAATTTAAAGGGGATTAGTGTAACTACTGCCATCTATGACTGTTTGTATATGTGGAATTTAAAATGTAGCATTTAACTATGCCCCATGAACTGCTAGATAGCAATTGGCTGTAATTTGTTAATTGAGGCACATCTAGTATCTTGATTGGACGACATGGAGTAATTTCTACGGCTTTTATTCCGTGACTCCGCTGTGCGTTTGTCAACTGTCGACGTGCGTTGACTTGTGGACCTGCTCTGTGAACTGAGAGTCGGCAACTGCTCATCTCCAAGATGGCTGTATTTGAAGAGACGCTCTGTCTAGCCATTACGGCTAAGGAAAATTATTACTGTCCACCCTAGTTAAGGGACCGAAGAGGCTGTGGAGCCTCTTACTTATTAGAACCTACTGTGATAAGTTATGGGTGGCTTTAATTTACTCTTAAAGTGGCTGATTAGTACTGTGTAATATCAATTCTTTCTGTAAACTAACAGTATATGGTAATACTATTTTATAAAATGTGCTGGAAAGGATTATTACGGACCTCTTCGTCGGTAAGTTTTGTAAACTTCATACTTTGGACAAGGTTGCTCATCTACCATGACTGTGTTACCCCAAGGAGCTCCCTCGAAGTAAAACATGTCTCACTGAAATATTTGCTATATAGCGCAAAGGCGATGCATTGATAGTTCCTGTGGTATTGAGTGAAAATGCCTCAAATTTGTATTCATCGGTCAAAATAATATTTGAAGCAGTTTAAAAGTGTTCCCCTCTAAATTTAAAGGCGATATCCGGTATGTACTTTGAAGGCCTTAAAACCTAAACAAACCTGCGGTCTCCATACTTAAGTGTTCTTATAGTATTATATTTAACCCAATGAACTCGGATGATGAGGCACGCCCGCTAGCGAGCATATGGCTTACAACTCGGATGACGAGTTGGGCCCGTGCATTGCCAGTGCTCAGATATCTTTCTATAGTCCACTCAGTTCGCAAGAGGTTGACACAAGGGTATGTCGAAGTTTCCCTTGTTTGACCTTCACATCACATGTATAGGGTGACTCGGAAATATTTCAAATTCCTTTCAAGTCAGAAGTCAATATGGCAACTAGCAGCGCGCGCGTTTCAGAACAGGAAGAATTAGTGAAGTTAATTAACAGTGTTTTAGATAATGATTCCAACATTAATGTAAGTGAAGATCTTCAGGAATAAGAAGGCAATAATTTGTGTGAGGAAGTGTTGAGTGTAAATAGTGTTAAGGAGTCAGGAAATGTATATATCGCTAGTGACTCATAGAGTGATGAGCAAACCCTTCGCGCCAGGCCTCCACAACTAAAACGTGCTTTGAAGTCTATCTCGCAAAAACATCATTTTAGGTTAGCACACGCATTAATTCACCTTATTACAAAACTAGCATGTACCCGCGGCTTTGGCCGCATTTATTAATTCAACTGTTTTATATAATAAAAAACTATTTTTTCCTTATAGAGCTTCCGGTTGAACTATATTAGTGTCCTTCCAAATGGAGCTGAGATATATAGTGCATTTGCCTTTCCAACTATTGAACAAACCACGTACAGTTGTCAATGGGAGAAGCAGCCTTTTCAAAGATGGAGTTCTAAAACTTTAAGAGATTGTTCTTGTGCCTTGTTGATGTTCATAGTGAAACTGAAACAAAGGAGAACTGCAGAAATCTAAACTTAAACTGCATATCCGAAGAAATTATTAGAATCCAAGGAATGAATATTACTTCGCTTGCGGCATGCCCAATCATGAGAATGGCTTCAATAATATTAGTCATCAGTTTCAGAGTCGTGCTCATTGCAGAGGGCAGGATTCTTATTCTTAAGAAGGGTAATCGGTGCCACAATGGTCCGCTCTAGGATGTTGGAGGATATTCCAGGTGACTCCAAGTCTTTCAAAAGCTCTGCCGTGTAGTCGATAGACTTGTAACTTTGTACAACATCGGATAATTCTTGTAAAAGTTGCTTGTTGATGACGTTGACAGCTTCACTTCTTGGAGCAAGAATCGCTCTTTGACACAGCCATGCATAATTGGTGAAATGCTGTGGCCACGAATGTTAAAAATTTCAGATCTGTGCATGTTTATTATAATCTAATCTTCTATACTATAGGCTATGTTTTCTCTAAATGAAATAATAAAACACGAGATTGAGTTAGTTGAAAGAAAAAATGGTAACCGGATAATTCTTGTGCCTGTTGCTTATTGATGACGTTGAAAGCTTCATAGGTGCAAGAATTGCTCTTAGACACAGCCATGCATCTTAGGTGAAAACCTGTGCCCACCTATGACAAACATTTCAGATCTTTGTTTGCCGTAGATTTGGCTGGGAATCGCTCACATGCACACAAAGAGACAGACATCATGGACCGAAGGAAAATGGCTTCCTATTCCATGGACTTAAAATGGCATTTTGACTGATACATGTATTATTCCTTGTTTATTCTTATCGTCTATCTTGTGTCCTATATATTTCCTCTAAATGTATACATGTCCAACCCTTGTCCCCTTTCTCTATGCGGTTTGGGTATGAAATGAGATGAATCTTCGTAGCGCATTTTTTTTCTTTTCTCTAGGGGCTTTACGTCGCACCGACACAGGTCTTATGGCGACGATAAATAGTAGCGCGTTTTTACGACCGGATATCTTTCAAGACGTAAACCTAATCAGATGAGTTAATGAGATGATATGAATGACATGATAAATGATTGTAAGAATGAAGAGGATGAAACTTGGCTCCGGCACATAGCCCACTCCTCTCGAATAGCTCAACACTTCACGTCCCCATCCGACAGGGTCATATGCCCTCACACCATGTAAGACCAAAAGCGGCTTCCTACGCCATGGACGTAAAATGGCTCCTTGAACTGTGTTCTCTACCTACCTTATGTATGTTGCCTAGCGACAGTGACTCTACGCATATAATCTTGGTGACAGCACGTTGGATTGTCATATCCCAATACATGTTTTCCTACGGTTTTTCGTTCATTACTCGCCAACAAAAGCGGTGCATTCGAGGTGCATTCAGACCCCTTTACATCTAACTATGATCAAAATTTCACATCTCTGTGTGCTGCAGATTTTGCTGGGCATCGCGCACAGACAGACAGACAGACAGACAGACAGACAGACAGACAGACAGACAGACACTTCCAGTTATTATTATAAGATTTCAGGTTAATACTTTGTATCTTGCATAGTTTTCTTTTAACAATATATTTTTCGTTGTGCTGCACAAACAGCTTCTCCACTGGGATTTAAATCTGAGTCAGTGTGACACCCAGGGGTATTTTAATGAGAGTCCATTGGGTTAAAGACAGGATTTTTTTTTTCCCCTCTCTTATGTCGCACCAACACAGATAGGTCTTATGGCGACAAGACTGTTCTAGGCACAGCTAAGGCCTAATAGCACATTACTGTCATTGTTAAAATTTAAATTTGTCGTTCTCAGATGTGATCTACTTAACTTAATTTTCTTAGTTTTTGATTATTATTAATAGGTTTTATTGGTAGCTAAATCATTTATTTTCTATAGAATATTGAAGGTGCTATTGTGCTTTTGGAGCTTTATTTGCTTTAACGTTACGGATTTATTATTTTTCATGTAACTCTTATCCTTGCTGTTGTTGTTGTTGCATCGTATTACTACGGTTACCTGTATGTCGTTGTGTAAAGACAATGAGTATTGATAAGGTATGATTATATATGCATCGCGTCATCGTTACAAGTTCATTGTATTTCCGGAAGCACTGTGGATCAGACGCTTCTGTGGTGTAGTGGTCAAGACTTGATTGATGATGACTGTGGTTTATTGTACCTCATATTAAGTAACACTGGCGATGTGATTTAAGTAATGTGATATCTACGATATTTCTTCAGTTGAATTTGTGGTGTGATCTGGTGAAATTAATTATTTTTAGTGTGAATATATCATGTTTTAACATCTCGCCGACTTGTCTCCTTCCCTTCAGGTTTATTTTCTTTATTTTATTTATTGTGTGACCTTTAAATGGTGGTGTTATTTTTAATGCACTTCAATATGCTAGTAGAAAAATTTTGTCTACTAAAAAGGGTACCCT
Source organism: Anabrus simplex (assembly GCF_040414725.1). Classification (NCBI taxonomy): domain Eukaryota; kingdom Metazoa; phylum Arthropoda; class Insecta; order Orthoptera; family Tettigoniidae; genus Anabrus; species Anabrus simplex. Next base: position 156,188,915 of record NC_090270.1, on the reverse strand, counting down.
GTACTTTTTTTAAAAAAGGTAAATTGAGAGCTCTAAATTAGTATAGTCATATGACCATCGATTCAAAGGTTTTCTTTTTACAAAAAAAGGAACTGCAGTTCACGTGCAAAATATTTTTTTTAAATATTAAATGGTTTGTGATTTAAAATAGTTCCAGTGAATGAAATGATTTCTCCTTATTCTTTATTTAATTCATTTAGTTAAATTTTTTTTTATTTTATGAATTATTTGTGTGTGTGTTATTCTCCTTCTAAAAAAATATTCTTATTTATTAAATTTTTTGTGGTTAAAACTATTTAGTGTTTCAAGGTATTTCACATGAATTGCTCTATCCTGTTCCCCTGGATCCACCCTCTGTTGAGGTTCTTTTTTGACCTTTGGTTCTGTCCAGATTCCATCGCTTCCCTGTCTGTGTTTTTATGGAGGCCTATCCTAAGTAGCTGGCGTGATTTCGCGCTGGGATGGCCTCTTGTCTCTCTTGTGGTAGTACTGGCAATCGAAACCGAGTGTTTGCGGTGTTGTGCCATCAGTTGTTTCGCGGTCCTTGTGTTCAATTGTCAGTATGTCACATGCAGTTGGAAATGGATAAATAAGTGTGGGGCAAATTACTGCATACAGCATGACAAATTTCTGATCATATTTAAGCAGCGATGCAGAGGTAAGCGAGTTTAAATTTTAATGTAGATTTTTCATAACTGCGTTGCCAGTGAAAGTAATTGTTTAACTGAAAGGGATGCCGAGATAATGAAATGCTTCACACTGTTTGATCACTTGAATTTTGCAATTCTCCTCATCAAAGTGTCAATTAATTTTCCATTTTTAAAACCTACCCCCAAACCTTTTCTTTTTATTCTGTTAGGGGTTATATGTTGCGCTATTGCATTGAAGATTTACAGTGATGCAAGGATGGGAAAGAGACAGGACTGGGATGGTAGTGGACATGGCCTTAATTAAGGTACAGCCCCAGCATATGCCTGGTGTGAAAATAGGAAACCACAGAAAAACATCTTCAGGGCTGCCAACCGTGAGATTCAAACCCACTAAAACCTGAATTCAAGCTAACAGCTATGCACTATAAACCACATGGCCAACTCGCACAGACAAAGCATTTTTGAGGGTTTATTTGAAGGGCTATCTCTGTAAACATTCTCGTGGCAATACACATTAATTTTAAAGCCGCCTCTTAGTTTTACCGAAAATGACAATGCCGTCTTCAAAACCCATTACAGTGATGGGTGATAACTGTGGCGTGTCACTTCATATTTCAAAGGCATGTTTTCCTCAGATAATACATTGAAATATGATCAATGGCTATATTGTACAGTGTTGACGACGGTGGTGCACCCACATTATGCCACTCTGTATGTGAACAGGGTTAGTTTTACGTGTCTCTTCTTGTCGGTCTGCAAGTATTTTATTAAGAACCACAGTTTAGTCGGAATTCCTTCAGCAGCCACAGTCGATTTTAAATGTGCAAAGCCAATAATATCAAACACTTTGGATAAATCAAGAAAAACTAATGCGTGCTGATGATAATGCTTGTTGTTTTAAGGGGGCTAACATCGAAGGTCATCTTTTGTGGCTTTCAATAATCCAACGAGAACGGAAATGTTTACAAGGATTACAAGAAGACTGCAAAAACCTCTGTGATGTTCATTAAAATTCATGAAAGAAAATAACTGCTATCTAGGACACTTTCTATTACTCTTCTAACCAACAGAGCAAATGGTGACAGGCCTCCAGTTCAACAGGATTTTAGTTTCACATTCTTTATATAAGAGAACTGTTCTGGCTATCTTTAAACATGTTGGTACCTTTCCCATTGAAAACATCCTTGTGGCAATCACAGTGATTATTTAACAAGCAATATTGTCTCTGATAACTCTTACAAGGACAAGGTCAGGACCTGGTACGGTGTCCACTGCTATGTGGTGCGTAACACCTGTGACATCATCTTCAGAATTTTGTTAAAAATGAAGCCATGCTTTTCAGTGTCGACTCAGTTAATGTAACTTTAAAGCTTTTCAGTCAGTCAAACACTAATTATACCTGTATAAAACCACACTATTAAAGAATGATATGTTTCGTTCTTGAAAGAACATCATCAGATTCTATAAATCGCACGTTTTTTAAACTGATGAAAATTGTTTAGAAGTTTAGAAATATGTCAAAATTCTGTTTATACCCTTTTAAAACTTGAAAACTGTCCAGCTCCATGGGTAAATGGTTAGCGTGCTGGCCTTTGGTCACAGGAGTCCTGGGTTCTATTCCTGGCAGGGCCGGGAATTTTAACCATCATTGGTTAATTTTGCTGGAACGGGGGCTGGGTGCATGTGCCTTCGTCATCATTTCATCCTCATCATTACGCGCAGGTCACCTACGGGAGTCAAATCAAAAGACCTGCATCTGGCTAGCCGAACTTGTCCTTGGACACTCCCGGCAATAAAAGCCATACGCTATTTCCACTTGAAAGTTAGAACTTACTTTAATGAAGTGCTCCAGTAGTATGTCCTCTTTCTTCACTAGTCCTAGTGCAAGATGGTTTAAGGGTCTGTCATTGGTGTGAGCCCAGATGGCTATCTGTTATGTCTGCTCTGGTGATGATTCCTCCCCTATTTGCACTACTTAATTTGTTAATATTTCACAACAACAACAACAATAATAATAATAATAATAATAATAATAATAATAATAATAATAATAATAATAATAATAATAATAATAATAAAACTACAAATACACTTCTACAAATGGCACTGGCATCACTGGAAAATTACAGATAAAATAGCAAATTAAACAAACCCACCTCAATGACCACACACATTTAAGCACTTCCCCCTATTTGCACGATTATTTTTATTTCTGAACAACATTTTACATTAGCACTTAATGAATCCAACAGGAGATTACTCTGATTTAAATGTCTAGAATGTGGGTTAGGAAATTCTTATCTGTAGACTATTCTATGAATTTACATGTTAGCCCCTCTAGACAATTTACCAGGTCTTTATCACTAAAAATAATTTTACAAGATATTCTTTAATAATCAATTTCATACTATTATTTCATCACAATCATTAACTTACATTTAGGGAGAAAGCTCATTTTAGTATGTGGTATCCCTGAATTGTATCAATTTCCAATACTGAACTGAACTAAACATATATACATAGGGGTTTTGTCTGTACATTACTCAGAATTAAAAAAAGAATGGTATTTCTCAATTATGTACACGGTAACAAGGAAATGCACTTTTTAATTTTACGTCATTTCTGTCTGTATGTATGTATGTATGTATGTATGTATGTATGTAGGTAGGTGCATCACGAGAAAATGGCTGAAGAGAATTTAATGAAAAGTGGTATGTAAAGTCCAGGAATGAGCCACTCAAATCTATTCATGAGTGAAATGGCAGTTTTATACGGAAGGCCTAGAATGTAATTCTCAAATATTTATGTTATTAGTGGTCCTATCGATAAAAGCTCCATTAAAAAAGTTATAGAGAATTAAATTTCCAATAATTCATGCCTCATAAATTTTTACTGTACCAGCTATGATAACAGAGATATTCATGAATTTGAGTTTTTGTTGCCAAGTCCATATCAACGCCAACCCACGAGAAAATGGGTGAACAGATTTTAATGAAAATCGGTATGTAAAGTCAGGGAATAAGGAACTACAGTTTAGGCTATAAATAATTTTTTCACTCTGGATGATATGGTAGTTTAGGGGAAGTAACGCAAGAGTCCCGTGGTCACCAAACCCATGCTTCCAAGTTCAGAGTCCCCCTGGGGCCCGTATTAGTCGCCTCTTACGACAGGCAGGGGATACTGTGGGTGTTATTCTACCACCCCCACCCACAGGGGGACGACTATGATAAGGGAATTCATGAATTTGACTTTTGTTGCCTAGTCCTAATCAACGCAGACATAGAAATATTGTTCGATCGTGTTAACTAACGATAGTTTCTATCATGATTGTCTTAAGGTGTTAAAACATATGGTCATCGGTCTGTATCAACAAAGAAAATTGTGAAGATTATAAAAATGAGAAGAACATAAAGGAACAATCGCTTTAAGAATAAGACAAGAGGGAGTCATGAAAGAAAGGAAGGCCCCATTTACATTAGATTTCCTAATATCACAGAGTTGCAAGAAAACTAAATGAGAAAGCCTACAATATCAAAAACTCATAAAATTGATCAACTCTAACGTTACATTGACCATTGTTTGTTGTTTGTTGTGATGTGCTTTCTCTCTTCTGCTGCCACTCATCTCCAATAGATGGGATTTTTGCTTCCTACCGAGTATAACAGCCTGCCTGAACTTTATAATTAAATTAATAATATATTATCGTTCCACCTATTCAATACAATAACACTTAGTAATGCGAGGTTACATCTCAAGTCGATCACAAATGGTACCAGTTTCGACCCCAGATCTGGGTCGTCATCATCAGCCGATCGTTCAAAAGGTACAAAAGCAATGCACAGATGAATAATAAATAACATAGAAGATACAAAGACTTTTTCAAGACAAAATTTTGTGTGGAGCTATGTAACACTTGAGTATAAAGCACCATGTTTTAAATGTCTTTAAAATCTTGATGTGAAGATTAATAAATAGCTCGATGTTAAATCTTATAATCATATGTTTGACATATTAAGATGCAAATAGCTAGTTGTCTTGTTATGCAGAAAAGTTGAAATTAAACATCATTGTGAAGAGAAATAAGAAAGAGAATGCAGTACTAGAGAATCACAGTTGACAAACGAAGGTATCTTTAAGATAAATTCTCGAGTAGTTCCTGAGGTGCATCGTACCCATCCACATCTTTTACCCCCATTATCTCATCCACCTGCCCCACCTTAAATTCACTCCCCTTTCCTCCTTTCCTTCTTCCCCACCCTCTCCTTCCCCCCTCCCTTTCTGCTCTCCTACACATTTCCAAATTCAGCCCCTCACTGTATCACACTGTTATTAAACCAGAAGCAACTTATGCTTGTGAAACATTATTTAAACTCAATACTAGATCAACAACAGAACGCTTACAACGAGTTGATCGAAGGATACTCAGGACGATCATAAACAAGAAACATCAGGTGGATGGACAGTGGAGATTGTTGCCGAATGAGGTTATCTATCGGGTAAGTGAGTCCATCACAGACACGATGAGAAAAAGAAGAATGGCCTTTTTTTGTCATATATTTCGACTAAGTGATAACAGGGTTTTAAAACAATTGTTTAATTACTTTTGGAATAGTAAATCAAAAAACAATTGGTTTAAAGAAGTCCAAAGTGATTTGGAGGAGTTGAATATTACCATGCAAACCATAGAAAACAGAGGCGAGAAAAGTATTTTGAAGAATAAATGCATCAGGCTTCCTCTGACCACTGTACAGAGGAAACAATATGTTATAACGGATGCGGAGAGGGCAGCCAGGTCAACCAGACTCAAGATTTCTTGGGAGAAGAAAAGGAAGACAAATTTGTTGTAGTCTGATTTAAGTGCTCCAATGTGGGCGTAAACTCTGTAAATAAATAAATATATAAATAAATAAATTCCCGATCATTTACTGTACTTGCCTTTAAAACTATCCCTCACCTAAATTGGCTTTCATTACTCTCATTATGTCTTTCTATTTTGCATCAAACTGGGAATTAAAAAGCAACCATGGTTCAGAACAATATGACCTTCAAATTGATCTCTTCGCCACCTCAAGAACTACTCGAGTATTTATATTGAATAAGTGGAACCATAATATATTATTAATTTAATTGTAATCTCAGTTCAATACGGACCAAAATGAAATTCTTATCTTTCAATGCCTGAAAATTGGCGGGAAGTAGCTGGGGAATTAGATAACTTTGTGTAGCATGTCATTCTTCTGGTTCATAATTTTCTGATACTACTGGTATGTAACACACTGGTTCATCATAGTATCCCAGCTATTCAATCCCTACTCTGAGGCACCGACTGGAATGAGCAGTGCGCACATTTAACGGAATAATGTCAGAGAAGTGTTAACGGCTGTCTGTGGCTAGGTCATTCCAGCTCTGCAACTTTAGACTGTTAGATCGGCAGCCTAATACTGATACCAATATAAATGGTCCGTTATTGGACAGCGTAACACTGAAAGTCAAAGAGTAAATACTAGAATATAAATTTCACCTATTCAATACATACATATTTTTTAGATTTAAACTTTAAGAAATATATCTTAAAATATTAGAATACAGGGACATGTTTCGCCTATAATGAGGGCATCATCAGCCTAAAAATCTCAACCTGAAAGAATGAAAAATATCAGGATCCTGATTGTTCTTAAAAACCAAAACACTTGCATAGCTTTTAGAACAAATAACACTAACCAAAAATTATTTTTCAATCACAACACAGTCAATTCAAATAACATTTACTCAGATTCAGGCATTTACAGACTCACTAGCACCCACTGCGGCGTCTCGTACATCGGACAAACTGACCGCAGCTTTCACACTAGATACTTTGAACATTATAATGCCTACAAACACAACAAATTTTCAGCTATGAGCTCTCACATGAAAGAAGCAGGTCATCACTTCACTACTATTGATCAAGACCTCACTATCATTAAATAAGTAGGTAAAAGGAAATTAATGAATGAATTAGAAAACATCTATACATTTTTAGACCATAATACAACAAAAATTTAAACCTTAATGATATTATTGAAGTCAAAAAGAAAGTTGCTATCACTAAACAATAAACATAATAAACAATTTAAAATTATTATCTTCCAGACCCCCCCCCCCCCCACTTCAAAAAACACAACTCAATCCCCATCCGTCCCCACAAGCCAAGCGCATCCAATAGCACATAAACTTAACGCCCCGTGCAAACCCTCCCCCCTCCACACCCTTCCCAGCCAATCTCACATGGATATAACACTAGAAGCTCAAATGTCAGTCATTCAAATGCTACCATGGCAACTAATTAACATTACAACAGTCGAAAAGATAAATGAAATTACTTTTTTTTTTTTTTTCCTATTTGCTTTACATCGCACCGATAGATAGGTCTTAAGGCGATGATGGGACAGGAAAGGCCTAGGAATGGGAAGGAAGCAGCCGTGGCCTTAACTGAGGTACAGCCCCGGCATTTGCCTGGTGTTAAAATGGGAAACCATGGAAAACCATCTTCAGGGTTGCCGACAGTGGGCTTCGAACCCACTATCTCCTGGATTCGAGCTCACAGCTGCACGCTCCCAACCGCACGGCCAACTCACCCGGTGAATGAAATTACACACAACATATTTTCTTCAACTCATCTCATCTTCAACCATATTAACATCACAACTGTCGAAGGGGTAAGCAATTTCACACACTTTGTTTTTTCTTCGTTCTCTCCTTCTCCTTTAATTGTATTCCATAACATTTCACTCTCCTGTTGTTTCAGACATAACACCAAAGCTCTAATCAACCTTGCACATTTTCCTTTCAACTTTTAAGAAGCTACAACCACGTCTACTTGCTAATATAAATATAGCCACATTTTTGACGAGTACTTGTCCTCGTTCCTAAGTCCTTTATGAAGTTTGCCGTCTTATCATTTCACATAAGATTAACAACTTCAACTGACAAACAACTTTTGGTTTTAATTTAACCACCACTAAGAGTGACTTTTATCCTAAATATTAAGCTATTATAAGCTCTTTACGCCATTTCCAGAATAAGGTATCATATTTACCAGATTTCATTTCAACGCAGCATTTTATGTATTCATTTCAAACTTTTAACTCGCTACTTGTTAAAACAAGACATTCGTAATTATCTATAATAAGGATTGATTATAAGACTTTGTCATAAGAGTACTTATAACTACTGTCTTCAACTTGCTAGTCCTTTCTAGACATTTGTACCTATAAGAGCATCCTCTTATTTATATTTTTAGACCTTTTTAATTTAAAATTTAAGAAATAGATCTTAACATATTAGAATACAGAGACATGTTTCGCCCATAATAAGGGCATCATCAGCCTAAAAATTTCATACCTGAAATAATGAAAAAAATTAGTTTCACTAAGTTACATCTTTATTTGATTTACTGTTGTCTAGGAGTTGACTAGCAGTTTGATTGGTAGAGATGTTGGTGTACTGAGGTTTTAGTTTTATCGTTACTAAGGTAACTAAATAACCTCCAGGCATTGTAACTATATTTTATCAAATCTGGTTCCACCATTAATTTAATCCATTGGTTGCACTTGGATTCAGAAATGGAGGAAATGATGCACTGCCTGTTTGAGATGGCTTAATCGCTGAACGGGTTCTTTTGGAATAGGTTTTCTTCTTATTCTTTTAACAGAATGGATGTTTCAGAAGTAAGACCTTGAATGTAAGTGGTCCTACAGCCTCTAGGAATAGTTTCTCAGGAACACCATTTGATGGCTTTTATAAACTCTTTGTATGCTTCTGGAATGAGATGAATTGTAATACTCTCATAAAGCATTGCATTGAATTTTTGCCAGTTTGAGTTTCTGAAATTGGACCTTTGCCTGAAGGGTATGGTGTAGGGACATATTGCTGGTATTAACTTGACACATAATTGGATGATGGTGTGTGTGAGGGATGGGTGTGCAAACTGATTTCTCGGGCTAATTTTTCACTAACAAAACTGAGAGCAGGGTTATATCCACGTCGCCATCTGCTGCTTTTAAGAGATGGGGGAATTTTGTTGTCATGGACCAGAGATAGTGTAGTTCTGCCCACTCTAGTATACCATCTCCGTTTGGATCATCTTGAGAGTAGCCCCAAACAGTGGTTGTTGGAATTCCAACAATAATAGATTCTTTCCGGCTATTGAAATTAGCGTGTGGATTAAATGAAAATAACTAATTGGGAGGCTTGTAGACAGAGGAGATTACAAGGTTGCTAACTTCGACAGAGAATCTAGAGATCTGCTTTGGTGAATATGGCGCTCCCCTTACTAATCCTGTGGTTATTCAGCCACTGATTTCATTCCTGGAACCTCAGGATGATGCTGGTGAATGCCCCTTTGTGTTTCTTGGACACGCAATAAATCATATTTATGGGTATGGCAAAGATTGTGTAATAGTTCTTCTCTACACATTGACAAACCTTCTTTATTTATAGAAATAATTGCCGTACAGTACCTGGCTCTGTTAAGAGCCTTTCGGAGTTGTTAAATCTTTCTCATCTTATATAAGACTCGCTGATGTACTTGTGTTTCGCTATGAAATTTACTTCCTATACAGAATTCTAGGTAAGTAGTGTACACGTTGTGGATAAAATTGTGTTAAATTGCATAGCTGTAACGTTACCACAGAAACGCGACGGGGAAGTCACCATACGCCCTTTCTCATTTGAAAACTGGGTTAGAGAATTTTCATTGGAGTGGCAGGCCCTCTTGCCTGCTATCAGTCACAGTCACAATTAAGTTGGGCAGTTCTCATTGTAATGGCAGACACACCCACATTCTTCCAACTGAAGTCAGCATAGGTCATTACAATGACGTCGGTAGGAATGTCATGATTAAACAACGATGAACAGTAATGTTACAAATAACATAAGATTTGTAACATGTAGCGTAATACTATTCATTGAAAGGGAAAAAAAGTGTGGTTTTTAATTTGATCGAGTATTTCATATGATAAAATTGATTTTAATCATCGTTCTTTTATATTAATTGGATGCGAATATCTGAGTAAGTCGTCTACATTGCAAGATGACCTAACAGCGTAAGCTATCAGATTATAGTAAACTGGACACCCAAAGATGTAAGTACTAGTATCATCTTAATTGTTTCGAAACTGTTCTACTGCCAGATTATTTGGAGAAGAAGAATGTGTGTAACACGTTATAAGTGACAATTTTGTGTGGAATTTCGGCAACGCTGCAAGTATTATTTCGTGTCTACTTCGCAACTGTAATTGAAATTAGGCCTATAGTTTATGGACATGTCGGCCACCATTTATTCATTAAATTAAACTGGAATTTCTTCTGCATTGGACATTTTAATGATATTATTATTATTATTATTATTATTATTATTATTATTATTATTATCGTATGGCATTTACAAGCATAATCTGTAAAAATATACAATTAACATACACATTAAAATATAGAGGTAATTAAACCAGAATGTCCAGCTTCGACAACCAGTCCACTGCACTTGGTGTCAATTCATGCAGAGTCCGTAAACCGTCCTTAAATGCTGACAGTGGACAGCTCTCAACAACATGAAGCAATGTCTGCTTCTCAGCACCACACTCACACGCAGCACTTTCACAATATCCCCACTTTTTCATCATATATCGGCCGTGGCCTGTTCTGAAACGGTTGAGTTTTGACCACTCATGTCGAGGAAGATCGAAACCTGGCACTTTCTTCGTTGGGTCTTTAATCAGAAAGGCGTTAGTGGGTGGACATTGTTCCCATCGCTGTCTCCATTCTGCTGTTACACTGAATTTTTCATAGGAGTGTAGATCAGTCCAGAGTGGATTCCTGGATTTTAACCTCATCACAGGTGGATCTTGTAAGGCATTGAACAAAAGTGAGTTCCTGTGTGCAAAGGTCTTCTAGAGCAACTGTACTTTTGCTGCTTTTCTCCTCAGATCTGGAGGAGCAATGTTTGCTAAAACAGGCAGCCACTGAGTAGGAGTCGACCTCACTGTACCAGTAACAACTCTCATGGTTTCATTGAGCTGTACGTCAATCTTGCTCGAATGTATGCTGTTTTCCCACACAGGAGCGCAGTACTCACCAGCCGAGTATACTAGAGAAAGTGAAGCAGTGCGAAGAGTGTTTGCATCTGCACCCCAGTTGCTGCCCGCTAGTTTATGCAGTAGATTTACTCTTGTACTCAGCTTCTTTGACAAATTCGAGCAATGCTGTTTGAACGACAAGGACCGATCCAGTGTGACACCCAGATATTTTGGGAAGAAGTTGTGGGAGACTTCTGTTCCGTTAAAAAGCACATGTAGCTTCCGATTAGCTTCCATGTTATGCAAGTGGAATGCTGTTACTTCCGTTTTACTAGGATTTGGTTGGAGTCTCCATTTGTGAAAATAGTCACACATGGTAGCTAGGTCCTCTGTAAGTACATCCTCACAATGTGCCAAATCCGTACTCTGAGTAATTAAAGCTAGATCATCTGCAAACTGTATCTTCTTTGAAGTTGTTCTTGGCAGGTCATGGATGTAAAGATTGAATAGAATGGGAGATAAAACTGACCCTTGGGGTAAACCATTATTTAGAGATCTCCACCTGCTTCTTTCACCATTCAGAAATACAGCAAGTCGACGGTTGGATAACATGTTGTTTAGTAAGCATGCTAGCTTCTGACAAGGGATGACTTGAACAAACTTGAGCAACAGTCCCTCTCTCCAGACCGTGTCATAGGCTGATGTAAAGTCGACAAAAGCTGCAGCAGTCTTCAGTCTTTTCTGGAATCCTGCTTCAATCTCTGTTGTCAGTGTTAACACCTGATCACAACAACTACGATTCTTTCTGAAACCCCCTTGCTCAACTGGGATGACTCTTTCTATTGCTTCCTGGATACGGTTAAGTATCATTCTTTCAAGCATCTTGTAGATTACACCTAAGGAGTGAAATTGGTCGATAATGTGAAGCATCAGTTCCTTCCTTTCCTGGTTTCAAGACTGCAATTACTTTGGCTTGTTTTAACAACTTAGGTAATTTACCAGTTCGTAGAATTTCATTGAAGAAGTTGACTAGCCATTGTTTTGTACCAGGGCCTATGGCCTTCAGAAACTCCGGATAGATTTCATCCAGACCCGCAGCTTTATTTATCTTTATCTTGGATAGAGCCTTGTCCAGTTCTTCAGTACTGAAGTCACAGGAATACTCCGGATGGGATGTCAACTGTGATCTTCTCGTTCTTAGTTGCTTCTTAACACTCCTTGCGTGTACCTTGTCCATCTTCGCTCTAGAGATTTGTGTCAGTCTGGAGGCAATGGTGTTTGGGTTCATTGGCAAACTTCTGCGTTTCATTGTAGGGTCACTACCAAGTTTTCTAATGAGGTTCCAGGCTTTACGACTAGAGTGTGTGAAGTCTATCTCTGCTGTAGTTCTGTGCCACTTCTCTCTCCTAGATTTATTTAGAGCCCTTAGCAACTCATCAGCTGTTGTTTTATTAGGAGAGTTCTGATATTCGGTGTAGAGCTGATTACATTCTTCTGACCATCCTGGTATATACGTCTTGCGATATCCCCGGGGAATGAACTTCCTAGCATTAGCTTTTATGGCGTTGACAAATCTATTGTAATTTTCAGGAACTGGTCGTATCCACTGTACAGTGTTATCAAGTCCTTCTGCAAATTTATCCCACTTTGCTAGTCGAAAATTCCAACGAGGTTGTGGTACTGAAGACACAAGAGGGATCTCAGTGCCATAGTAAATAATAACTGGTCTGTGTTGACTGTGAGGAAAGGAACTGATGACCTTTCGTTGTACCATGTGATGATTCTCAGGAGTTGACTGTGACACTATGCACAGGTCAGGAGAATAATCCTTTAGCCACCTGCCAGAATGAAATGTGCCAGGATGTTTAGCATTGTAGACGAGTTGTAGGGAGTTTGCTTCAATCCAGTTATTTAGGTTGGACCCATTGTCATCTTCAAATTCGTATCCCCATGCTGGGCTATGACTATTGAAATCTCCGACGTACAAAACAGGGTGATCAAAAACTTTTAATGAACAGCTGGACCAACTGACTGCTGGTGGTTTATAGATATTCACAACAGTAATGCCTGAGATTTCCACTGCCAGGACAGAGATATCTGTTGAGTTGTCTTCATAAACAACTTTAAAATCAGTTAACTGGGATCTGATGTAAGTTGCGATCCCATAACGTTCATCATTGATTGCTCCAGCAAGATTGTAACCACCTATTTTTCCTCTTCTGTAGAGATCTTCACTGTCACTGGTATGTGTTTCCTGTAGTGCTATCAAATCCACGTTGTTCTCCAGCATAAGGCGAGACAGATACTGACTCTTTGGTGGTGATATGGATTCGATATTTAAGTGACAAATGCGGAGATTGTTACCAAGTCTGATCGACAAGTGTTCTGGTTGGTCCTGAAAAGGACTGTTAGTGGACATAGTACTTGCTATCATCTGCTTGTTGCTGTGTAGCAGCGCCTTCGTGGAAGAATCAGCCGGTGTATCACCGTTGCCCAGGGAACGCCCGAATGCCTTATCTAGCACTCTTCGGGGAGGCTCCTTCCGTGTATCTTCAAACTATTAAAATGTAACTTAAAGTGATTTTTGTTAAGTTCTATATCCAAATTATTATAATGGAGTAATTCCGGAACTTGGTATATGCACGGATGAGGGCAAATTATTCCATTCGTTTTATTTAACTGAGATTATCGTCATGTTACCTTTCTCTGTTTCTTAAAGTTATTATTATTAATTTAGTTGGTGGATTTCCTTCTACATTTCTTGGTTCATATTTGTGGTATCCATTGCTCTGTTATCAATGTTTTGAAAAACGTTGTATGCTAGTATTGTTATCGTAATGGATCATTGTTTAATTACTTAATGGGATGGTTTATTTCCGGTCTTATTCGGGCATTACTATTTTCCAGGGCCTACTAAAATTAAAAAACCGGCATTTAAATCCTCTATTAATATTTTGTTGGAGGAAATGTTAAATTCAAAAATTATTATTGTAATATCGTGGCTGTAGGAAACTGAAATTAGTTTCTCCCATTTCTACTTACGTTTACCCTCCTCAGACTATCCGCGTCCATGTTTTCTTTCTTTCTTTCATTATTGCTTGCCATACCTTTATCTTATCTCCAGCACGCTAATTCTGTGTGGGCCATGCCGGCTGTTAATGTGGATATTGGCTTGGTTTGGGAGGCTGCATGCTTCGTATGTACCATGGTTCTGTTTTCTGTGGAATTTTAGTTGTTTTTCCCTTCGTAATTTGTAAATAATTCGGGAAATATATATATTTTTTTTGGGGGGGGGGGTTGTGCTATTCTCTCTTCTGTTCTTTTAATTATTTACGTGTTTACGTGTGGAATATTTGGTTGGCTATCGTTGCCTTTAATATTCTGTATGAGTACAGGGTCTGGAAACAAATTTCAGTTTAGTGAGCTTTATTGTAGTACACCCGCTTACGAAAACACTGGCCAGTGGTGTAATGAATTTTCTAAAGCATGGATCCGTTTAAACACTTATCATTTATTGATCCTAATGCAAGCTGCAGTGACTCATATATAAATGATGCACAATTCTTATATAAAACTTTATTAAAGAAAGCTAACACCTACACACAAACACACTAATGTAAAAATTCTTACAAAAAGTAATCTATATATTATAAAGATTCTAAAAAATAACTTTGTCCAATCCGTCTGTCCGTTCTACTGGACTGATTTGCATCATTTTCATTTTATTCTCCCAGAATTACCTGCCGGTGAATCGTCAAGCATTGATAGCACTCTTACGTTCAGCCAACACTGAGTAATCATAAAATGAAATCATTAAATGAACACTCCAATAACTGCAGGCAAAGGCTTACCCTAGCCTGCACTATATTCTGTACTTAGTGGGTACTTATTGAAGTTGAACTATTAAAACTGTCGGCGATTATAGGCAAACCTGCAATTTCAAACAAACTTGCTACATATATGACTCAATACTATCTGGAGAGAAATACCATGGGAGAATGACACACCTATCACCCCTAGGGGTGGAATGAAAAGGGAGTGACATGTAAAAATAATCGAAAACGACCTATATTAGTATCGAATCCATAGATGAATAGTGACATTTCGGATGACATTTAAGTCCAAGTTCAGCCACCATCGGCATTGCAGGAGAGAGGTGAGAAGCAGTGAGAAATAAAATGTCCAAAATAACCAAAATGATTTATTTGTATATAATTCAGCATAGCTCTCAACCAAACTAGGTACATATTACATATGACTTACTATATACAGCAAAATACTATGGGCAGCACATGGAGCAATTTTATATTAAAACACATTATTTCAAGGGTCCTCTTGTATTCCTTAAAAGCAGTTTAAAACCTCACAAAATATCAAAATATGATCAGCAATGAACAGTTATGCTGGAGTCGTTCCAAAAAAGCAGTAATACTTTCCTCTTTGTCCCCAGAAGAGAACCTCATCCAACCACAATTGCAACTGTTTGCAACCTGTTATTTTGATATGCAGTATGTGAAGCAATAAAGCCTGTACTTAAAGACTTGGTAAATCATGAATTTACAAAGTAGCAGTTACTTGGCAAAACCCAAAGCTGCAATTAAAATCACTCGGTTCACTGATATGGACAAGATAACCTAGAGCCAAGTTCGCAGGGAAGCAATTAGAGGAGATAGTGGCTACATACAATATTTCTAAGGTCAATGATGGATACAAGGCAATAGAACTTCCTCCGAGAGAACAGGAAATGGACTCCAGAACACAGCAGCCCTCAAAAATTGTTGGTATTCCTTTTGTTTTGTTTTATGTAACACTAACACAGACATCTGTTTTGGCTCGATGGTATAGGAAAGTGCCAGTGCGATCAAAGCCTTGATTAAGGCACAGTTCCAGCATTTTACTGGTGTGAAAACAGGAAACCATGGAAAACCATATTCACGGCTGCCGACAGTGAGGTTTGAACACATCATCTCACGAATGCATGCACAGCTAAATTAGTATTTCTCACTTATCAGAAGTGAGAGACCAAAAGAGAGTTTTGTTTAACAATTAATAATAATAACATTATTTGCTTTACGTCCCACGAATTACTTTTACAGTTTTCGGAGATGCTGAGGTGCTGGAATTTAGTCCTGCAAAGGAGTTCTTTTACATGCCAGTAAATCTACTGACCCGAGGCTGATGTGTTTCAGCATTTTCGAATACCACCGGACTGAGCCACGATCAAACCTGGCAAGTTGGGGTTAGAAGGCCAGCGCCTCAACCATCTGAGCCACTCAGGCCAGCTGTTTAACAATTAGCATAAACCAAAATGTATTGTTTTGCTCCATTATTAGGCAAATTTGTATTCTTTTAGTCCTGATGTTAAGTTGCAGATTAAATAATAAACTTCCTTCAGCCTGTTCCAGTTATTTCTGGGATTACTAGAGCCGCTCAGGTTCAATTTTGGTTTAGGCCGAGGATATACAGTAATACAGGATACCCTTCCCGACAACACATGTTTCTTGAGATGAAAATCTCGACCCAAGATTGAATGAGATTCGAACTCCAACCTTCCGGGTGGGAAACCACAGCTAATCCACTGACCTTATGCCCCCCCCCTCCTTAAAAATTATTATTATTATTATTATTTATTTTCCACTAACTGTAGGTACAATTTAGGGATGGTGAATGGAGAAAGGGCATAGCCCCACATACACGAAAGAGCCTCCATCACCACTTAAAATTACAATATTCAAATATAAAATTACATTCTACATAGTGTGCTTATATACAGTTACCATATTTACATAGGCATGTTTACATAATACTCACAATTATGCTCGTTAAAAAAAAAGAATTTAAAATGACTTGGTAGGCTCAATCCTTTGCACCCTGACTAGCTGGATTTGGAATGTTTACTCGTGTGGCCACCGACACCCACCATAGTGGCTATGATTGTTAAGGTGTCAGTCTAGTCGGGTCTGACACCATGGTTAGCTGGTTCGAGTCCCGCTGGTCAAAAACCTGTCCACCACCAGAATACTGGCCAGCAGGGAAGCAGAAGTGGTGGTATACATTTTATCATTACTAAATTGTGTGCCAAAAGACTGGATTCAATTCCAAACCTCTCCGCAATGTTCACATGGACTGAAGACATATGCCACTGTTGATGAAAATTCATCCATTGGATGGAGCCATTAGCACGCATGCGCGTACACCCCCCCCTCTTCTCTCTCTCTCTCTCTCTCTCTCTCTCTCTTGCGGCCACTAACATGATGCAGTCCTGAAAAGAAATACCACTTGTCTATGGCTACACCAGGATTGAAGTCTTCTATGGGTGTTCCATTTAATGCCAGCTGCACATCCCCTAATGTTGTATTGCTTAGGGAAAGTCACCACTTCCTTTCCAAACTGTTGAAAAACTGAATTCTCATTCACAAAATATTGTTATTGCAATGCACATGACTCTGAAAAACCCTATCTTCAGCTTACCTAAGCCCTCAGAAAACTTTCTTAGAGTAGCAGGATTGATGCTTTCAAGACATGTGATTATAGACATGATAACTAGCTTTCAAGCTTTTGCTGTTATCAAGAAAACAAGATGAAATTCTTGAAGTTTCACAGAGAACTTTGTTCCACGTCTTCAGAAGAAAATTTTGTCCATTCACGAGAAAGACTCCTCTGATAACACTTTGAATAGAATACTTTATCGTTGGTCTATACCCCTATTGTAAGTGGTACTCTTGTTTGTCACCAGATGGCTCACTGTGCTCTAGCTTTCCGAGTACGAAGTGACACTGCCACCTTAGCTCCAATTAAGATGTTTCTGTTCAATCGTAGGCATATGCGTTGCAAAATAAACATCAAGGTTATAAGACGGATCAAAGATGAATATGATAGAAGAAAATAATCTATAATAATAAGAAGTGTCTGACTGTGTGCAACGCCCAACCATATCTACGACATGCAGAGATATGAAACTTTTAACATAGGTAGATGGAAGGGGGTGCAAATGCAACTCAAAGCCAGATTTTTCATTTTTATCTTCGTTGGTGAGTTATGAATGAAAAACTGCTGAAAACGTGTGTTGGGATATGAGAATCCATTGTGCTGTCACCAGGATTAAATGCACAGATTCACTGTCGCTAGGCAATGTACATAAAATAGGTAATAAATGTCAAGAAGCCATTTTATTTTAAGTCCATGGCGTAGGAAGCCATTTCGGTCCCTGACACGAGGAGCCATATTCGGTCCGTATTATCCAGAAATAAGTAAAACACTTTCAGATTAAAATTATTGTGTCCACCACAAAATGGTTTTACTTATTGTATCTTCAATACGGAACAAAATTAGATTAGTTACTTATCCAGAAATGTCGGTGTGTGTGTGTGTGTGTGTGCGCGCGCGCGCGCGCGCGCGCAATGCCCTGCCAAATCTACGACCATATGCGTATTCCTGGACATATCATTATACAGGTAAAGACCTTATTTCATCATTAATTTAAATAGTTTCAATTAATTATTCATTTCATATTTATTCTTATGAACAACTTGGAGCGGATGATTGTAGTACCAATTATTCTGATCAGGAATATGAAATCTCCATCCCTATGCAACTGAACACGACTCTCAGATCAACAGGTCATTAGTACGTTCACAAAACATTTCCCTGTAAAATTTACTTTCAGTCACGTAGGAGGTTTCACACTGGCAATGAAAGTAACAATACAGTGTCTATCTTATACAATATGCCTGTTGGATAGAGATTTTACTACAAAAATCAGGTTTATTCAATGATTTAAATGCAAACGTATCTTACCTGAGTGAAGTAGCCAATTGATTTGGCCAGATCACACTGATACTGCGGCTGTACTTCAAAAACTGTATTAATGATTTTCATAAGCTGCTGCCTGTTCTCTTGTCCATATATGAGACAGAGGTCAATCAGTACTGGGATTGTGAATATATAATTATTGTAAATCAGCTCACCCAACAGCTTTGGAGTCATGTAATCAGTCTGCATAGAGATCCACATAAAAATTAATTTGAAACTAATTCAAAGTCCAGCTAAAATACAAAATTAGGGTACAGGAAGACAGTTAGGAAAGGTGGTCTGATGTTTAGTATAAAAACTGAACCTAGTAGTCTTTTAAGTTATACTGGCCAGGACATCTTGCATTCCAGTCTTTAACACGTTCACTGCGTATTAGCAGGGCGTGACATACCCGCCAACCTGAGCAAAATATTTGTAGGGGACTTTTTAAAAGTTGTAATTATCAAAGTTTTGTACATTGGTAGGGCGAGTTCTATCGAACTCGTGGACTTATCCCACTCACGCGCCTGGTGCGTGACCCGCACGGTGGTTGAAATCGAGAAGTAATACTGGTCACCAGACGAATATCGCGCAAAATGCATTGGTAGATTACTGTGCATTATTTACCGCAGATTGCAAACAAATGCATAAAGTATGTTACAGGCATAAATATATTCATATTTACACTTCTCTATTACAGAATTTGACAAACAAAAATGAAATACTTTGGCTAATTGGGTAGGTCTCGTGATGTTGAAGGAACCACATTGTCGGCCATCAGAAAAAAATATAAATAAAATGATAACATAAGCATCACGCCGCAGTCAAAAATGATTACTGCACGTTCTTTCAAGTTACTTAAAAATGTTATGAGGAATAAACAACAATTACAAGTTCTTTCGTGTTATACACATATATGGTGCAAGAATAAACGAGAATTACAAGTTCAGTTCTTTTACTGAACACATTGCAATAGTGGAATTTATTTATTTCAAAAGCGGAACCACTCGTAATTCTCCTGAAGAATTAATAAACAGAATATGCAGTGTCTTAGCTCGCATTGAAGTGGTCTTGCTCCTCAAAGATCTCATAAATGAATGATGACGTATGATAACTCCGGAGAGGAAATACGCGGGAAACGGAATACGCATGCGCAAATATGGCTATGGATGAATCTGCTAGTAGACTGGACTTACACGATGTGCGGGATGACAATTAGAGCCTTTCTAACCATGCGGGAAACCTGTGATTTACATTTCCTAGCAACCATCCCATGACGCGCTAGGCGCGTGCTCCGCACCTGCTTATAAGGTAGCGCCACGCGCCCAGCACGTCCGCATTGAACGTGTTAATCCTCATTAATATCAAGATGGTCGACTTTCATTTTTATGTCTATTTGTTCTGGGAATAGTAAAAATGTTGTAGGGGACCAAATCAGATCAGTAAGGTATGTGGGAGATATTATACATATGATGTGTAGCAGGCATTACGTACCTAACCAAACTAGTACGAAAACCCACTCCACAAATAAATAAAGGAAAGGAAGAAAATGAAAGGGAAATACAAAAACCATAGAAAGCAATAAAAATAAGGATTATACAGCACAAAAGAAGAGAGAGATGGAACACTTGAAAGGAATAATATGAAAGGACAAAAACAGAGGACGAACATGGTTTCAAGACAGGCTCAAGGGAATACAGCAATTTTACTAGAAATAACTCAAATCAAGACATGAAATAGTTTCAATATAAATAAAAATTGACTAAAAAATAAAATCGGGGTGGTGACATGAAACAATACAAAAACCTTGAGAGGAAGAAAATTTTTGTGAAGAAAAAACTGGTGAATATGGAACATTTTAAAATAAATAAATTTCTGAACATACATTCACCGATGACCCTTTACTGAAGAATCATGCAAGGTCCATGTTTTTAACATTTTTCTGTTGTAATAAATGTATAAATAATTAATATAATAAGGATTAAGGATCCTTTTATCTAGTCATATAGTATAATGCTGCAGCACTGAATGAACCATATTAAAACCCATGTACATGTTAAACATAAATAATAATAATAATAATAATAATAATAATAATAATAATAATAATAATAATAATAATAATAATAATAAATCTAACTTTTTTTTTTTCTAAATCTGGAGTTTCCAATGCAATAACTGTAGCTCTTCGTATATTGGACAGACAAGACATAACTTTAATATCAGATACTCTGAACACATCAATGCCAAAAAATACAACAGATTCTCTGTAATAGGACAACACATACAAGATTCTAATCAAAATTTTACCAGTATCGATATGAAAATGAAAATCCACAGCCTGTTTCCAGCCATTCGACCGGGTCAGGAATGGAATGAATGAAGCCCCCATCTAGCGGCGAGGATATGAAATGTGCCGGCTGCCGAAACCTGTCGCACTCCTCTTGGGCAATGATAAATGACCGACAGATGAAATGAAATGTTAATGGAGAGGGTTGCTGGAATGAAAGATGACAGGGAAAACCGGAGTACCCGGAGAAAAACCTGTCCCGCCTCCTCTTTGTCCAGCACAAATCTCATATGGAATGACCGGGATTTGAACCACGGTATCCAGCGGTGAAAGGCCGGCGTGCTGAAACCTGAGCCACAGAGGCTTCACCAGTATTGATAAAGACTTTAAAGTTATTAACAAAAGTCCCCCTTCTAAACACTACTAAAAATTTGTTTTATTCAATTTGACCAATACTTCAACCCCAATTTAAATTTAAATGACATTTCTGAAAAACCTAATATTTTATTCGACTTCCTTATCTGCTTCATCAAAAATGCTAATTTTACAAACCCAAATTCAATATTTCAGACCTTATATAGTTCCTACCAACAATTTCCACTTCCTATAACCCATCTTCCTAATCCACCTTAAACTACATCACTTCCTCCTTTATTTTTCTACCTCAACTTTTTCTTTCCTTATTACATTCTTTTTTCCACTCTCCTAATTAATTTACATTTTCTAACATCTCTACTGATTTTGAACACTCTAGCTTTCAAATTTATACTTTACGCAACTCTAAGATTGACCTTCATGATATATCACGCTACGTCATTTACGCTCCTCAACTGTACAATATTGCGCTTTTTAGTTTTTTTCTCTTCACAATTTTTTCTATGTCATATGTTTCAACAATTTAATTAATCTACAGTAACTTACGTAACTTTTGGAAGCACAGTGCTGATCTACACTTCAAGAACTTGCTACGACTTCAAGTACATATTTGATCTACAACTTTTACATAATTTTTGGATCTATCAACACGCAGTGCTAATTTCTAAAATTATACAGTGCCTCAAAAACTTCAACCGAATTCTTCCAAGAACTTACTCTGTACTTTGAAATACGTATTTGACGTATTTGATCTAAGACTTCTTCATTATATTTGGATCTATTGATACACAGTGCTAATCTCTAAAATTATACAGTGCCTCATAAACTGAAACTCCACAGTACATTTAAGTGTGTATTTGATTCTTCTTCACTCACAGTGCTTTCGAACATATATGTCTTAATAACGTATTTGATCGATGATTTCTTCATTGACACGCATTACTGATACTTAAAATTATACAGTGCCTCATAAACTACAACTAAAAATACGTATTTGACTTAAGACTTCTACCTAACTTTGAAATCTCAATGCACAGTGTTCCCTTATGTGTTACGGTGCTCCATAAACTGCATCTGACAGCATCATCTAAACTTCATTTTTATCTGTGCATCTTATTTGTGTTTCTTGGCTATATTTAAACGCACAGTACTCCTTGAAGATTTTAGTGCTTCACTACAAGAAACCAAACAGAATTATTTAAATTTCGGATTTTATTTTTCTATGCATTGTTTTACACTTATTTCTAATTGGCTGATGATGACCATGAATACTGGTTGAAACCGGCACCAATTTTCATTAAATAGGAATGTAAATTTACATTTCTTATTTTAATAGTATTGAAAGGTGGAATCATCATATATCTTCTTTTAACTTAATATTGAACTCACTTCAATATGGAACAATATGAAATTCTTATCTCTTAATGTTCCCATGTAAAGTGACATATACCGACCAGACAGGGAGAAGTTTTTTAACAAGCTATCAGGAACATACTAATGCAGAGGAATACAACACATACTCTGCTATGAGCACCCACTTCACACTTTTACAAACAGATTTGACTATTTTAGGCACATTATAAAAAGTTATCCTACTGAACATTTTCGAAGCCATTAACATAGAAATAGATTAGAACTCAAACCCTAACCATAACTTAGATGAAATTATTGAAAATACTGTTTTATTAGAAGAAATCTTCAAAATAGCTTCCCAGAAAAATAAACAAAAAAAACACTAATGACAACTCCCCTTCTATACGTTTACTGTATGATAGCATTGCCCCGTCCGCTCTTACAGTGCCTCCTCCCAAACAGCTGCCTGACACACTCCGTTACTTGCTGGCAACATGAATATACGGATGAGAACAATGTTCTAGATGGATCAGCAGGGAAGTGAGTACTCAACTCTTTTCAAATCCCCTAAATGCACTGTAAAATTCTCCATACTTTTCTTACAAAATAATAGAACTGCAACTTTTTTTTTCTTTTCTATACTCCTCAACAAATATCCTGGAAAATCTTCAATAACACTGAGAGGGGTTTCCCTTGCTAAGCTTAACCTACAATCATCACCTTAACACAAAGTACTAAATTAGGTACCTTTAAGAAGAAATTTTATTTTAATTTAACTAATTTTAAAATGACAGCTATCATCTATGACTGGAACATTTCCATTACAAGGACGCAATGTACAGCAACTATACATTCCAAAAAAGAAGATTAGAGTGTTACCGAATGATTCCATGAAAAGGTCATAACGAGGTGTAAAGTGCCATTAGATTTATTTTCAGTTCAAAATTTATGTATACACAGTATATATAAGATGTCTGTTTAGTCATCATAAACACATCCATAAACTGAGTTGAACTGGGCAATGTATGCAGGAAGAAGTTATAAGTTATATATACTCGGATCGAGTTACAGCCGATGACGAGTCTTATCACAGAAGGAAGCATCGGAAAACAACTTTGCAATGGCCCAAATCTTATTTCAAATCTTGTGATATTGAGCACACTGAGATATACACCAAATAATGTGCATTTCTCATACCTTGATATTTACAAGTAATTTTGTTTTCTTCAAGTTCACCTTGTTATATTTCAAAATGTGATCTTTCGTGTATGTACAATGTTATAAAGCATAATGTTTCTAATTCTCCAAGTAGTCTGAAAAGACACTTCATTCACTTAGGGCAGACTGTGCTCAGTCAGTCACAATGAAAATAGGCAGAGATGCCAAACTTTGAAGTGGCTTATCAGCAATAACTTCCGCCCACCCCACTGACTTCTCAGAAAATGTTCGAGTCATCCATAACCTGTTCTACCCTTTACGACAATGAGACCCCCTGTAACCTTATCGACAGCAATCTCGCACATTACACAATGCAATTTGCATACCACCATTTAGTTCTGTGATAAAACATTCTTTATAGCTTGTTTCGCAGCCAGCAGCTGCTCTTCAGTGTAGGTTTTCTTGAAGCAACTTTCCTCCTGTGATGACATTTTCGTCTTCTGAATCATATGCGATTCCAGTGTACAGTACACGAACCTTTTAGTGATACCAGGTTTTAAGAGGTTGAGGAGTAAGGAGAGAGCTCTCTCGGTTCCTGTTATACTGCCACCTGAATAGAAATGAAAGCTGAACTGAATCGATAGTAAGATCGGTCGATATGAATTTTCTAAACCTTTAATTATCTTAAGCCAACAACTCTTCACACACACACACACTCACTCTCTCTCTCTCTCTCTCTCTCTCTCTCTCTATATATATATATATATATATATATATATATATAAAACACATTTCTCGATGCGAATCTTGTTACTAGCATGATTTTATAGTTTGGCTTTGCTGTGTAAACAACAGTACTAGTGCGTATGCGTAAAGTGTACGCCAGATGTCTCACGGCGCTGCATAATCGATTCATAGTCTGTGTTTCAAAGGTTCAAAGGTTGCCAATACAAATATCGAAGATAACCAAGGTCTACCAATTCAGCACTAGGGAGCTCAGGTATCACTAAAAGGTTCACGTACTGTAGATGCTCTTAATGTAGAGTACTGTAGGTGCTCTTAATGTAGAGATGAATTCTGTATGACTTTCTCTATCGACACTGGAAACTCTTTCCGTGGGAGAGTTACTGTCAGGAACACTTAATACCGCAAATACAACATTACTTAAGGTTTTATAGTGGAGAAGAGCACAGTATTTTCACAATAAATTTCTCACGTTCACGGATAGCAAAAGAAAGTGACAATCGAACAAGGATCGTTGTCAACAAACAAGGATTAAAATGACGTCAGTCATGCTTAAAACGACTGAACATTTCTCCTTTCCTTTTCCTCTGTAGAAATTTATTTTTCGCGATAATGTCGCTTATCCATAATAATTTCCCCTTCCATCGTAATGCCATAATCTGTGATATGAAATCCATAATATTTACAGACAATCCGTAATAGTTGGCACCTCTGCATAGGAAAAGTTATCTATACAGCACATGAATCAGTGGAAAAAAATTTCCTTCGAGATCTAACGTCACCTTAACCACATCAACAAAAATTGAAACAAACCTTGACCCTTAGCCTAAGTTGACACCAACAGAAAACAGAGATAAAACGCATAGGTAGCATGATAATAAGCTTAGTAGAGACGCAAACGCAGTAATGCTGAATGAGCCACCTATAGGCCCGTTAAATCCCGACCAAAGCGGACATAAAACAGTCGGAAGTTAGACCCGTTTGTCCTTTGTCAGAGATACCAACAAAATAACAGACCTTACTAACTAAAAGGAAAGACGGAACAAGGAATAACACATAAGTTCATTAAATTGAAAAATTTAAGAGGAAAATTGAAGTCACAAAATTAGGGCATAGTTGTGCCATCCAACCAAAACACTTAGTACCAAGGAACGTACTTATACATCCTTTTAATAACTCATTTCAACATGTCGTTCGATTCCTTACCTTTGTATCGTGATATTATAGCATATACTCTTATCACATCTACAGTAACTGATATTCCATCTCATTCATACGAATTATCTGGTTGTACGATATTCAGAATAAAAATACAGACCCAATCACACTAGAAAACACACCCACGCCCAAAAGAAAAACAAATCGTCTTCCAACAATGCCATGCCCAGAAAAAAAGTAAAAATAATTTAAGGATAAGAGGACGTCACCAAAGCATGAACTCCAAGAGACAAAAAAAGGAATTGATTCACGCTCGTAACCGGACCAGTATGGCAGCCCCGATGAGCTACAAGAAAAAAATAAGCAACTGGTTGCTATGTGAAACCGCTACTACAGAGGTTACACTAAACAAAAACTAAACACAGTAGAGGAAGGAAAGCAAGTGCAATTACACAGTACCAAAAACCACTACACACTCAGTGAAACATCAGTTGAAACTACGCGGATCTCCGCAGATAACAACTTTGGTAAATATCAGTAGGGCCAACTAGATGGCAATAAACCAGGAAGGTGGGAAGGGGCTGGAACCTACTGAGGGCATGTACATGGCTTAGGTTGCAGTTTCAGAAATAATCAACCGTGATCCTTAATTTTGAAAAATATTATTTACAAATGGACTTTACAAATGAATTCCGAACAATTTCAGTCATGCGGAAGGTACCGACGCACAACTTGTGAATTTAAAGTTAAAAACTTCATTATTGTTCCGTATTGAATAGAGAAAATAAGATGTACATGTACATTAACTGAATTGCCACGATGTGATACAATGTTAATATTTTGCCTATGTTTAATATGTTAGTTATTGTTAAGATCTTCGCTATTTGGCTGATGATGACACTCTAAATGTGTTGAAACCGGTCCCATTAGACAGGTTGTAACTACTTTTTACTACGGAGTATTGAAAGGTGGATCCTTCCCTATAATATTGTACATCTTATCAACTTGTGAATTACGAACTACATGTTCCGTGACACACACAACTAAACTATACGTCTAGTTACAAATCCAGTTGTACAATGCAATTTAGTAGGTAAGAAGAAACGGAATACGTTATTACAATTTACAGTGAAGTTAAACATACTTTTCAAACTCTAGCGTACATCGACACGGAACTACCAGAGGCAAAACCCCAAGGAAAATATATTAAACTACAATTTACATATTTAGCGAAACAAGAAACGGGGAATGCATCGAAAACAAACAGGCAAGCCCAGCTGAAAAGCTAAGGCATCATAAATAATTAAGCGGCGAATCTAGGTGAGGTTAGGGCAGACTCCTATATGAAAAAGCAAACGAACATTACAGGAAATTTAAGCTGGAATGGAAATCAAGAGTGCTTACCCACAAGGTGGCCCATCCCGGTAGCGAGACGACATCAAAACTTCGGACAACCAGATAGACTGCCGACAGACCACAGACAGACCAAGACAGACCACGAATGCTGCCTCGCTCTCTTTATAAGGGAAACCCTGGCCTTGGAGTAGCCAATCAGAACGCATGAGTCCGCCTATCGCCACCCAGATTCACCAATCACAACTCCTACTTCAGTCGCAAACTTTAACATACTTTCTCGAATACATACGATCGCGAATCTTCCCATTTCCAGAACAGCCAGAACATACTTTCTAGAATACATAACCAACAAAAGGCAACACACCCTGTTCAAATATTCGTGTCACAAATTTTCTGGACTGTTCCAGTCAGTATAGAAATGTAATCTACTAGTTACAACCAACCTATGTACAACAGTATTTCTTACACTGTACAGGTTAGGTACCTGAAAGGAATACAAATAAAATATTCTATCACCACACTTCAGATCATACAGTAAGTACTATGGAAGGTTTACAAATAAAGTCTTCAATAAACATACTTTCCACTTCCAATACATTCTCCACCTGTGACACTATGGAGCCACACAAAATATGAACATAACGGGAATAAGAGGAGAGAACTGAAATGGAGTAAACAAACACACAGGGAGAAAAGAAAAGAAATTCCTGGGAGGAATATAAATTAGACTATCCTCCTTCAGTTAGCACAGGTTTCGGTCTAGTATAACCACTCTTTCATCACAACGCACAATTCTGATCTCAAACCTGATATGCCACAATTCAACTTTGCACGAAATCAGGGTACACAGGTATGCCCAAATCCTACTGTCCAAAACAGGATATCATAACTTACTCATTCAGACTCCAGTCTCACAGCTTCAAGCTTCAACGATAAATACCACAGATAGGCATTTACGAACCAGGGTATGAGACATATTTTACCGGGCCAAGAACCTAGCTTAAATAAATCCCCAACAGCGGTTACCTGAAGAATTACCACCATAGGCAGATATCAGAGTACAACAACTAAACAATTCACACAAGAATAGGCCGAAAACCTATTAATAAATGAAGTGGCATAAGAGAACGTAAATCACAGGAGTAAAATATGTTATTTTAAACAACATAACATCAGTATAAAAGTAGGGTAGATAGTCAAAAATGGACAAAAATTAATTTACAAATAGACTGCTAAAGGTGAAAGCAACTAACCAAGGGATAACCGAACCAAAGAAGTAGGATACAGAAAAATACAGTACCTCGGACGGATATACATTATTGAAAGTCCGTTTACCACAGTGATGCGAGAAACAAATCGTCTATAAATCTAGAGAAACATATAAACACAATCATATCGCACCTGGCTTCCATCTTAGTCATCGTAAGAGTTCCTGAAAAATCAAGGAACAAAGGGGCCCAAGAAGGGCAAAGAAAAAAATCTACGAGACCAAATGGAAAATCAGCGGCAACAATGGACACAATAAAAAACAAGACAGCGTTTAGGTACTAATAAAAGGTTACTGATGTGAATTCACAAGTACATGGAGCAATTATGGAACAAAACAGAAATCATTTTACACAGAGACACAAACGTCTCAAAACACATCTAAAGATTTTCTTCTACAGTGAATCAGTTTCCCGCTACAGCACTGTGACTGACTCACATTGCACACGCAATGCCATCGCATACCTCCTCACAGTCCAGTCAGTTGCTTTGGAGACACTGGTGAAGTTCAACTGAACTGTGGTAGTGAAACAGTAGGCCTAATATGGGAAAATCGCCAGCAGAAAGACAACAAGAATACAAACCTGTGATATCTGGAAAGAAGGTACAGAGTGCTGAAGATTTTATTTAATCTTTTGAGTGATAAGACCAAGCAAATTACTGTTCAGGAGGTGTCACAGGTTGAAATAGAAGAGGTAAAGAGATAACTTAAAAAAAAGATTTCAACATACTTCAGCTATTCCAGCCATACATAAAGTTCATTGCGTAGAAGTATGGACTGAATATGTTATAGAATATGCACATTTTTCACGTGAACAATCAGTGCGAAAGATTCACAAGTTTTTCAATTAAAACAAAAACCGTTGGACAATAAAGCGATACATTGAAAGATTGCACTACGCAGTGTTCCTTGCAGCAGCGTGAGTCACATGTGCCCGGATGTTGCGTTGTGTGTTCCATCCACATGCACAGATAGTGAAGAAGGTAATGACGTAAATTTCAAACTACAAATAAAACATAGCATTATGCTCAGGGGTCGAAAAACATTGAACGCCCAGTCGCCATGGCGCCTGAAAATTTTACCTGGTGCCTGATTTTCAAATTTGGTTTTGAAAATTTATTTTTTGAAATCCAGAGTTCCCTTACATGTACGTTCCCACCGCTTTACAAAGTAAAAAGTTGTGTGGTGTTTCATGTGCTATCTGTAACTCACATATTCTAATATGTGCATTTTCAGTGCTTTTGACAGTCTTGAATTCTGTAATTGCTCTTCGTACCTTGGAACTGGACGTTTCAGTTCTGTGCGAGAGCTGCCTAGTGGTCTTGGGAGACGTCGCCGTAACCCGTCAAACAAGTTAACCTTTCATGTGGACATATCATAACACATTGAGTTCCATTACAGATGATCAGCTATTGGCAGCCGAGTACAAAGATCTGATCAGAGTTGTGGAGAAATGCAGAGAACTACTACGTTAAATAATCCCACAAACTCTACATTACCGCCTTCCTTCCTGTGACTAGCCGTTCCTAAACTATTGCTGCCAAAGCAGTGCTGATAAATTCCCGTGGAATTCATTCTTTGCACTTAGAATATACGAAATGACGTGTTTATCAATTCTTGTATTTTCACCGAACATTATTTATACTTTTAATTTAATTACGGCATCTTGTTATTGAACGGGTTGCACTTTAGAAATACGGTTGTTTTTATTCCTGTGTGTTTATGGAAAATTGGCAACGTAGCATCAGACAATGAAGCCCGCGAACTCGGAAACCATTTAACGCTAGTGTGTTATACGTTTCTGTATTATACTTGAGAAAATCGGCAAAATGAAACTAACAAAGCCGCACAAATTGACTGACGTGAGTAAAAACCAGCATACACTTTTGGATTTCTTTGTAAGAAGGGCCTGTAAATGTAACACAAAGTGAGTGAATGTGAGAAAACACTTGATGGAAGTGCCTATTGAAGTGTTCAGGACGACAATAACCAGCGTGAAATTTATGGTGTTCAAGACAATGATAAGTCAAACATTAAAAATACATCAAGTTTCAATTTTCAGGCAAACGGAAATTTCATCACTGTTAGTGAAGTGTGTGAAGAAAATGAATGCTAATATGTTACAGCATATAAATGCATTGTTCATGGCATCTTATCATATTGCAACAAATAACAGACCCTACACTGTTTTTGAAGGTTTGATTGCACTGTTAAGCAAGTTGAATGTTACTGATTCAGAGAAGTATCTGAATGACACACAATGCAGAGAATTGATTTCATACATTGCCTCAGATCTTTGTGAAGATTTTATATGTGACATTAAGGAAAGTTCATGTCAGTATCTTACTCTATGGATCAACAAATAAATATTTATAAATAAATAAATGATGATGAGGAGCTGAAACTTTACATTCTTTTTTTAATTTTTTTAATAAGTTGATTTTCTATTGTGTCACTGGAGGACACAAGTGATAGCTATATAGAGGCTCTAGAAACAGATTGCTTCAGTCAGGGCTTGGAGAACACTTCACGATACAAAGCTATTATTATTATTATTGAATATCCAGTACAGTACAGCATGGAGTCCTATTTCACAAGAGTACATTCGGACTGTAGTTTATAATCTTAAAATATTTTAAAATGAAAGATTAAGAGTTCAATTTGTTAAAGTTGAATTGAATGAATGTCAAGAATTGCTTATAACAACAAGACTTCTTTAAAATATCACGCAATGGTTCAGAAAATACAAGATCACAACTGTTCAGGTGCTACTCAAATATAAGTCTTTTCATTCCAAATACGAGGTAGGAGAAAAGTAGATGATCCACTGTCAGAGCAGAAAAACAAAAGCATAAATATCCATCTGTAATTTGGATTTTAAATTGTTCAAAGTAAGATTTAAATCTTTCATGTCCTGACAGAAATTGTGTTAGGATAAATTTAGGCACTAATACTTTAACTATGGGGAAGAATAGCTCTCTTGTAGCAGATCCTTTCAAGCTAGAATTCCAGCTATTGTTCCACTGATGTAAAATACACTGACTTAGCAAATGTCATGGGATAGTCACCTAATAGCGTGTGGGGCCTCCTCTGGCCCTGCGAACTGCAGTGAGACGCCGTGGAAGTGAGTCGACAAGTCCCTGGTAGTCCCCTGGATGCAGCTGACACCAAATCGTTTGCAGAGCGGCCACCAATGCTGGTCTGTTCGTGGGTGCAGGATCCATGGCACGGAGCCTGCGTTCCAGGGCATCCCAGATATGTTCGATAGGATTATTATCGGGGCTCCTGGGTGACCATGGCAGTCGTTGGACCTCCGCTGCATGTTCCTGGAACCATTCCCGGGCAAAGTGGGAGCGATGTGGCGGTGCGTTATCATCTTGAAACACCGCAGAAAATGCCAGTACTAGTGGCGAAAGATTTACCTTGTTCCTTCATTTTGGGTGCAAATTTTATTACCAAAACTGGCACGATTTTGGACCTGCAGTTCAACAGGTTCTATTTTAAATTTTTCACAAGAAATTTTGAACTGTGTAATCGCTCCCCTATTCTGCCTCGCCATGTCAAAACTTTTCATTTTGACCATTTGCCTGATGATCCGGCCTACCAACTTAGGAATCTCTGTGACAACTTACCTGATATCTTTACTGATAAGTTAGCTGTAACTAATGTTCTGGAACACAAAATTGAGGTCACTGATATCGTACCGGTCACTCTCCTCTGTATCGGTTGTCGCCTCCCAAAATGAAGGCTCTTAAGGCTATCATTGATCAGAAGCTTGCTGACCGTGTAATACATCCTTCTAAGTCGGCTTATTCTTCTCCCATGTTTCTGATCCCTAAACCACAGGGTGGTTTTCGTCCTTTCGACTATCGGATGTTGAACCGTGAAGTTGTCCTTCAATCTGTTCCCCTTCCTGACTTGCATTCTTGTTATTCTTGGTTTGCTGATGCCAAAATTTTTACCACTTTTGATTTAAATCAGGCATACCACCAGATACCTCGTGCTGAGTACTCCAAACACTTCACTGCTTCTGCTACCGATTGGAACCTCTATGAATTTGAATGCGTCCTGTTCGCATTAAGTACAGGCGCTGCTGTCCTTAGTCGGTTACCAGAATATGTTTTGTCAGACATTAAATTCAAGTTTGTGTACAATTACATGGACGATTTTGTAATTTTCAGCAAAACTTTTGAAGAACACCTTGTCCATCTCAAGGAAGTCCTTGAAAGACTGCATAAAGCAGGTCTGACCCTTAAGGCTATCAAAGTTACTTTCACATAACCCCAGATGTCGTTCTTAGTGCATATTGTGTCGGGGAAAAGTGTCTATAGATCAGTACCGTACTGCAGCCATCCAAAATTTTCCTACACCTAAGGATGTCAAAGCTGTTGCCAGATTTATTGGCAAGGTTAATTTCTTCTTAACAAGAAAGGATGTGAAATTTGTGTGGGGTGATGCCCAAAGTGAAGCCTTTTGTGACCTGAAATCCGCTTTATGTAATGCTCCTGCACTGCATATGCCAGACTTTTCTAAACCTTTCATCCTTCACAATGATGCCTCTTGCACAGAATTATCTGGTGTTCTCCTTCAAGAATTTGAAGAGGGGCGTCGTCCCATTTCTTATGCTTCTCGTGCTCTGAATCCTGCTGAATGAAATTATTCCATTTAAGAATGGGAAGCCTTAGCTGTTGTTTTCTCTTTAGAAAGATTTAGGATGTACCTTGAACATCTCCCTTTTGATCTTGAAACGGATAATCAGGCGTTGAGTTGGGTAATAGCCAAGCCAAGAAGGACAGGTCATCTTGCACGTTGGACAGTACGCATCTCAGCTTTTCAATTTGAAGCTCATCACATTCATGGCACTGAAAACGTGGTGGCTGATGGCCTCAGTAGGATGTTCTATTCAGGCAATTCTGATCCTCAAACAAAGCCTGCAGATCCCTCTCCTGAACAAGTTTCGGCCTTTGTCAATGTAGTTCTCACTAACTCTCCTTTCCTTTTCAAGGATATCGCTAAACATCAGGAAGATGACGCCAAATTAAAGGCTATTATTGACAAGATTAAGTCTGGTAAACATGTCAAACCCTATGTTCTTAATAATATTTTGATTGACTTGCTTCATGTTTTAAGTGTATCTGAAACCTACTTAGCCTTCAGAGTACTGCCCTCCCTTATTAACACATGCTTCAAACACTGTTTCTCTCTCAGCAGCAGTCCTGATGGATGAATTTTTGTGATGGTACGTAAGTTCAACTATGATAATTTTAAGCCTTCAATAAACCAAAACACTGGATAACTCAGGGGAAATTTTTATTTACGAATACTAAAGACAAGATCATAGTTCTACGAAGAATGAAAAAGCACAGTTGTCTTAGATCCGTAAAACAATATTTACATATTAGTAGTGATGGCATATTACCATGGAAACGTTTCTCGACTATTCGTATCTTTTTATTTGGGTATTTTTCTCTCACATGATTCAGGAGTCTTTGACAAGGAAATAAAGTTTGTTCCATGATGCAGGAATTTGTGATGCATAAAAAATGCCCCAAAATCACTTTCACATTCAACCTGACCTAGTATGCTTTCTTTTGTCTCGCCAAATTTGTCCTATTAACAGTGTCAATTGTATTTTTGCTTGAAAGCCATATTCAAAAATTTGTGTTTCATTACCAATATTCACCTTTTTCAAAAAGGTCTCATTTTGTACAGTCATTAGATCCAACCAGATGGAAATGAGGTATCTCTCTAGTTTGCTATTTGTTTTACAACGCACCAACATAGATAGGTCTTATGGCGATGATGGGATAGGAAAGGCCTACGAATAGGAAGGAAGCGGCCGTGGCCTTAATTAAAGTACAGCCCCAGCACTTGCCTGGTGTGAAAATGGGAAACTATGGAAAACTATCTCCAGGCTGCCGACAGTGGGGTTTGAACCCACTATCTCCCAAATACTGGATACTGGCCGCACTCAAGCGACTGCGGCTATCAGCCAATTTCAGGCCTTGGATTTGAAGAAGTATAAGAACAAGAAGAAACCTTTTCACCGTCATTTCTGATGTCTAAGATTTATAATGAATGGTATTGAAATTAGAGAAGCAAAACTGAAAACTGGTTACACGAATTATAGCCTGATATCATATAATAATGCACAGTTCTTGACACCACAGTATAAATACTATTTAATTTACATATTGTCATATTTGTCTTTAGATGGAGATGAAATTCAGAGACTGAAGAAATTAAGATCATTTATTTTATTTCATACTATGACATAATTGCCTTCTTTCCCTACTGAAAAGAGTACAGAAAATGGCACTTTAGCATACTGTAATTTCCTATGTAATGTTATGTAAATTGTGTCTTATCATTTTGGGTAAACAAAAACACTTTAAAAACTGAAGAATTTATGCAAAGCAAATTATTGTATGTAGCTTTCTTATTTAAAAATTATTACATATTTAGGCCTATGAAGAAATGAACTATGAAGAAGACTTCTGTTCAAAGAGATCTGGGTATTTACATTTCCTGTTTTAAATTCAATTATTCTGTAAATGATATAAGGGGATGTGGATTTGTATACATGACTTGTGACGCAGGGTGTGCCATATGTAAATGGCCCTTTCCTGTCGTTTTGTAATATCCGCTAATATGCGAATTCAGCAGAAAGGATGATTCTAGAAGATCATCATCATTGGCCAAAATACAAGTGTTTTTATTGGCCAGTATATTAGGATTTTTAATTGGTGAATGTGGCAAACTGGAGTGTTGCTATTGGTTATTTGTAATCACTCTATTTCCTGTTTGTGGCTCCTTGCGTGCGCGAGTTAATTTGTCCGCGTCTTTGAATTTGGATCTCTACAGTGGGCGGACGTGTTCTGCGTCCATCCCGCAATGGGTCTTCAGCCGACCAAGGTGAGCGCTATGTTATTTAAATGCATTCTTGTGTTTCGTGCTATTCCCACTTAATCTAACTTCAGTAATTATGTAGAATTCCATCTTGTGTGCCTGAGTTTACTCTAGTTTTCCACATTTTCCAAAACAGTGCATTTGTATGACTTAGCTATTATGCTAGTCCGTAACGTGTTGTTTTTGGAGGCAAACCTTCTTTTCTAACTCTACTTGTAAGTAATTGTAACACTCTTTCTTGAGTAGCGTAATGAAATTTTGATTATTTCGAGGTGGCCTCCTTACATTCCGTAAATTTAACTTTAATGTGAATCTCTATGTCAAAGTTTGTCTGTGACCGAAGAGCTTAATTGTTTCCCTTACTCATCTTTTTTTTTTTTTTTTTTTTTTTTTTGTGTGCCTCAAGTATCAGTTAATCCGTAGTTCATTTATTTGTTTATTTATAATTGTATGTTCATTTTCTAAATAATTATTTGTCTGTTGGGTGTATTATTGTTAAGTCTTTTCTCCCTCATAACGTCATACGTTCCCATGGACCTCATAGGACCGCACCTTCCACTCTCCTCTTAGTTGTCATTTTTAGGCCTATTAGTGTTCCCTTGAATATGATTTAATTTTGCGTATTGAAAATTATCCGTCACGTTTCTGTGCTCTGATGTGTATTCATCGCCACTGTGTCATTTTACTATTTCCTTATTCACATTTTATGTCAACTGTCTACATTTATTTTTATTATTATTATTCTATTTTATTATTATTATTAATATGTGTAGGCATAATTATCCCAACTACGGTTACAATAGTAGTACTAAGTGCAAGTAAAAGCAATCCATGGTATTCTCCGCTCCGCATGGTGGTACTCGTCACAAGTAGTTTCATGGTTCTAATACAATCATCCCTTGGTCGCCCCTTACAACAGGCAGGAGATACCGTGGATGTATTCTTAGCCTGCGTCCCCCACCCACAAGGGGTAATAGGATTATTTTTTTAACCATTTTTCTTCATGGCTACAGTAGTTCAATGCACTTGAAACAAAACCATTTTCGCTAACAATGAAGTTTCTTAACACACCGTAAAAGAACATTTTAGACATCTTCGTACAAAGATGCACTTACCTTAGATTCTGTGTGGGTGGCAAGCCTATTTATGATCAAAAAAATAAGTCTGTGAATATTCTGGTACATTTTCCACATCTCTTCATCACAGGGAAATTCACTGATCATATAAAAAGGATAGCTATCTTGAAGGAAGGATAAAACCATATCCATGGCAGCTTGATCAAACACAATCTGTGACCAGAACCTGGAAACAGGAGTGTTTGTGAGATTCTTTGCTTTCGTTAACAAATCGTGGATTTTCTAAATTATACAAGGTTTCAAAAGAAACTTCAATAAAATTCCAATGAAATATGGCTACACAGCTAGAATCAGATTATGGTAACAACAATGTCATATGCAGTATTCAAATTAAATAATGAATGAGATATACAATTGAAAGGCTGAGTGCAATAGTGGTCTACCCCTGTTTTTTTTTTTAACTGAGATATTTTACAGCAAAGTTGACATAAGCCAGTTTTTTATATTTTACTATTACGAACATTTAATTTTCATCAGTACTTAGTCTGAACCATGGTAATCTATACATTAAATGAACTGTCTTGAAATGAAAAGGCTAAAATTAAATAAACGCAAGTACTTGACACATCATGGTATGGGTTAGACCACTGTTGCACAGAACTATAACACAGGATGTCAGATAAACATTTTTTACTTCAGAACATAACATTAAAAATACCTTCCAGAAAAGTACTTATATTAACTACTCATGAATTACTCGTACTTCAAAGTATCATAACATGCAAACATAATCAAGTATATCAATGCCATCACCTTCATGATCACGTCCTTCCTGATCAGCATCAGAAGTGAGACCATTGAAGAAAGCATGATGTATGGGAGGCACATTTTTTTTTTTTTTTTTTTTTGCTTTACATCGCACCGGCACAGATAGGTCTTATGGCGACGATGAGGCAGGAAGGGGCTAGGAGTGGAAAGGAAGCGGCCGTGGCCTTAATTAAGGTACAGGCCCCAGCACATATTTTAACAGCTCTTTAATATCTTTCAGTTCACTGGCTTTGATTGGCCTTGGAGTTTTGTGCCTTACAGGGAAGAAAATGGTAGCAAGATCAAAAGTGTGTTTCTCTCTACGTATTTTCCCTTTAGTAACATTTAGTGAACTGTAACCCTCTAGCTCTGACTGTGAATTTTTATAAAAGCATTTCCATGGGTGGTCCTTAGTAAATTTCAAACATGAAATTTTACTAAAATTAACTGCAGCTTTATCTTCTTCAGAAAACTTTCTATTAAACATTTTATCCACTAGTGGTTGTGCTGAAATGAAGTCATGCTGCTTCATTTCTTTTACCTTCAAAGGATGTTTAAGTCTTGATTGCGAGATTACACTGACCCATTCTGAAGGAGTGAATACATACTTATGTACTTTTTTCTCTTTTGAAAGAGCAAAATATCTGTCGCAGGGTAAATAGCCGTGGCCAGAGTCAAGCTATTTATGCTCCATAGATTCAACCAAAAGATTGTGAATAATATGTAGCCAAAATGCAACAACGGTAATGATCTTGTTCTGACCAAAGCAGTTGTCGGAATATGCAACTAATGTCTTAATACCCTGCACGTGTTCATCACAAAATTCACCCAAACAAGTAATTATCTCCTCTGCGCCCCTTCCTGCATAATTTTCAGGCCACACATACATATAAACTTCATTACTTGTGCGGTCATGTATACAAAAGTTATATGTCTGAAACTGATGCTTATAAAATACTTCATTAGTGTGAAGATGATGGGTCGGTAGTGCTTGTTGCTATTTGCTTTACGTCACACCGACGCAGATATGTCTTATGGTGACGATGGTATAGGAAAGGCCTAGGAAGTGGAAGGAAGCGGCCGTGGCCTTAAATAAGGTACAGCCCCAGCATTTTCCTGGTGTGAAAATGGGAAACCACGGAAAACCATCTTCAGGGCTGCTGACAGTGGAGCTCGAACCCACTATCTCCCGATAACTGGATACTGCCCACACTTAAGCGACTGCAGCTATCGAGCTCGGTAGTGCTTGTTACATGTAATAACCTTCGTATCATTGACTTCTTTTGACTTTTTAATCTCATCCTTAAGATTTTCACAGGCCTGTGTACCCCTTCTTTGGTGCAGTTCTAAATCTGCTTTTAATGTCATTCTACCTTCCTCCTCATCTGCACATTCTAGCTTAGCATTTAACACATCACATGTTTTACAAGTGTCAGCTGCAGGCAGAAAGGTTAAATTTGGTATTGAAAATATGTCTATACATATACTCACTCACAACAGGTTCGTTCTTATGTTCAGTATTCATCCATTCAACATATAACAAAAACATCTAGATACATTTAACCCCTCTGGAAGATATCTTCTGTGAGGAATCACTTTCAATGAATAATGAGTTGCACATTTAGGGATGGACTCAATGTGTTCCTGAACATATTTTTCTTGGTTTTCAGTAGTTTTATTAGACCTACCAGTGTGTTTTACCCTACCATCATGTTTGGGAGTTCCTTCTACTTGTCTTGTGGAAACATGATGACACAGTCTACCATTACTTATTCCCAGTAGCGAAATGAAGGCTTCTTTACAAATTTTCCTATCACAACTCAGAACATAAACAAAATATTCGAGAAAATTGACGTCTGCTGTTTACTTTATATTCACCATAACGTTTGTTTACATCACTCACTTTTACACCACCACTTATAAATTCATTTTGTAGAGCGAAATCTCCTAGTCTCCAAAACCTTTCAAAAATTCCCCTTTCTGTCGTTCTCACTGATCCCTTCATAGCACTTATTTACACATTTCCATGGTGGACCTTGTTGTCTCTTGGCAACTGACTTTTCCGTACGACCAACATTTTGTTCTCCAGTGTTTCTTTTTTTTTCTTCCTCATATTTCTAGCCCACATTCCTTCGTTTCCTGTCCTCTTTCGACTTCTTGTACTGACCTTTTCCATTGAATTTTCATCAGAACTATCACTTACATCACAGACAACAGCAACACCGTCAGCCATTTTGTTTGTTTCTGCATATGACCTCATATACCAATTCTGATAGGCAGAAGTGGCTCAGACCACAGTTGCACTCAAATATTCATTGCTTTCTTTCAAGGGCAAAAAATAACATAGCTGCCAACACACGAAAAATGACTTTATTCAGTATATATCGATTCTACTATGTAGTTCAAAGCTAATAACAACAGATGGAGAAATTAACTCAATTTTGACATTGGGGTGGGTTAGACCACTGTTGCGCTCAGCCTTCAATTTGGCATTGGAAGGAGGAAAAGCAAGGAAATGAAAGAAAGAAAAATATTACAAACTTCAAGCAGAAGAATGAAAAAAGGGATCATAATATAGGGGTTCAAGAACAGAAATTATAATCATATAATTTTTATGCTTTAGAGAAGACAGAGTTAGGAATTGAAAATGAAAATGTAGACAATTGTACGATGATAAAATAATAGGTTTCAAAATACTGAAATCCATGAGAAAATGTTGCAAGAATAATACATTTCATTGTCAACAAACATTTACCAGGCTGACAAGAATACAATTTAAGACAGGGTCCAGGCAACCGGT
This sequence comes from Anabrus simplex, assembly GCF_040414725.1. Taxonomy (NCBI): domain Eukaryota; kingdom Metazoa; phylum Arthropoda; class Insecta; order Orthoptera; family Tettigoniidae; genus Anabrus; species Anabrus simplex. The sequence continues at coordinate 156,149,126 of NC_090270.1, read as the reverse complement.
TGCAACGGTAACAGGAAAAAATGTGTAGGCTCCTCGAATTTCCTAATTAAGACTACTAAATTCCAGTCCGGATTCAACCTGATATTTTTGGGATTTCTCTGCAATCTAGAAAAAAAAAAAAATGTACAAATAGTTAATTTGGTGGCGGTTTAAAAATATCGACAGTAAAATTTTATTTTAGTGTTTCTTTTTCTATCTTTCTGCAATCTCCTTAATGAATCAGAAGATGGAGATATAAGTGGTTATATGCACTGGCTGCAACTGAACGGTGATGAGAATTGATACGAGTGATCTCGTGACCAACTGTAATCATTACATTCAGAAGGTAACCAGTAGGGATGGGGCAAATGGTTACTTTCTAGTATCATCTGTGTATCCGTTACATACCTCCCAACCAAAAATCAGGAGATACAATTGGTCAAAACTGCGTATTCTACATGTATTGCACAATAGCAAAGCCAGACTGTTGCTATACGAGGCTACAAGGCACATTACACATCTCTATTCCCTCACAGGAAGTAAGTGAGATGATCGGTCTCTGATAAGCCTACCGAAAATAGTATGAACTCATGCTCCACATGTGTGAATCAATCATGCACTTAGATGCCATTACTTAGCAAATGCATAGATTAATATATTCCATCAAGCACCCGCGCGATTATGCGAAGCGCAATGCTATTTGGATCAAATAACTAGCTGATGTACCCGTGTTTCACTACGGAATTCTCAGAAAGATTGTTCTTATAGTTTTCCCAACTGAAGTCAACATAGGTCATTACAATGACGTCAGTATGAATGTCGCGATTAAAAGCAATGCTCTATATGAAATATTCGATAAAATAAAAAACAGCACATTTTCTCACTTTTAGTGACAAGTACTACGGTGTCGATCTAACAGTTCAAAGTTTCAGAGGTAGAATGACCAGGCTGCAGACAGCTGCAAACACTGCTGTGTAATTATTGTTTAAGTGTGCACACTGCTCATTTCAAACACTGCCTCAGAGTAGGGATCGAATAACTGGAGTACTATGATGATCCAGCGTGTTACGTACCAGTAGTATCAGAAAATTTATGAACCAGAGGAATGGCATGCTAAAGAAGAGAGAGATCTAACTCCGGAGCTACTTCCCGCCAATATTCAGGCACGCTGTTATACTCGATACGGAGCAGCAATCCCATCTATTGGAGATAAATGGCAGCAGAATACACAAAGCACATCACACCAAACAATGGTCAATATAATGTTATTGTGGATCAATTTTATGAGCTTTCTACAAGGACGGTTTGAAAAGTTCTCGGAATCACCACTAGATGTCAGTGCTAGAGCAACGAGGTTCCCACGCAATAATCACACATCCTTTGTGAGTGAACACGTGGTGCGTCAGTGCTCTAGCTGCAGGAGTGTGGTAGTGACGACTCGTTGTTGTGTCCAACTCGTTGGCTGAATGGTCAGCGTACTGGCTTTCGGTTCAGAGGGTACCGGGTTCGATTCCCAGCCGGGTTGGGGATTTTAACCTTCATTGGTTAATTCCAATGGCCCGGGTGCAGGGTGTTTGTGCTGTCCCCAACATCCCTGCAACTCGCACACCACATATAACACTATCATCCATCACAATAACACGCAGTTACCTACACATGGCAGATACCGCCCACCCTCATCGGAGGGTCTGCCTTACAAGGGCTGCACTCGGCTAGAAGTAGCCACACGAAATTATTATTATTGTTGTTCCCGCGTAGTGATTTGTGACAATGGAAAAAACTGAGATTCGAGCAGTGATTAAATACTTTGTAAAGAAAGGTATAAAAGCAAAGGAAATTCATGCCAACTTTCAGAACACACTGGGGGACTCTGCTCCTTCGTTTTCTACTGTTGCCAAGTGAACCAGCAAGTTTAAATTTGGTCGGGAGAGCTTGGATGATGATCCACGTAGTGGACGGCCAAAAAGTGTTATGACCCCAGAATTTATCGCAAAAGTGCATATAATAGTCATGGAGGATCATCGACTGAAAGTGCAGGAGATTGCTGAAGCTGTAGGGATGTCTTCTGAATGGGTATATTATATTTTAACCAAAGAATTCGGTATGAAAAAATTATCCGCAAGATGGGTGCCGCGGCTCTTGACACTGGACAATAAATGCACCAGATTGGAAATGTCCTAACAAAGTCTGCCCCGTTTTCAGTGCAACCAACAAGATTTTTTGTGCCGGTTTGTAACTACAGACTAAACTTGGGTCCACTACTATACCCCAGAGACAAAACAGCAGTCAAAGCAGTGGAAACATGCTAATTCACCACCACCAAAGAAAGCAAGGGCAGTGCGTTCGGCCAGAAAGGTCATGGCCTCAGTTTTCTGGGATGCAAAAGGCATTCTGCTGATGGATTATCTTCCTACTGGCCAAACAATTACGGGGCAATACTATGCAAACCTCCTAGACCAACTACAGGAAAAGATACACGAAACAAGGCCTGGTTTGGCAAGGAAAAAGGTCATCTTTCATCAGGACAACGCTTCGCCGCACACAAGTGTTATTGCCATAGCAAAACTCATGAACTGGGGTAAGAATTGTTGCCACATCCACCTTATTCACCTGATTTGGCACCATCAGACTTTCATCTATTCCCCAAGCTGAAAATTTTCCTCGGTAGACGGATATTTTCTACAAGGGAAGAACTGACAGCCGAATTGGAGAGGTGTTTTGCAGGCCTGGAGGAATTTCATTTTCGAGATGGGATCAAGGCATTGGAACATCGCTGGACAGGGAGACTATGTTGAAAAATAAAAGCAGTTCCACCGAGGTAAGATACTTAATTCTAGTACACTCCGAGAACTTTTCGAACCACCTACGTATATTAGGCCTTCACATTTAGTTTTCTTCCGAATCTGTGATATTAGAGCATCGAATGTAAAGTGAGTCGTCCTTTCTTTCATGACTCCCTCTTGTGTTATTATTCAAGCGATCGTTCCTTCATGACTTTTTTCTCATTCTTATAATCATCTTCAAAATTTAATCACCATCATCACCAATATTATAATAGTCAGTGCGGTAAAACTGAATAATACATAAATAATTGAAAATTGTATTCTCTATAACTTTTGTTGGCCAGGGCGAAGACGCCGCTTTCTGAATTGGTGAGTTACCTAAACTTTAATGAGTGCTTTACTGATGTTTTTTCAAAAAAGAAGAATTGACGTATCAAACTATACAAATGTATTTAGGTGAGACGAACATTTCACATGTTTATATTGATTATTTAAAAGGTATTTTTAGTAGCAAGAGAAAATCTGTATGTGTACCCTTACTCCACATGCACACTCCACCACTGGTTTTATGGAAGTTCTATTTGTGATCACGGCAGCTATCATCTGGTCATAGAGTAGTTTCAAGAAAATTATTAACTTTGCTAGCTAGCCATGAAGAACAAGGATCTTCCGAAAGGCAAAACAATTAACCAAGTCGAATGATTCACTAGACTCATAAACACTATGTAAAAAGCTGATGTACTGCGAGTATCACATCTCCTAGATCTGAATCCCCAACGAGTTTCAGGAAAAATTTCTTCCGGAAAGTGGTGAGATAAAATTGGCCTAATACCCAGCTTATATGATCTTTCACACAATTACTAAAAGAGATTCCACGATAGTTCCTGCCGTCTGCCCTCACCTTTATGAAGATGGCAATCAGCACCGAGTTTCAAAAACTTGGTGGTATTTGTCCCATGGTCTGTATCTTGTCGATGAGGTCTACAGAATTTGATCCCGGCCCTTATTTCCACCCTGGGATTTTGAGATTATACTTAGTCAATCCCGGGATTGCATGATTATTTTGGTATTGAGGGTTACAAATAAAAAATTTTAATAAGCAAATTGAAACAGACAAAAATCAACATCGGTATGTATGTATGTTCAGTCCATCAGCGATGCCGCTGGTGTGATCTTCAACAGCTCTGCCATCAGCTGTCATAGATGGCCTAGGCATCACTGAAGAGGCATACTAGGGAAATGAGGAGTGAGATAGTTTCCCGCTGCTTTCCTCGCTGAGCCAGAGTTGTTATTACACACCAGTCTGCCAAGCCCACTGAAATGCATACACCAACCGACCCTATGAGCAACATTTTCACACCATTCATAGCAGGGACTGGCTGCATAAGGATTGGCATTACTAGCATCACTCATACCTCAGTCAATTTCATATTGGCAAAGCCAAAGATAAGACAGAGACAGATCTATGAAAGTAACAAAATTGCTCTAGCCTATACCAGAAGACATAGTGGACTGTAAACACTAGGTCCTGCCAGCAAAGGCGGGATTTTACGGTATACACATTGCTAATCACTCTAACTAATCAGACTTAGAGTCAGATTAACCATGATGTTTCCACACAGACACAAACAAAGAGCTATCACTTGTATACACTGTTTTTACTTACAATTTATTTACACATTACACACACATCAGTAAACCAAGATTTTGAACAACTGCCTATCACGAAGAATAAGAAGACTGCAACAGATGCATGTCAACAACCCAACAAAACCAATTCCATACTTTGCTTCAAACACTCGCTAGCATGACTTCCACACAAAGCTCATCAAAACAACTCAACTCTCACTCACAAGACCGCCTCTTCATATACGTTGGCTGGCCAGGCTTCTAGAAGGATATGACATAACATGTTTTTATTGTAAATTTGAGAGTCTCCAACTGCAATGTAAAGAAGTTTCTACAACTATCTAGTGCCAAAGATACGTTATTCTGGATATTACAGTGTGTTGCACAATGTTACATTGTATTATACATCATATGTAGAGCTGATGATAAATTATATACTATTAATTATGTGTTCTTACATTAAATAAACTCATAATAATACAGTAGAACTCGTTAATCCAAACTAATTGGGACCGGAGTCTGTTCGGATTAACCGGAAAATATTTTCTAACAATAATGTTATTGTTTTTACGTCTCGCTAAAATAATTTTACTGTTTCCACAGACGCCTAGGTGCTGGGATTTTCTCCCGCAAGAGTTCCTTTACATGACAGTAAATCTACTTAAACAAGGCTGACGTATTTGACCACCTTCATATACCACCGGACTGAGCCAGGATCGAATCTGCCAAGTTGGAGTCAGAAGGCCAGCGAATTAACCATCTGAGGAAAATAGTTTCTACAATACAGTACATACTGTAATTTGAAATGTCCATTCTTTAGCAGTTACATTAATAAAATACTGTATAAAATAAATGCACTCTGCTGCTACGCTCACTGATATGATGTTTATGAGACGCTGGTTAAACAATGCATCTTCCAGTAGGTTCCAATCACTACGGCAAAAGAAACTAAAAGACATTATAAAGATGAACAACCAGTGATTGAAGATTTATGATGTGTAATTATGTTTATATTAAGTTATTCTAGCAAAATATGACTAATAAAATGTAAGTAAATCATCATTCTATAATATGTTCTTTCATTTCAATAAGGATAATTTTTTTAAATTTGAATATTTCAGTTCGGATTAACCGGACTTTCAGATTAACGGGGTTCGGATTAACAGGACTCTAGTGTATATACATACTATAGATGTTTCATGACAATATCTCACAAATAATACGATTGTCCGTATATAGCTATGTAAATATTAACAATACTAATAAAAGGATGTAAACATTTCATAACCATACCTCACAAGTCACAATAATAATAATTAATATTTGCATTATTTACCCATGGATTAAAGAATATTGTTTTCAAGTTATATTAGTCTATTACACTTGCATCAATATCCCCCTCATAACTTGAAACAATTGCAAGAGTTGTCGACTTTGCCTCGGTCGTAGATTGCATCTTCTGTCCACCTCGATATCGTTGGATGTGCTCTCCTCTTGACCGGATCGTACCGTATCAGGGGTCGGTGTTGCCTCGCTGCCAACCTCTTCCTCGATGCGTCCTCCTCATGACCAGATTGTGCTGTTTCATTAGTAGCCTCTCCTCCAGGTAGACCCGTGGCAGTACCAGGCTTACTCTGTATGCCCAGCGGTTGGGTGACTCGCCGCAACTCCAATGCGTGGAATTTGGCAGGAGGGTTGGTCCTTATTAAGTAGACCCCCATGGCCCAGTTGCTTATCCACCTCGACTGGACCAACCCACTTAGGTGCAAGACCTGCGTGAAACCCTCCAATCTTATTACTGACTGGGTAGTTACGTCACAGTACTTGTTGGCCTGGTAGGAACATCTGGGTCTCTCTGACTTCTTGAGCCCTGGCTTGTTTTAAGGGATCTCTTCTCCGCCGAAGCTTGCTTTTCCTTGAAGTCCAGCTGCTGCTGTTGCTGCTGCCACTCTGCTAGTGAAATAGCTGCATCATCTTGACCAGAAGTGGGTGGTGTACGAATCTCCCAATCCCAAGTGCTGGATAGCTGTCGACCAAGCAACAGCTCTGCTGGGAAATAGCCAGTGACACAGTTGATACGTCGGCGCACGGCAAAAAATAACTGTGGTATCTGATGGTCCCACAGTCGATGTTCGTTGACTATCAGAATTATTTTTAGCTCCTGGTTCTGTCGTTCTGTTAGATTGGCCCTTGGGTTGTAGATAGGGGTGGTCCAGTGCTCCACACCCCATTCAGTCATCATATGCTGCCACTTCCTTGACGTGAACTGACTCCCACTGTCTGACAGAATGTACCGAGGATAACCGTAGTGGCTAAATACCTCATCTTGCAGAAGATTGGTGATGCGTCCTGCCGTGGCTTCTCGCATAGCAAAGGCTTCAATCCACCTTGTGAAGAGTTCAGGGATTACTAGGAGTCCTGTTTTACGCCGTGGTGTTCTTGGGTAAAGACCCATCAAGTCCACAGGGCTATGACTACCAAGAGCATTGTGGTAGTCTTCCTCGCTGACTGGAATTTGCCTTCCTGTTGCTCGCCTTGGTGCAGGCGCGGATATAGGACCCCTTCACATAGTCCAGGCTGTCTTTCCATATGTTGACCCAGAAGAATCTTTGTCGGATAGACTGATATGTCTTTTTACCTCCTGGATGTCCAGCTTCAGTGCTGTCGTGGAACTTGTCAAGGATGTTTGTCATATGCTGCCTAGGGATGACCACTACTGCAGGCGTGTCGGAGAGGTGAGATCTGTACACCAAGTGTCCTCCGTCAACCCGGAAGTTCTTGTAGCACATCTTGAATTCCCTCAGGACGAGTCAACTATCTGTGTTCTGTCTCCTAATCCACGGAGTCATGGTTCTACAGACCTTGTCTTGTTCTTGCCATTGTTTAATTACTTCCAGATCAAGTTCCTTCTTGATAATCATAAGGACAGGATCATTGGGTTCACTCTGGTGATTTTGTGGGAACTCCCTCTCGACAATGTTCCTAACTTCAGGTTCCATCGTCGGGTGCCTAGATAAACTGTCTGCTCTTATGTTCGTTGATCCTGGGACGTGACACACATCGAAATCAAATCTGCGATTAACAGAGCCCATCGCATCAATTTAGATTGTGAAACAGAAGCCAAGTTCAACCATTTAAGAGCTGCATCACCGGTGTAGAGCTGGAACTTCCTTCCAAGTAGCCTCTGAATTTGCCCATGGCCCATACGACGGCTAAGGCTTCCTTCTTGGCTATGCACTAGTGTTAGTTGGTGGAGGATAGCTTTCTGCCGGCATACTCAACGATGTCCCTAACTCCGTCACTCCTCTCCTGGAATAACACTGCTCCTAGGCTGAAGTCGCTGGCGTCCGTCTGCAGGCACATCTTCCGGTGAGGGTCGGGATGGGCTAGACCAGGAGCATTGCATATCGCAGCTTTAATGCCTTGGAATGCTGCCTCTTCCTTGCAGGTCCATTGGAATGGGCAGTTGTTATGGAGTAGATCGGTGAGTGGTATTGCCTTCTCTTCAAAGTGCAGCACGAACCTGGTATACCATCCCCACAAGCCAAGGAACTGACGTACTTGTCGCTTGGTCTGCGGGCGTTCAGCTTCCTCGATAGCTCGATTCTTCTCCGGTTGCCTTTCCAGGCCTTCAGATGTTCAGACATGGCCAAGATATTCTACACGGAACTGGGCAAAATGGCACTTCCAGTTGGCAAGTCAGTCCATGAATCTTCAGTTGTTCCAGCACTTTCCTCAGATGTACAAGATGTTCTTGAAAATTCTTGCTGTGAATTAAGATGTCGTCAAAATACACTTGGCAGAAATCTCCAACATATCCTGAAAATACCTTATCCATCAGCCGCATGAAGGTTGCAGGAGCATTCTTCACTCCAAAAGGCATTACTGTAAAATGGTACAATCCTTTCGGTGTCATGAACGCGGTCAGTCTAGAACTTTCCTCGACCTCCACTTGCCAGTATCCGGAGTTGAGATCCACCGTGCTGAAAATCCTAGACCCACTTCTTTCAGCGAGGCTTTCAGGTCAGGCATGGGGTAGGCATCACTAATGGTCTACTTGTTCAACTTGCAGAAGTCCACACACAGTCGATACTCCCCATTCTTCTTTTTCGGTAGGACGAAAGGCGAAGCCCAACAGAATGTAGAAGGTTCGATGAGGCTTTGCCCTTCCATCTCTTGTATCTTCTGAATGACGAAGTTGCACTTATCTGGGTTGATTGGATATGGACGTTGCTTGATGGGTGAGGAAATGCTGCATTCAGTGGCGTGCATTACAGTGGTAGTCAGTCCTATTTTATTGGTGATGACTTCCGGAAAGTCCTTTAAGGCGCGTCTCAGCTCCTCTTCTTCACTCGGTCGAAGATGCGTTAACTGGATATCTCCCAGGTCTACATCGACTTCTGCATCCTTGTGAGTCCGGAGATTTCCTCCATGCCAGGCGACCCTCGAGACATCTTGTCTTTTCCCAAAAAGACTTCATGAATAGTCTAGGATCACCTTGTATTCCACCAGAAAGTCATGATCTAATATGATGTCAGGTATTACGTCCTGAATCACTGCAACGTCAATTACAATAGGCAGGTCCATTTAGTGGTTAGGTTAGTCCGGATGTAATAGGTTACCCCGTCCCCTGCTCCCACTACCCTTCCGGGATGGTGAGACTTCATAGCACTGGTAATCTGGCAACAGTCCCACTGATAAATGAATGGGTTGCATGGCTGTCGAGCATAGCTGAAAAATTCTCGTTGCTAAACCTCAAGATGATAGCTGGGCGGGGTTGGCCTGTTCTGCTCACAATCTGACCAATCCCTCTCCTATTTGACCAGGGTTGCTTGTCTGGCTTGTCTTGAGGCGCATTCGTTTTCCTGGTCTCATCCCCCCTCAATCCAAAATGGGTCGGACCTAGTTTTCCGATGTCAACTTTTGGCACTTGTTCTTCAGGTGTCCCATTCTTCCACACTGGTAGCACTTCCTAACCAAGCTGGTTTCTTCCGTAGCTTTGCTCTTATGTTTCTCCCCAAACTGAGCGATGATTCTATGTAGATCAAAGGATCTTGGTTGCGATACTTTCACTAGGGGTCAGATCTTATTGTGGAGTAGCTCTGTGATGCCTGGTAAGATCTCGTTCTCACTTCCTTCCAGGTGCAGCCACTTGAAGACCTGGTACTTCCGGAGGACGAACGCATAAACTCGCATGCCAGTGGGTTGTGCCTCAATCAGTAGCTTCCTTTTCACAGAGCTCTTCACCCCTTCGGAATTAAACCTAGCAAGGAATTCCCTTTAGAAGTCCATCCAGTTTAAATTTAAGCCCTTCAAGTTATACCACCAAGTAGCGGCTTGCCCCTTTCACCGGGGTGTGAATTCAACGAAGATGTCCTCCGGTAGATTAGTCCTTCCTAGTAGACTGACTGATCCCAGGATGAAACTAGTCGGGTTATCTTCCAATCACCTGTGGAATTCCGAAAGGCTTTCTATAATCACCTTCAAGTCTAGGTGTCCTGTATTGCCGGTTAGATTTGAGGGGGTTAGAAGCGTGGCAATACGTCCTGTTCGAGTCAATCTTCTATCTTCTACTGCGTGAAGGATGCTTTCTGTTATAATCTGCACATCTCACATGACGGTCGAAAACCGGTTTTCTAACCTTCCTTCAACAGCAGAGATGCGGCTTTCAAAATTTCCCTCGCCGGTAGAAATTTTCTCCTCAACCTGTTGTTTTATGCCAAAAACCTGGATTTCCACCTCCTCCTAGAGGTTCGAGATGTCCCCTTCCAACTGGTTTACGCTACTATCGATCTGTTCAACCTGTCCCAGTTTTGATCTGATGTCCGATATCAGCTGTGTTAACTGATTGGTGATGTCGCTAGGATGAAATTTTGTCATCTATGGTTGAAATTTTCGATTCTAGCCACTGTCCTACTTTGTAAACCTATATTAGCTTGAGAAATTTTGTCTGAAATTTTGTCATTTACTTTCAAAATTTGGTCTGCAAACTGTTCTGTTAGGCCACAATTGACGTCTGAAATTTTGTCATTTACTTTTGTTAAGGTGAAATTAACTTGTGAATCAACGTCTGAGATTTTGTCATTGAGAGCATCATGGTCATTAAGTTTGAACACATTTTGATAATATTTACTTCCTCTTCCGTGGCCAAGTCTGATGTTTCGTCCACCTCGATTTAAAAAATTTGGGGGGTCTTTTCCTTTTTTGGTGAGGTCTTCTCGTAACCGTGTCTTCAGTGAGGGCCTCTTGCCGTTCATCGGAAGGTTTGTCTTTGCAAGCTCGTCTTTGAGTTGTTGTACGAACATATTTTCTAGTATCACTTGCATTTTGTTCTAATTCGCACTTACACTCGAATACACTTGGAAATTATTCCTACGTTCTAGTCACAGTTGCCAGTTGATGTTTCCACAAAGACACACGCACTGTACATTGTTTTTATTTACAATTTATTTACACATTAAACAACATCAATAAACCACCATTTTGAAAAACTGCCTATCACAAAGAATAAAATGACTGCAACAGATGCATGTTAACTACCAAGCCAATAAAACCAATTCACATACTTGGCTTCAAACACTCATTATCACAACTTCCACACAAGTCTCATCAAAACACTCCCAAGACTGCCTCTTTATGTTGATGTATCTACACAAAGATGCACACACAATGCTGTCAGTTGATACACTTATTTATTTCACCTTAACTTCAGATAAACATACACATAACCTTAATCACTGCTGTCACAAACAAAATATATACATCAACAACCCGCCATTTTAACAACTGCCCATCACTAAGCACACGCCACATGGAAATCACAACCTTAAAACACAGTTGGAACAGTTGACTACTGACAACATGTCAGTTCAACACAACATGTGGTCACAAGTATACTCCAGTTAAACCACAACTCCAACTAAACAGTAACTAACTCTACCATCAAGACCACCTCTTTATATATGTGCCTGGCCAGGCTTCTAGAAAGATACATTTTCGCGTAAATTCTAGAGTGCTTAAAGCCCAGATATAACGTACATGATATTCTACCAAGTTCTCATCTACCCAGTACCATTCTGGATGTTACAGCGTGTTTCACAATTCTGTAGTGGATTACAAATCATTAATACAGGTAATAATAAATTATATAATATTAATTACAGGTTCTTACATAAGGGAGCTCATACACCGCTTAATTAGAAAATTATCGATTTTTTGTTTGTGGTCTCATCTGAAAGACATTTTCTTTCTGAACGTATATATGAAGCTTTTTTCAAAAATATTCATATTTCGCTGAGTTATTGCAGTTGTAATAATAGTACGTGCTGTTCTGTCAGCAGAGTGGGCGTGGCATGACAAGCAGATATATTTTTCAGTAATTTTTTCATTGCATCGTTTTAATCTTTTTAGACTAACAATGGCTGCTGTATGTTCTGGTTACCACAGAGAAGTTCTTTTAACCATTTAATAGAAGGTTGCTTTGTTAATTACTCCTTGGCGACTTGGTATTGTTTGTTTTGATTTACCATCACATGGTGCTAAGTTGATTTGATTTTTGCTGTTTGTGCAATATTGGTGACTTATGAATAAGAAGGGGAGCGTAGCTCATTGTAAAAGAAGAACTTTTCACAGTAATAGTTATTCAAAACGTCATGGTGATGACAATTCTCCCAACAGTTATGAAACACCTAAAAGTCCATCTGATAGATTTAGAGGTTAGCCCGTGTCCATAATTACTTCCTGACGACAGGGTACAGAATTTTCCATCTTCCCAGTTTGATGAAATCTGTCAGTGAACATGTAAGTTGTATAGTGTGTCATAATGATTTTATTTTTGTTGAAACGTCAGTGCAGGGTTTAGCAAGTACTTGAAGAAGAAGAAGAAGAAGAAGAAGAAGAAGAAGAAGTGATCAGGCAAGAAACTTAGTAATGGCAAAGGTATTGGTGGTACTGGTAGATTAACAGATGCTATTATTGATAAACTGCAACTGTATTATGGGAATGCCAGCAGAAAAAACAAAATGATGTTAACAAAACGAGTAAAGTTATCTGGGCCATATGGTATCATGAATCTTCAACTGATACTGAACAACAACACTGGATGTGCCCATCAGGTTTTGATTCATGGTGTGGTTATTGTCGAGCTGACGCAGAAAGAGTTGAGGTGCATTACAGGCATCCTCACCCAATCCCAATGAGCATTATGATGTAGATAAAGCTGATTTTCAAAGACCTAGTAAATACAGAACTTCTGTGGAGGTGCCTAAATGGTCACACACAAAATCTGCGGAGGTGCCCGAAAGGTCACATTCAAAATGCGAATGAATCTTTTAACAACAAGGTTTGGTCAGTGTGCCCCAAAACCAGTAATAGTGGTCAGAAAATAGATTTGCTGCTGCTGATGCAGCAGCTTCTTTCAATGATGAAAATAGCAGTAAATTATAAATAATGAAACATTTGGATGTTAGTGTTGGGAAACTTGCTGGGAGTGCACTGGGTCAACTTGACTGTGAAAAGGCGAGGTCAGCAGAAAAGCATCTTTGTGGGTCCACTAAGGAGGCAAGAAGGACAAGGAGAAGGCTGAGACTCGAACAGCACAACAAAAATATCATGAAGGATGGCACAACTTACCCTGCTGGAGCATTTTAATGAAGTATGAAAGCTTTTTTTTTTGCTTTACTTTTAAAGCTGATTCCCCGAAAGTTGCTAATTTGGTTACAAAATACATGATATAACTCACATTTACCGCTCAAATTCCATAAAACTTTGCAAGTACATTACTTAATACAGGTTCTAGAGGATGTACTAGGATAATTACAAACAAACCGAAAATCAATGAAATATTGATAAATGTATGAAGGAAAAATCGTAATTTTTACCTAACAAACTTTAAAATATGTAGAAATTTTAGTAATAGTTCCACAGCATTCATACTAGTTCATCCTAGGCTACATGTTGTTCGCTACTCAGAAAACAAAATTCAAACTAATATCATGAGTAGTTTTGCTTAAATCATGTTTTTTTGTGACATGTTATCATAAAAAGTTGGATAATTTTTTCTTTGTAAATATTTTCATCATACTACCAAAAAAAATAAGTTTATGGGCATTAAACGCAATTAGAAAGTCTGCTTTGTCGGTTTACAAAATTTCATGCAGTTACATCGAAAAACAACCTACATAGAGAGTTTTGAATCGTGACAATGCAGAGATGGCTACGAGCGGTGTATTAGCCCCCTAAAAAACTCATATAAATATCTATATACAGCAAATGTTTCATGACATAACCTCACAAATAATGCGATCGTAAACTAATAATAATAGTAATAAGTGGATATATATATCACAAGTCATAATAATAATAATAATAATAATAATAATAATAATAATAATTCGAGCTCGATACTTGCATTATTAACCCATGGGTGAGAGAATACTGTTTACATGTTATATCAGTTTATCACACTTGCATTAATATACGTTGCCTGGCCATGCCTCTAGAAGGATATGACATGTTTTTCTTGTAAATTCGAGTCTTTCCAATTGCCTAGTTACAATGTAATGTTTGATAAGCCTTTCTTGTGGAGAGTAGAGATTTTCTTCTGATGACACAGAGAAAAGTTCTCTGCGAAACGTAAAGAATTTCACCTTATTTTCTTGACACGGCATAAGCCCAAAAGCCTATATCATGTCTATAATGTAAAGACGTTTCTACAACTATCTAGTGCCAAAGATACATTATTCTGGATATTACAGTGTGTTGCACAATGTTACACTGGATTACACACCATATACACAAGTAATAATAAATTACTACTATTAATTATGCGTTCTTACATTAAATAAACTCATATTAATGTATATATATACATACAGTAGATATTAGCTGCCGTCCTCAGAGGCCTGGGTTCGATTCCCGGTACTGCCAGAAATTTAAGAATGGCAGGGCTGGTATGTGGTTGAAATAGTACATGCAGGTCACCTCCAATGGGGGTGTGCCTGAAAAGAGCTGCACCACCTCCGCATGAGGACACGAGTTTACTTTACTTACTTACATGCAGTAGATGTCTCATGACATAACCTCACCAATAATACAATCGTCCGTACATAACTACATAAATAATAATAGTAACACTAATGTAAATGGATGTAAACACTTCATAGCCATACCTCACAAGTCATAATACTAATAATAATAATAATAATAAATATAAATATTTGTATTATTTACACATGGGCTAAAGAATATCGTTCTCAAGTTATATTAGTATATTACACTTGCGTCAACCTGGCTTAAAATCACTCAGTCTCTATGTTAAAGTTACTCTTTTTCAAGAATCAGTGAATCTCATTAACTTACATAAATTTAAAAAAAACTTTATATAACTATGTAAATAAACTTTGAAAATTAACACAAATCTCTCTTCACATCGACTAAACAGACGACTTTCATGTAACAACATAGTAAGTAAGTTTCTTAGCAATACATATTTACAAATAATATTAATCAGTCACATTTCTCTTGAGTATAAAGAAAACTAATCTAATAGGAACATTCTAATTTGAATTACAATACATATTTACAAATAATATTAATCAGTCACATTTCTCTTGAGTATAAAGAAAACTAATCTAATAGGAACATTCTAATTTGAATTACAAAAATATGGTCTGCGAAATAACGTGTCCAGTGTCTCATCACCAAGCCTGCTTTTCAATTTGTTGAACATATATGCAGCTGCTGAGAAAGCGTATTCAGGTTTGATGGAAGTTAAGATAATAATGTTATTTTCTTTATGTCCCACTAATTACCTTTCACAATTTTTGGAGACACTGAAGTGTCAGACTTTAGTCGCACAAGAGTTCTTTTACGTGCCAGTAAATCTACCAATATCAGGCTGACGTATTTGAGCCCACTCAAATACCACTAGACTGAGCCAGGATCAAACCTGCTACATTGGAGTCAGAAAGCCTGCGCCTCAACTGTCTGAGCCACTCAGCCCGACTCGATGGAAGTTGGAGGAATCGTTAGTAAATACTTGAATAGGATTTGAAGACTTATAGGTTAATTTCTTTCTCAAGAATTTTGGAAAAATCATTTTCATTTAATGCTTCAGGAAACATAATTTTCATGCTGTTTTCTATTTCCAGCTGTGGTTTGTCTTTGAGCATCAAATGCTTTTCTCTCTATTTGCAGGCTCGACTTACATATTCTGTTCTTCCTCTTCATCAATATTTTTTAGCATTTAATTTCTCCATTACAAAATCAATTTGTTTTCTTATCAGGACTTTGCTCGGACTTGAACATGTACATTTTATTTCATCATCGAACACCAATGCTATATTGTCACTAAGAGGATTTTGAAGGTAGCATAAAACGCCACTCAACCAATTTCTTCAGCAATCTTTCATGTGCTTTTGTAAATATATCTTGAATTTAGAAGCCAAATCAGAGATATCATCATTTACAGTGAAACCTTGGATTGCGAGTATAATTCGTTCCGGCAACATGCTTGTAATGGAAAATTCTAAATTCCCATGGAGGGTATTAGATATTTTTCACCAATAGAGCATGTCAAAAACATATCAGATGTACGGCTTTTCAGGCGTTTGCTCTATTAATTAGCGTTTCGTCTTAGGTCTGACACTAGACTCATCAGAGTGGGATGTGTCAGACCCTACCCACTGACGCTGGGGTGTATGCAGGTGAACTTATCAGAAGCCCTAAATATCTAATTCCCTCCATGGGAATGAATTTTCCATTCGGAATTACTAGGCGGGCAATAATTCCATTGTGGAGATTTATCTCCCGTATGCAGGTATCACACTGTGCCTCTTATAAGGGCTTCTGATAAGTTCACCTGCATACACCCCAGCGTCAGTGAGTAGGTTCTGATACATCCCACTCTGATGAGTCTAGTGTCAGACCTAAGACAAAGCGCTGGTTAATAGAGCAAACGCCTGAAAAGCCTAACATGCTTGTAATCCAAAGCGCTCATATACCAAAGCAAGTTTTCCCATAAGAAACAATTGAAACGCATATGATTCGTGCACAACACAAAAATATTTATTCGCATACCATTTCTAAAACAAAATATAACGTAAAATTTATTAAAGTCCACTTTTCCTTACAATAGAATCATTCTTGGTGCAAGGGAGACGAGAGACGACATGAGAAGTGTTACTGTGTAGCACGAATTTCTCTGACGGAAACACTACTCCTCCTCTTCCCCAGACCAGATCTCCATACCCTCCTCCTGTTGTACGCGATGCAGGTCCATCAGTTCGTTGGTGATCAGTTACTGGCTATGTTGTTCCACCAGCTCTTGAATGTCCACGTCATTCACCTCCAGCCCTATAGTCTGAACCTAAGGACACAATTTCATCAACAATCGGCGGCTCATTGTCACCAACAATCCCCTCAAAGTCATGTCCAAGAACACAGTCAGGCCACAGCTTTCCCCAAGTGGAAGTGGGAGTTCTCTTGGTGACTCCATCCCAGGCTTTATCGATGATCTTCAGGCAGTTCACGATGAGCAAATGATTTCTTCCAAACTCTCGGAGAGTAAGGTTCTTTCTTCGGTCACTTTGAAGCATTGCTGAAATAGTGCTTTGGTGTATAGCTTCTTGGAGTTCGAAACGACTTGCTGATCCATAGGCTGGAGTAGTGTTGGGAGGAAGCAACTTAACCTTAACGAACTTGAATTCCTCCAGTAAGTCGTCAAAAGGCCTCAAGGCCTGGAGCATGAGCAGGAGCATTGTCCATGTGATAGTACATATATCACACCCTCGAATCGTATGTAGAAGTTAGAGATATTATTGTCAGTATTCGATTTATTATTATTATCAGTATTTCATTTGTATATTTTGTCATTAATCTTTGTAAGCTGGAAGGTAACCATATATGTAGTATGAGTAATTTGTTTTGCATGAGTGGGAAAACATTGCTATCTTGGACTCTGGTAATTCGTATGACTCATGTGGGCATCCCAGTATCTGATGAGATGTGTTTGTTGTTATTGTAATAGGAAAGTTCTATGAGTCATGTATATATCCCAGTGTCTGATGAGATGAGCTTGTTGTGGTAGTAGGAAAGTTCTATGACACATGTGGAACACCCGAGCGTTTGTTTTTGTCTTGGGACTAAGTATGAGTTCAGGGCATGGTCTAGACTTGAGGATCACTCATGATTGGCTGGCAAGGACCAATCAAGACGTATCACCTGAGAAGAAGGGAGACGTGGATGTTTGTATAAACTTCAACATCACTGTATGAGGGAACCACAACTGACACACTGTACGGGAAGGAAGTGGTGCTGATACACGGTACTGGAGTGACACGGCTGCAATGGACTGGACTTCAAATGTTCGTGGAGCGTAGTCTTGTTATGTTTGTGAAAAGTGGCTGATCAACAGATTGTGGAGTGCTTGCGCATTAAGTAATGTAGTACTTGTGGAGGCCTGGCATTATATGTTGCTGAAAGCTATCTCAGACTTTCCATAATTTATGTTGAGGATCAACAAGCGTGTTGCTCAAATGTATATATCTTTACAACAAGTGTTAAAATATGTGAACACAGTATTACAAGGTACAGTATCTGTGTGATGTGATAACTGCCGATTATGAGAATTGGCAAGTAGTATTGATACAGAGACAGTGAACGGTATTTATCTACATGTATGTACATTGTTCATCGGACCATCTACAAATGGTAGCTTAGTTCTCGCTTTCGTTTTCCCACTGTTTTCATTATTGTTGTTGTTGTTGTAAATATGGAGTCTTCCAGCAATCTTTTGTTTATGTATTATATGTATAATTTTGTGTGTTGATGAGGTGCTCATGCACGAATTTCATTGAGAATATAGTTAGGTATTTTAGAATCAGTGGAGTTATTGATGAACCTAGGTGCAGTTCCTACCTATTTAATTGTTTTCAGAAGGTTAGGTAAGGCCTGCAGCATACTCTGTACATTGATACTTTTCAAAGCAATACCATTTGTGGCTCCATTCACAGAGATGCTAACTTTCAAGAAAGGCAATTCATAATGCAGCCGTTAGGGCACGGGTTAGGGGGGTGTAGATTTTTTTTTTTCCCAAGATCTTACTAACTTACATATCATTGAAAAATCAATGAACAACATACAATTCAACCAGATGTAACATATTCAAAGACTGGTTTATAGAGTGTGTATGATTCTTACCTGCTAAAGTAACAGGTGACCTGCAGTATGTATCTGAGTGGAGGTTGAAGGATCATTTCTTTTGTTGAATACTGTAGTTGCTCCCTTAGCAGCTTGTATTCCTGTTTGGTAAACGTACACTGGTGACCTGCTTTTTCTTTTGATATCATGTGCATCCTCTGCACTAACAGAGAACTTAACAATTCGGAATTCATATTAGCACGGAATTCAGTCTTGGTCTTCCTCATCGTGCCCACCTGAAAAATCGCAGCTACGCACACTACAAAACATGTGTGAATGACATTTTGAGGAACACAGTAAACAGGGCCATTCTTTCAAGTATTCCTCCCTAAATTTTTGAAATACTTTAGTTTATTACTAGCGTGACTAGTCACGGTAACATCATCACACGTACTTTTCTGCACAAGAAATTGCTTCATTATTCATTTCAAACCTTTCGCATTTTGTAACACACAATTAGCATATATCCTAGAAGAGCATTATATGTAAATTTGGAAACCAAAATCGCAATAAATACCTCAACAGTCACGCACACAGTATTCACAATGAAACGGAGTTTATCACCACTTTGCTGCCAAAACAAAGACAAAAATCTTGCATGGAAGTCTGATCATGTGATGAACAAAGACAACAACTCCGCAAGATATACACACCACTTCACAGGTGCCTATTTCTCTGGTACTGGAAGCACACGCTGCGTTCGGCGCATGAAGACTCTAAATATTCTTAAATGAGGGACAGGAAAGAGGTATAAATGATTACTGAGAAATCCAAAAATAATATTCTGAGAAATCAAGCTGTAATGGCATTCCTAGTGTATCCTTTTGAACACTTAAGATTTACAAATCAACAAAACATTGTAATTTATGGTTTGTGATTCGTAAAGGCGTAATCATGATGGGTAATTCGTAATTATTACGATTGAATCGTAATAGTTGGCATCTCTGCATTCAATAGTCTTTCTAAGCACAGTGTAGTATGAATGCCGTATTCGTGCCATTCGTATACTCATTGTTTTCAAGTATGCAAGGACTTCTCATTACGGCTACTCCCCGTTTAGTGTTAGCCGTTAATCATTAGAAATATCAAATTCACTGTCACTCGGTACCTATTATAAAGGGTATGTATATAATTAATCACAATTATCGGTAGCCGTCGGCAACTGAATACGCCGCGCCATGTTGACGTCTGCGCGGGTGCTCCGGAAAATAGCTTTACACATCTGACATTATACTGTTAAATACATGAAGGTTTAAAGAAAGAAAGATGCAGCAATAATTTATATTCCAAGACTACACCATTTGGAACTCATAATCTCGCCCACTATTTGATCATTAATCAAGAAAATACAAGGAGCATTAAAAGCAAGAATTCTTGCAGCCCATCACCTACTGTCAGCTGGAAAGAGAATTCTCAGGGCTCATCACCCATGTGGCACATAAGATAATGAATCTGCATATAAATGTTGAAATACGTTGTCATATAGGCCATGCTGCCATGTACAACGATTCTCGGCGCGTAAGAACACCCGTGCATATACAAAGTTTCCATGGCAACAACGACCATACAGTAATACAAAATACATCGAAACTAAAATCTACGATCCCTCTACTCCATGACGTGATTGAAAGTAGTTAAAATTATAGCCAACAGTAGCACAAAAAGCTACAAACAATACCCATGCATAAAAACGGAAATCTTCGGCGCCCATCGTCAACCGCTGACCGCAGCACTATGGAGGTCTCCGGGACCGGTCGTCAATGTGTTAAAGCATCAGCACGTCTCTGCCTTCAAAGATAGATCAATACGAATAAGGCCAAAACTTCTAAACTTTTTCTGCGAATGAATATTTACATTCATGTCTTTTTTTTTTTTTTTTTTTGCGTCACACCGACACAGATAGGTCTTATGGCGACGGTGGGACAGGGAAGGGCTGGGAGTGGGAAGGAAGCGGCCCCAGCATTTGCCTGGTGTGAAAATGGGAAACCACGGCAAACCATCTTCAGGGCTGCCGACAGTGGGGCTCGAACCCACTATCTCCTGAATACTGGATACTGGCCGCACTTAAGCAACTCATGTCTCTTTTGTTAGAAGTCTATGTCCATTCATCAAAATCAAACTAAAGCGCTGGCCTTCATTTTTTTTTAAAAGCAGTTAATTCAGCTTTTATATGCTTACTAATTCTGCTACTGTAATTGACGACACTGTTACGAACTGTTGAAGCAGCTTTTGGTAAATATGAATACCCTTTTGATAATAACAAAGACTCTGAAAGGAAAGCCATCGAAGGCTGTCATCCGGACTGAAACGTCACCCGAAGTATCAGTTTTAACAAAAAAAGTCCTCCAGTGAGCTATGTTTTCACTTCAACAGCAATGGTTCTTCGCAACTTTGGCTAGTTGATGAGGGCGGCCCTGCAGTAATAAATTGTTTGCCAAGTTTCATTGGAACATGAGTGAGTAGTCCTTGAGTGTGCAGCTGCAGTCTCTGCAGCGATTCTAAGGATTTTAATATAGCCTGGCAGTATTTACACTGCACTATTTTGCTAGCTTTAGCAACCAAAAAATGGCTCCACACCAATCCTGCATCTCCACCTTTTTTTTATGTTTGAAGAAAAACTTTCTTTAGATTGAGACATAATCAGTATTGTCTGTCATAAATACCTTTAAAGATAAGAAAAACACTACTTTAGCACAAAATAAATATAACTTCTCAGATCTACAGGAATTATATTCATTTGTAATTGATATTCATAAATCCAGCTCTTGGTTACCAGAGTATCACTTGTGATCTCCAAGCTAATGGTTCACGAAACTAATCCGCTAATTGGTTAATATATTGCCACCTTCCTAGAAGGTTTCTAGATTATTTTTTTTTGCTAGTGGCTTTACGTCGCAGACACAGGCAGGTCTTATGACGACGACGGGATAGGAAAGGGCTAGGAGTGGGAAGGAAGCGGCCGTGGCCTTCATTAAGGTACAGCCAGAGCATTTGCCTGGTGTGAAAATGGGAAACCATGGAAAACCATCTTCAGGGCTGCCAACACTGGAATTCGAACCCACTATCTCCTGGATGCAAGCTCACAGCTGCGTGCCCCTAACCGCGCGGCCAACTCACCCGGTGATTTCTAGATTTAGGAGTTACTCTCCTCAAACTAAATGGGAAGAGGGTTAGAAACGGTGCCCTAACAATCAGTCTCACCCACCTACCTGGCCGACTGGTTAACTGCTTCTAGTAGCTTTGATCATTTTGTAGTCAAATGTAACTTAAAATATTTTTTAGTCCGTCGAACACACAAGTTCGATATAAATATTACACTATAACACACCTGTAAAAAACCCACATGCAATTGAACAAGGAATAAAAATACAGTAAAACCTCTATCATCCATTTTAATGCCTGGGAAGGGGTTAACGGTTAATTTAAAAAAACAATCTATACTACTAATTTTAATGGACTTTAAAGTACATAATATACACACCATATAACCTTAACATGCAGTGCATTAAACTCTCTTTAAAACCAAAATGTAGTCAAAGCTTCAACAATACATACTAAATATTCACCTAAATGACCAGCAAACCATAAATAATTAATTTAAGCTGCTTTAGGAAGTTCAGTTACTTTTTATTTATTTATTTTTTTTGTACTCTCCTACAACTTATTTTCTTCTTTTATGTCCATTCTGAGCTTTCTAATTACAAGAATGTCCGAAAAATCCGTATTGATCTCTTGCTCCAAGAATTCCATTAACGTTTCAGCTGACTCCAGTGCGGTCTGAAGCGGTACGCGATTCTTAGTGACGCACTCTTCTTCCCCATCCCCCTCACTTTCACTCTTCACTTCGCAGCTGACTGCCGAGTTCCCGTTCGCGCTTTTATTTTCTATTTTGTCTTCAGTTAAAATGCATACCTGCCAACGTTTAAAAATCAAAAATAGGAAGATTTTTTAATTCTTGGATTTCATTGCATATACTGCGCCATGATCTCGAAAAAAGAACAACATAAAAGGCATCCATATCTACAGTTACAAAGCAAATTGACCATTAAATTTAAAATCTTATACTGAGAAAACATAGAAATGGTTATAAGAAAATGTAACAAACATGGAATAAAATGCATAATAGTTTAATTTATTTGTAACATGAAAATTCAAAATTCCATTTTATAGGCATCTCTGAACACATGGAGATAACATATGTTATGTTTTGTGGCCATAATGTGAAGAGAAAATACCAGAAACTGTCACTGACACAACTCTCTGAAATACATTCAACTCATTAAAATTATGAACTAAGAATTACACAAATGCACTGAAATATGCGAAACTACCACGCATACAAAATAGCTTAATATCTCTCACACATTATTAACACGCGACTTCGACAGGGGGATAAGCACAGAACCGCAAAGAAAAAGAAAACCACACGTGACCTAGAACCCTAACAAAACTACGCACAGAAACTATGTTAACAGCGCACGAACCACACAATAAGAAACTCAATCTTTCATCCCGATTAACAGAGTCGCTTGCGCGCACTAGCCTCTCTCGCTTGTAGGACAATTGCTGTCCCGAATTCCCAGCTGTTTTTTTTTTTTTTTTTTTTTTTTTTTTTTTGCTTCACGTCGCACCGATAGATATATGTCTTATGGCGACGACGGGATAGGAAAGGCCTAGGAAATGGAAGGAAGCGGCCGTGGCCTTAATTAAGGTACAGCCCCGGCATTTGCAGGGTGTGAAAATGGGAAACCACAGAAAACCATTTTCAGGGCTGCCGACAGTCGGGTTCAAACTCGCTATCTCCCGATTACTGGATACTGTCCGCACTTAAGCGGCTGCAGCTATCGAGTTCGGTATTCCCAGGTGTAAGAAAAACACACACGATGCTATAGTGGGTGGGAAACACGATACTAGAAGGCGACTTGCCAAATACAGCATCAAATAAATACGCTTGAAAATGAGGTTGCGTAAATTACACAAGCACACAATAATTTGTGCTAGAGAAAGAGTATTGACTTACTGGATGTTATATTGCTCAAAGATAGGAAGAAGTAAAAGTAAATTGGAAAATCGGAAGACAAGTTAAAAAACGGAAAGCTTCCGGGTAAATTGGAAGGGTTGGCAAGTACGAAAATGTGATGCCCAGGCAATACATCGTCAGTATGAAGCCACTCCTCAATGTTACTTTCATCCACTTCTAAAATGTGAACGTTATTTTCAATAGTCTTCAGGATATCTTTGATCATCAATCCCTCATTTTCATCTCCATCAGTGAACTCATGAAAATCGTCACGAGCTCTTCGACATCAACATACAATTTTCGCCACGATCGAGTGATGTTCTGAGCAGTTACTAGACCCCATGAATTCTGGGTAAGATAAAGCGCTTCTTTAAGATTGAGTTTTTTTCCAGAACTCAACCATCAACGTTTCTCGGAAAGTAAGAGGCCTAGCAATTCCCGCTTATAACACACCTTAACACCACACCAGGGAAACTGGAGTTGGGAAATGATGATGATGATCAATACACCTCAAAGGTTGCGATGACGCCTTGGTCCATCGGCTGAATTAATGAAGTTACATTAGGGGGCAAATGGGAGTTTCAATCCTCTGATATCAACTCTGTATCAACAGGGTGAGTGGGTGCATTATCAAGAAAGAGGACGGCCTTTAATGGTAAGCCTTTGCACACCAAGAAATCTCGAACCCGCAGAACAAACTTATTATGGAACCAAGTCCTGAAAATATCCGGTGTCATCCATGCGGATTTGTTATGACAATAATCTACTGGGAAATATTTCATCACTGTTCCTTTGAGAGAATGCAGATTTTTTGCTTTACCAACATCAGCTAATTTTAATTTATGGTCACCACTAGTGTTCGCACAGCACAAAATGGTAACGCGCTCTTTACTAGATTTGTGACCAGCAGCTGATTTCTCTTCAGCAGCTGCTAGTGTTTTACTGGGTAAGCACTTCCAATAAAGTCCAGTTTAATCGGCAAGGAGACTTGACTTGGAACGAAATTGTATCTCTCAATTATGCGCTTAAACTCGTATCTAAAGTTTTCTGCTGTACTGCTGTCACCACTTAGTATTTCTCCTTCGATGTTTAATTCTTGAATGCCGTGTCTGTCTCTAAATCTCTGTAGCCAACCACTGGACGCTGGTGAGGACCCTGAGAGCCCCATCTTCTCGTTAAAAATTTGTGCCTACCTTGTTATCACAGGACCACTAATAGGTACACCTTCACCTCTCTTTTACTGAAACCACGTGAATAACACAGCATCCAGTTCTTTTAAAGATGATGCTTTCATTGTTTCGCTTTTAGCAAGTCCATGCGAAATGTCAGAACTCACCGCAAACTGCAAGACTGTCTTTATTCTTCATTAGGTACCGCACTGTTGTCACACCCACACTGAACTCAGATGCTAAATTTGAGACAAGTTCACCTTTCTTTAACTGCTCGATTATATCAACTTTATTTTGTATGGTTCAAACTACACAATTTCTTTTTACTGCAGATTTCAATCTCAACATTTCTTTGCTGTTAGAACGGAAAATAAATGTTCAACTTTATCACATTTCCTTACTTTGCACTACAGTACAGAATGTAGCCTAGCTGTCTACTAATAGCGGAGGTTTCCGATTCCTGTGCATTGTGAAATATTTAAAATTTTAAAAATGTATGAAGTCAAGTCTCCAGTGCCGATTGCCGGTCTATGCGCGTGTACGTACAGTAGTCACTGTACGTTATGATCGTGGACTCGGAAGTTGGAGAGTCAATGTACAGTTGCTCCAAAACAGAATACTGTATCAAGAGCCGGGCCGAGTAGCTCAGGCGCTTGAGGCAATGGCCTTGTGACCCCAACTTGGCAGGTTTGATCCTAGTCCGGTGATATTTGAAGGTGCTCAAATATGTCAGCCTCATGTCGGTAGAACTGGCACGTAAAAGAACTCCTGCAAGACAAAATTTTGGCACATCGGTGTCTCCAAAAACCCTCAAAGTGGTTAGTGGGGCGTAAAACCAATTACATTATTATTATTATTATTATTATTGCTATTATTATTATTATTATTATTATTATTAACATCAAGAGTACACTCATTCAGTTTTGGAGCGACTGCACATTGCTTCTTTTTTTTAAATCAAGATTTTTTCTTTTGGCGACAGATAATCCGCAGAACGGTTAATCGAGGGACGGATAATCGAGGTTTTACTGTACACACTAAAAAGCAAAGAATGAGATGTTTCGTTCTTAAAAGAACATCATCATATTCTATAAATCACACTCAATATTTGGAAATATTTGTGGGTTTTTTCATCCAAACACCTATGAAAGTGAAATCAGGAACTTATCTTAATGAAGTCATGCCTTTTCTCCACTCCAGCATACAACGCGAGGCGTTTGATAAAAAACATTGCTCTTTCATTGGCTCAAATCCAAACTAGCTTGCCAGTCCACTTGATCCTCATTATGTCACGCACCCTCCACCATGGCCAGGTCAATGACATGCTACACTTCCCCTTCAGGTGCTTTACAACTAGTGTTCCCTTAATATTACGAGGCATGTGTTTTAAGTAAGGACAGTTTGAAAATAACTACACAATGAAAGACGATTTGCAAATACCACATTTACTAGCAGATTCTATATACTTTATTTTTCAACACAGCCGCCCTTCATAGAAACTTGCCGCCTGCTCCAATGACCATGATCTTGCACTGGGACAGAGTCTGTTTGGCCTTTACTTTTACAGGCGAATGTGTGTGTCTCATTTCATGGTCTGTTGGTTCAATTCAGGTGTGATATGTGAACCCATGTTTCGTCACCCATTATGATCTGACTCAACATGTCGTCACCTTCTTCGCCAAAACGAGTCAAAAACATCATCAAACATGAAAATCTTTTGTTTTTATGGTACTCCGTTAGGAATTTAGGGACCAAACGGGAGCACAGTTTCCTAAAGTTGAGGTTTTGAGAAACAACGGGGCGGGTGAGTCAATAATCTTGAGCAAGCACAGAACAGAACCATACAGGTTAGCAACAGTGCTGCACATGAGCACCGTTGTTCCCGAGGCATGCCCGCAAACGACACATGCGCTCGTTGCAACTACTAGTGTTTACAACAAAACGGTCCTTACTTAAAAACCAGGCCTCGTATTATTGTTGCTATTTTTATCATTATACCTCATATTAAAATTCTTTTTAAAAACTACACAAGGGTTCTTAACGAGCATTTCATGGTCTGCCTATTATACCGGTAATTTTATTTTTATTACTTTTTATTAAGAGTTCTTCTAAGATTTTTTGTTGATAAATTATAATCTCAAAGATTGTCTCAAGTGACAAAGACGGTGCATAAATCCAGAAAATTTACTACAGTTAAGAATATCCTAACTCGCATTCCAGACCTGTAAATCAGAGATTACCTCCCGTGGCACTCATTAAGTGCTAATGCAAAAAGTGTAGCCTAAATGTTGTCCAGATGTTGATCAAGTAGAGCAAATAGGGGAGAATTTTTTGTAAAAATGTATAGTCATTTCAGTTGGTTTCATTATTCTTAGCCCGCTGTCACACAGGGCATCGAACGATCAAGAGCGACCAACTGGCATCGAGTACTAACGACTAAATTAATTTACCTTGTCACACTGCTCATCGATCGAGAGGGATCGACTGCACGGAAACAGCTGATATTCCCGCCCAGTACCGTACAGGCTACAGACGTATTCATATTCACAAGAGAAAAAGAATGTGTTGTGAAAGCGATAATTCGGGTGGAAATATGATTCTAACCTATGAATATATTAGGAGAAAGGAAAGAACCAGACGATCGCAGTGGACAAGGTAAAGAGCCATGGAGAATTCCACCAAAGTGTGCCTTCGTTGTGGAATGACGAAGAAAAATTCAGGAACTAGTACCGAATGTTCATCAATAATTACGGTATAAGGAATTAGAGGAAAAAATGTAGTCACTAATAAATATCAGGCAAACAAATTACAGGAAAAGTATAAGTTCTGAGGAAAGGCTGACACTATCATTAAATTCAATATTCACAACGATTTTTTTAGGTTTAAAGTCAGAAACAACTACTGTATGTCCGTGGCAAAATATATCAAATAAAAGATTAGTGGCAGGTACATTTCTTTGCATTCTGTAGGATTCTAATAAAGTATTGATAAAAAAGGACTGAAAACTGTTATGTAGCCTACATCAATTTGAATTCATAATTTGAAGGTGCTACAATGACAAGTGGAAATATATTTATTTAGGCCTACAGGTTTCTGGACATTGGTGACTCATACAGATTTAGGATTGCTCACAATACATCAGTGGATTTGTTCCTATTATATGTGATGCCATTCATAGAGCACTACAGCCAGAATTCTTGACAGGGTGAAAGTTCCAACAAAAGCATCACAACAGTGGCTCATTGTACTTCAAATATAAGACTAATACCATTTATGCTTATTTGTTTTAATGATGCTGGATCTTGGAGCATAATTACTGTCTTTTCGAATGATATTTTGAGGTGTTTATTAGATGGAGGTTAACAGCTTTTTTTTTCCATACCACTTGGTGAGATCCCACCTACCAAAACAATAGACATATCAAGAAATGCTTCCAGTCAAAATTTACATTACCTAATGTAGAAATAATGTGTCAAGTTTCATTACAATCCTGTAAATAATTTTGAAATAAAGAAAAATGCACATATGCTCTGAATATTGTGAAAATGATAAAAGTATTGGAGTTCCTTACACTGTTTCTCTCCCTCATGATCCTCTGCAAATCTCTTGTTGCCTCTCCTCTTCTTTGTTATTGTGCCATGTTCAGAATAGTATCATATTGCTTTCATGACAAAGATGTTGCTGAATTTCTGTAGGCCTACTGTGTTTTGTGCAAAGAATCCAGGTCCATATCCAAACTTTGCAAGAATGACAATCCTGTCTTAATTTATATCATTGAAGACTACAGCAGCTTCAAAAGCAGCTAATTTTACCAAATGGCTGTGAAGAAAGGTTGTCTATGGACATCTCTTCCAAAGTAAATTCTCTTTGGGGTTCTGTGTATTCACATATGTGTACATTTCTTGGGGAGTTCAGGTGAGGCTAGTGCTCTACACTAGCTTAATAACTATAGGAAAAGCTTCTGGAATATTGTTCTAATAAGTTGGCAGTGTAATAGACTGATACTTGTCACAACTACATGTAAATTACACACAAGGTCTTGTTTATTACCCTCATCACTAAGCATAAAGTACTGTCCCCCCAAACTTTGCACTGGCAAGCTGCTCTAATTGCTCACTTGACAATAATAAACTAATTAATATAAATCCTGCACTTCCATCCAAGTTACTGGTAAACTCCTTGGTACAGAGTAACAACTTTTTCCGCAAAGGTCTGGTAGGACTCTCTTTCTTACCTCAATGTTGATTTTGCCTTTCTGTGTATTGTTCATATGTAACTTCGTTACTGATATGAACACTACCAAGCCTATCTATCCATCCTGAAATACTTTCCTTATGAATCAGTTCAAGGAAAATGAAAACTTTGCCTTCAATTTAACCCAAAATGAGAACCAAACACTGCAAAAAATAATAGGTGCTAATAACAAGCACCTTGCCTTCTATTTTTAGAAGTGAAGAGTGTGCCTTTCTAACAACTAAATACTATTGCCATCTACAGTAAAATGTTATTTAGGCCTGTTGCTCAGGTGGTAAATGATTTAATTTTGCTATATCTTACATTGCCTGTCAAAACTGTTTGTAAATACCAATTATATAAATTAATGTTTGAGAGAGTAGGGTGTATGGGTCTTTTAAGATCTTGGATTGACTTACAGGGTAATTAATCTACTCAACCTTTTATTACAAGCATGTAACTGTCATATGGATATATTTTTTATAAATATGTACATGTTCTGCCATCATATCCCCTTAATATCACATCCCACAAAATACAGTTGTTTTATGTTGTAGATTATAATCTACAAAACTTTGGTAGAAACACCTGTCAAAATAGTTACAAATGAATTTTTCATCTTTGTTTTTCATTGTTTATATGGATCTACAGCACAAGAAATAAAATAATCGGTCTACCTTGATGCCCCCTGTAGGCCTATATGTTATTAATAAATTATAAGTGCGGTAACAGACATGAAAGTAGCGATTGCTGGTGCCGACAGGTACCAATGGCAGGAGAGTACTTGGAATGAGGAGATAAAGGCTACCTAAGTTACAAAGGTATAAGGTGGCAGGGAGGGATTCTGTCAGGTATAACTCTAGTAAGAATTTTGTCCTATGCAGACGACTTGGTCTATTGAAACTGTGCAATCTAATATCTTGCAACTTCAAAAAGGATGCAATGAATATGACATGAAAATTAGTCGTTTCAATTCTAAAGTGATGGCAGTAGGGAAGAGTAGTAGAACTGAATGTCAGGTTGAGAATACAAAATTGGAACAGGTAGATAATTTCAAATAGGTATTTAGGATTGTATTCTTCCAGGATGGCAGTATAGTAAGCAACATTGAATATAGATGCAGTAAACCCAATGCAATGAGCTTGCAGTTGTGTTCAACAGTATTCTGTAAGAAGACAGTCAGCTCCTGGACAAAACTACTCATGTCTTTACACTGGTCTGGTTTCAGACCACCTGTGCTGTACATACCTAATGCAATGAGTTTGCAGTTGCGATCAACAGTATACCGTAAGAAGGAAGTCAGCTCTTGGACAGAACTATCAATACGCCGGTCTGGTTTCAGACCACCTGTGCTGTACAACTGCTTACTACATACACACAGAAGGGACCTACTACATGCATTTCAAAATACTCCTTTCCTTGTAAACCATACATGTTCTACCACATAAAATACACAAATTAAGATGTTGTAATAATGCTAATAATTTTAAAAAATTGGAGTTAAGGTTCTTTCCCATCAGGTGCTAATACACATAACTCACTGAGGATTCAAATAAATATTGATAGATAAGTAACTTATAACAAAAACTGATTTAATTAAAAAAGTAGAACATTTCTCAAGAACATAAATTTTATTCGATTCTTTCTTGATCTAACACTGTATACAACAGTTCCTGAATTTTAACTTTGAAAACCCTTCAACCTAGTACACTCATTCTTTCCATGTCATCACAAAGACACTAAAAATAACACTGATTACATTTTCTTTTCAGTTTTCAGTATCTTTTCTAAATATTCACTTAACACATCACTGTCACTGTCACTTTCACATTTCTGTTTCTTTTATTTTTAACTGCTGGCAGAGCTGTTTGTGGAAGCAGAAGCCACTGGACTGGAAGTTGAAGACCCTTCAGTAATTTCTGATCTGTAGGAGTAAGACCCCTCCAACACAAATTATTTCTGCTTCCTCCTCCTCTATTTCAGCTTGGTGAAAAGGCTCTCACACATCAGGTGCCACTTCCATAGATGTGTTTGTTACAGAACTGAAAAAAATGAACAACATATTAATGCAATTCTTCTAAATTGGAGCTATATTTTAGTCTGGACACAAGCCTTCTGCTTAAGAAATTGTTACTTTCAATAATTATTTTAGTAAGATGATTGTTAGGGTGGATTATATTATATTACTTTCAGTTATATCTGATAAATTAATGAACAGATGGGTGGAACTTATGGCCTACAGACTGAATCTTCCCCTCACTCTTTCCCAACTAGAACACTGGTCTGTAGTGTAGGCCTACTTTTAAAAATAAATATTACAGAATTGTACCTTTTTCCAGCAATGAAGAGTTCCAGAAAGTTGAGAGCATTGAAGTAGACCCATTTTATGTTTTCTGTACAGCAGAACCTGGGAGGAGAGGGAGGATGTTATCTCTCCAAGTTCGATATCCAGCCTTCAGAATTTGCCTTGTTTTGGCACAACTTTTTCCTGAAACAATGAATCAGAATATTGTGACAAAGAAAATATACATGTAGTAGGCCTACTTATGGCATAGGCCTACACTTATTTGTCATTAAAGCGAACAATGGTAGGCCTATTCATTTCATTAGGTACGAGATGGAGGTTAGGAAAGCACTGCTTATGTTTTCCAAACATTTCTTCAATTAAGTTACAAGAATGATAATTACTAGTTCTCCTAGTGTAACTTTTTTTACCAATCTATTCCGTATAATATATTTTATCAATAAATAATCTAAGATAAAACTATTCATAAGATAATCGTAAAAATATAATAATTACTTACCAGTTTTTGTCCCAGTTCTCAACGCTATAGAATGCCATACAAAATTCACGGTCTCCCTATTACTATATCCAGGGAGTCTAGGATTATACACCACTTTGTTTTCATACACTAAGCAAATTAATGTTTCGATTTCATCAACAGATGACTATGTTGCGTCCGCCATCATCGAACGACTGCGACTGAAAAACGGACATGTTTGTTTTCACAAACCAGTCGATCTTCATCGCTCGTAGTTGATCGCTGACGATCGATGCTGTGTGACTGGTGCCACTGCCCTCTGTAGGTTTGTTTTCTTAGTCGGCTGATCGCAGTCGTTCGATCGAGCCTGTGTGACAGCCCCCTTATTTGCAATGTAAATTTCAACTGCTGCTTTAATATTCAGAGATATACTTTTATTTTCGATGTGCAAGATTTTTTGATCTGTGTTGATGTCTGTCCTACTTACAAGCAAATGAAAATCTCTCCTCTTTCCAGGTCAGGGACCACCAGTAGATTGTACAGTCCTAACCACCTGAACACAAGGAGGGATATGACGGAGTATGTCTGAAATGCCCACTCCTATTCCATAGCAACTGGTATCTCAACTCTCAGGACCACTTGCTAGGCGACTGAGCCGTATGGTCCATGAACTACGACGTGACTACACCAAGAACCATGTATTATGAAAAGCAGTAAAAAATAAATAAATAAGTGTAAATAATTATTTCACTGTAAATTTGGTCAAGATAACATTATGAAATTCAAATAGTACTGACCAGTGACCCGGTTTCAAAACTACATAAATCAAGTATGTAACAGCAAATATGTTATCCCTTGAGAGTATTTGATATTTTGATAATTTTCATTTGAACTTGTGCAATACTTCTCCTGCAACAAGGATAACGTTTATACCAGTTGTACAGTTATTAGTCAATTTAACAAAAGCTAAAATCTAAAATTTGCCATGCCTGCCTCGGAATGTGGTCCCAGATATAATTCCTGACCAGGTCAGGAATTTTTACCTTGACTTGTGGGTTGGTTCGAAGTCCACTCAGCCTATGTGATTACAACTGATGATAAGCTATCTTAAGGTGACACGGCATCCCCGGTCTAGAAAGCAGAGAATTTACAATTAGCTTTACGTTGCACCGAAACAGATAGGTCTCACGGCAACGATGGGATAGGAAAGGCCTCAGAGTGGAAAGGAAGCGACTGTGGCCTTAATTAAGGAACAGCCCCAGAATCTGCCGGGTTGAAAAGGGGAAACCACAGTAAACAAACTTTAGGGCTGCCAACAGTGGGGTTCAACCCACTATCTCCTGGATTCAAGTTCCCAGCTGCGCGCCCCTAATGGCACAGCCAACTCGCCCAATAAAGTCAAGAAATATGGCCAAGAGGATTCAACACGCTGAACATACTTCACCTCACAATCTGCAGGCCTTCAGCTCAGTAGCGTGCGCTTGGTGTGCCCGATGCCTCATGGGGCTGGCAGTGCTAGGGGAAATAAAACCTAAGATAACTACTGTATTATTCCATATTCTATAAGCGTATAAAGTATTTTGCAGTGCCGTTTTCTACAGTCACTGAAAGACTGAGAAGAGGATCAAAATAAAGGTATAAAGTAGAATAGCATTTATCTGGATATCCAATGAATTTGTGCCCAATGTCTGAGAGTTCTACTACTGTGACCTATTAAAGTGTGATGAATTATATCACACCTACCAAGCAGAGTAGACATGCATATGAACAAATTACAGCTATGGAACCAAGCTCTGCATTGTGTAGATGAGTGGGTTCAAACCCCACCATCAGCTGTCCTGAGAATGGCTTTCTGTAGTTTCCCACTTCCAGTTCAAGGCAAATGCCAGGGTAGTTCCTATTCGAAGGCCAAAGCCGATTCTTTCCACCTCCTTACCCATTTTCATCCAACACGGTTTCATCTTCACTCGCTCCTCAAACTGAGGTTAAAATCAGGAAGAGCATTTGTCGTTAAAATATGCCATATAATTTCATCTCACCTTATCCTTGACCCTGTATTAGGATACAAGACTAAGGGTGGAAGAGCAAACAAACTGTTTCAGTGGCGCTTCTGCACACCCAGCGGACATACTTAGGAAATAGAAAAGCATATAAAAATTATGTGCTGTGATAACATAAGTAGTAGAAAATATAAATCCTTCCTTTATGTCCAACTCTAGAAGTATTCTTACTTACGTAGAAGAATTAAAACCGAGACCGAGTAAATCAGCTGAATGCAACCATTTGGTGTATTCCTATTCGCCAGCCAAGTTTCGTATTGTCTCCAATAGTTTGCATCGTGCCCAGGTACAGGGCAGCCATATTCAGTAATAGTAAAAGAAGTGCCGATTTGGAAACTGTCATGGCATTTACTGGATGCGAGTGCTCTATCCAATTGATTTGTCACTAGCCTGACCTAACCAATCCAGGCCAATCATGTAATCATTTCATGGGTCATTTCAAGAAGCTCTAACCTTGGAGCTTAAGCCACCAGATCCCCTTTGCTTGCCACCGAACCCAATCCAGACCAATGGTTTATTCCTAGAAGGACCAAATAAATCCAGCCCAATGGTCTTGTTACTCCCCAGACGTAACAATAAAGACATTGGTAAGCCTGCTGAGTGTTATGTGACGTCATTCAAGCCGTGTCATGTTGGATCTATAACCTAACTTTCGTACGCCGGGAACGAAAGTTTCAACATTGTTTCACATCTGGTAATATGTACTCATCTCAGCATGTAATCATAATAATTCTCACCGATAATGTTCTAAATGCAAGAGCCACTCCAAGTCTTGACAGAAAAACTCCATAGTATCCAACCAATTCTCTTTAGCCCCCAAGAGAAATGATCCATCAGACTCCTGCTGTGGAGGTGGTGTATAGAATAGGTAACAACGGGTCTGCACCCATCCTTCATGCTGCAAAAAAAATAATAATAATAATAATAATAATGCTTCACGCTACATCCAGAATAATAAACAATTCTACTCAGCTGTCACAATCTTACTGCAACTACTATTACCAGATATCATTCAATGAACACTCGTGGTATGAATTAGCACAATAAAAAAAAAAGAAACAAAGGGATAAACTACAACTTACCAATGCTGGCACATGGACTAAGACTCCATCCTTCAGATGCGGTATTGTCAAACTACCCAGAGGTTTGCAGTCGTCATTATTCTGAAAATGTAATATACTTCAAAAAACAACCTGATACTCACTGAACATATTCAGCACAGAAAGAAATCTTCGATATGGTAATTGGCATTAAATCAGCTCCATCGTAGGTTACCTGGGTTCCATTATGATGCATATCAAGCAACAAAAACAAAGGCGTCAAGTCAAAGTCGATACGGTGCTTAAACTTAATGAACGATCTGTACAAAATTACAAAAAAAACTACTCGTAACAATATACAGACAACGAATTCAACAATCAGACGATGCAAACTGACACTTATAGCACGCGCACCTTTTAGCGATACATAGACACCCTAGTGCTGAATCGGTCGACCACAGGTAACTTCGAGATTCGTATTGGCAACCTTTGAAACACTAAATATGAATCACTTATGCATAGCTGTGCGACATCTGGCGTACACTTGACGTACTAGTACTATTGTTGTTTATGCAGCAAAGCATATATATATATATATATATATATATATAAAGAATGCATGCTATAGCACGACAAGTTGAAGTAAGACCCTGGAATGTGAGCGACGTAAACGCTAGTTTCGTCAGTAGGAGTGACAGAGGGAGGATGGTGCGTAGGCCTGGTTTACGCTCAGTGTTGCCAAGCCGTTCGCAGTGATAGACAACGCACGGAGATAGGGCACTTCAATGCGGACTTAACGGAAACGTCTCCCTTGAGAGCTAGGCGAGCACTGAATTGAGGTCAACATTCGGCAACATTGGGCGATGTTCACTTCTCTTGGCTCGTGAGGAGAAACACCGTTGTACACACTATTGGTCGTGCATGCCTAGGGACAGAAGGTTAGAAGGGAGTCATTCCAAGCTCGCATTCCTTGCGGGGTCTCAGTTGGAGTTGCCGAGCTCTAGGAACAAGATTCGCATCGAGAAAAGTTATATAATGTGTGTATGACACAATTGTAGTATTAAGACAAGAAAGGTTTAGAAAATTCATATCGATCGATCATATTATCGATTCATTTCATATTTCATTTCTATTCCGTTGGTAGTATTAACGGAACCGCGAGAGCTCCAAGAAATGGGTTCAGCCCCTTATTCACACAAACAAACTCGAAAAGTGTTCATCACAAAGTTGAGGCAAAAGGAAAGAAAAAAGAAATGCAGATGAAATCTACGCGAGTAAATATAACGAGCCGCACTTGTATACACACAACACAATATACTACGATGTATTTACTATCCACATAATGAACTAGTCGATAGTTTGTTTCAACAACAGTGACTCTATTTAAACAGTGTGGCCAACGAGGGCTTCATTCTGATTGGATCCGCCATGTTTTAGCCCAATGTCCCGTCAGCTGATTTAAACGTATGCATTCGGCACAGGGTAAGATCAATCATGCAATTTCAGCGAAGTACTGGCTACCAGTTTTAACTTTAGAACAACCAAAAATATGTTTTTATTAAACACGAGAGATTATCTGGTATTATTAATTTCGAAATGTGTGAGAAATTACGTATTTTACTGAGGTCTGCGTTTTGAATGAAATTGCGCCAGGTTGATGCAGAAACAACCCGGAAAGAGCATTACAATGCAATTGCTTCTTTTCAGCTCTGAAAGTAGCACGATGATACGCTCCCAGCAACGAGTAGAGTTGCATCATGCGTTATAAAGATAACAATAATAACAAAATGGGTTTATAATATTATGGAGGCAAAGGCAGCAAATGTCAAATATCTCCGCCGTATCAAAAAATGTATATATAGAAAGTTGTTTAGAATATAATTTCCGGTCCTTTACGTTTCGAGCGACTTTACCGCCTAAGGAAAAACAAGAGATTTCCACGATTATTATTTTTCACAAATTTCCAAATAACATCTGTACATAACAAAGATTACAGAAAAAGTTGTTCAGTTCGCACTATGATAAAAAAAAATGCCCTAAAATACATACACCATGGATTTTGATGGGGAACATATAACTAATGTGGTCACGGTGAGATCAACTAAAAGCTATAAATAAAGTAAGACGTAGCATGACGTCAGTTTTTAGAAAAATCTGTTTAATAAAATAAACAAGAAAAATAGCAAAAGTTATCAAATGATCCAAATTTTTACATGACTCAGAATTTTTCTTTCAGTTCATAAAGTCCACCTTGAGAATCAAGAAATGTATTACAAATATACAATTCATACCGACACACATACCTAACATATCAAATCAAATTTTGAAGTTTCATTAATTTTACATCTTGGGCTTGCGTGCTCCCACCAAGTTTCTGGCTTTACTTTTTGTTAAAACTTTGAACTATAGATGAGTACGTTTGCCTTTCCTGCACACTTGACATTGCAGTGGGGGTCCCTAACCTAAAGAAAATACGTGATATAATGCGCAAAGGGGAGACGGATACTAATCTAAATATACAATACATAACACGTTGAGTGGTAAAACATACTACGCATAAATATATACACATTGAATCATAAACAATCTCATGATCGAAACCACACACTGCAAAATCACATAAATGGCAAATATAAACAATCAAAGACACAAAAACATGATGTCATATTTTCCAGGGCTCACCAAGAAAGCATGCGGCATTCACGCAACTCTATTCACTCACAGCCTCGATGGAAAGTACAAGGAAACATAATGTTACACTTTAAGCAACACATCCTATTCAACGTAGGTTCCTGAAATAAATTATATGACACAAAATCAAACGACTGGTGGACATTTTAACAACACGCACTGGACTCCTGAAATAAATTATATAACACAAATCTTCTTCTATATAAATAAAATCGTAACGACCGTGTGCCTGTACA
Organism: Anabrus simplex; assembly: GCF_040414725.1. Lineage (NCBI taxonomy): Eukaryota > Metazoa > Arthropoda > Insecta > Orthoptera > Tettigoniidae > Anabrus > Anabrus simplex. The sequence continues at coordinate 156,111,325 of NC_090270.1, read as the reverse complement.
TTGATTATTTGGGCGAAATTTCCGTACAGTTATCCGTTTCAGGTGTAATAATGACCATCTGCATCATTTTTAGCTTTGGAGTCTGTTTGTCGGTTTCTTTGTCTGTTTGTCTGTCCTTGTATAACTTGAAAACTACTAGATATATTTCCACCAAACTTCATATTTAGAATCCACCTGTCCTTGGGTAGGTTTTAGCGCAAATATCGTTTCTAAATCCCTGAACTGAGTGGGGATTTTCACGAAAACGCAACCGTGATTTTGCACTCCCTCAAAGTATACACAACCGAACTTAATGGAAATCTACCTGCCTTAATGAAAATTAATTTCTAAACCTTTTTTCTCATGTGCATCATTTCGATAACAGGATTTAATAAGGGAGATATCATTAACGAACCGTTTTTCGGTACAAATCCCAGCGGACTTAACGCAAGAACGGGTGCGTGTAAGCGTATTTCTTACAACTTGAAAACTACTGAAGATATTTGAACCAAACGTTATATATAGCTTCCATCTGTCCAAGAGTAGGTATCCTTGGTGTCAGTCAGTCAGTCAGTCAGTTAGTCAGTTAGTTAGTTAGTTAGGTAGTTAGTTAGTCTGTTTGTCTTCCTATAACTTGAAAACTACCGGTACTGGATATATTTCCACCAAACTTCATATTTATAATCCACCTGTCCTTGGGTAGGTTTTAGGGCAAATATTGTTTCTAAATCCCTGAAGTAATTGGGGGTTTGTACAAACCGGAATCGTGATTTTGCACTCCCTCAAAATATACACAACCAAATTTAATGGAAATCAACCTGCCTTAATGGAAATTAATTTCTAAACCTTTTTTTCTCATGTGCATCATTTCGATACCAGAATTAATAACGGAGATATCATTAACGGACCGTTTTTCGGTACAAGTCCCACCGGACTTTACGCAAGAGCGGGTGCGCGTAAAGCGTATTTCTTACAACCTGAAAACTACTGAGATATTTGAACCAAAATTTATATTTAGCATCCACCCCTCCAAGGGTAGGTTCTAAGGTTTATACCATTCCAAATTCCCGGAATGGACTGGGGTTTTATAGGGGGCCTCCATTGTGGTTTTTACTCTCCCACAATATATAAAGTACAAGACCAACCTGACTGGGAATGGATCATATTGTTTGGAAATCCAATTCTAATTTCTTTTTCTCATGTGGAATTTTTAAGGGGAGGATTAATAAGGGGGATGACATGGTAGGTCGGTTTTCAGGCTAAGTCTAGAGGACATAGCCCAAAAGGTGTTATACGTGGAGAAGATTCCTTATCTATCTACAGTAGATAAGTCATATCGTAACGATCGTGTCTGTGCATTGACTATATTGGCGAAATTTTTGTACAGACTTCCGTATAAGGGGTAATAATGACCGCCTGAATAATTTTAGCTATAGTTTCCTGGAAGTCCTAACTTTTAAACCCCCCCCCCCCCTCCCGCCTTCGCCTTCGCCCAAAATCAAGATTGTCTCACAATCTTCCACACGAGCTGAAAAACTGGAATTAAGCAAATCTATACGTTTTAGCCGGTAACCTACGGAAAACTTCCAAGATCTTTAAATATTTCACTTTTTATGCCGAATAATATCGAAATATAGGCAATTTAATGACGGTGCAGACCTTCGTTTCGAGGTATTTCGCGGCTGAACGGTATGTCCTATCACAAAACGGATGGCACGATCTCCGTTCAATTTCGAGTGATCTACAACTTTGGTCCTGTGATATTTTGTCGTCTCTCTCTCTCTCTCTCTCTCTCTCTCTCTCTCTCTCTCTCTCTCTCTCACTCACTCTCCCTTATAGGTAGATTTGGCTGTATATTTCGATAATTCGTAAATTTTGTGCTTTTTACACTTGTATTACTTAGTTTGACACACTTATAGGAAAGGTAGAGTCATCGAATTTGGCACGCACATTGACACGACCAATGGCTATATGCGAACCCAATTTCATGATTCCAGCTTCCACATAAGTATGTGAAAAATAATGTAAAATGATGAAAATGTACCCAAAATTCACCCCATTCAAATATCGTAACTCAATCGAACCCATAAGTATGTGAGATACGAGAAAATGTTTTAACACCAAACATGTAGAGCGATAAAGGGGACGTCTGAGGGTGCAAACCGTTTGTTGGTATGATGTACGGTTTACGAGCAGTAAATCTCGAAATAAAGGTTTGCGCTTTCAAACGTGCCCATGCTTATCTCTCATCTATATAAATATAATCGCAACGATCGTCTGTCTATACATTGGCTATTTTGGCGTAATTTCCGTACAGTTATCCGTTTCAGTTGTAATAATGACCATCTGCATATATCTTAACTTTGGTGTCTGTTTGTCGGTTTGATTGTATGAGTTTTTATAACTTGAAAACTACTGAATATATTTCTACCAAACTTGGTTCAATTCAATTCAATCACTACTGATCTGCATTTAGGGCAGTCGCCCAGGTGGCAGATTCTCTACTGTTGTTTTCGTAGCCTTTTCTTAAATGATTGCAAAGAAATTGGAAATTTATTGAGCATCTCCCTTGGTAAGTTATTCCTTAGAATCCACCTGTTCTTGTGTAGGATTTGGGGCCAATATTATTTCTGAATACCTAAATTTACTGGGGGTTTATCCGAAACCGGAACCATGATTTTGCACTTCCTCAAAATATGCACATCCGAAATTAATCGAAATCTACAATCCTTAATGGAAATCCATTTCTAAAACTTTTGTTCTCATGTGAATTTTTCGACAGGAGGATTAATAATGAGATATCATGAACGGTTGGTTTTGCAGGTTAAGTCCAGCGGACGTAGCCAAAATGTGATGTACGTGGAGCAGATTCCTTATCTATCTATATAAATAAAATAGTAACGACTGTGTGTGCCTGTACATTGACTATTTTGGTGAAATTTTCGTACAGATACCCGTTTGAGGGGTAATAATAATCGTCTGGACATTTTTTGGTTTAATTTCCTGAAAGTCATAATTTTACCCCCTCACCCAAAATCCAGATTACAGCATAATCTGCTAGACAAGCAAGAAAATTGAAATTTGGCAAAATTATACGTTTCAGCCTGTAACGAACGAAAAACTTCACAGATCTTTAATTTTTTCATTTTTTTTTTTTTTTGCTAGTTGTTTTACGTCGCACCGACACAGATAGGTCTTACGGCGACGATGGGACAGGAAACGGCAAGGAGTGGGAAGGAAGCGGCCGTGGCCTTAATTTAGGTACAGCCCCAGCATTTGCCTGGTGTGAAAATGGGAAGCCACAGAAAACCATTTTCAGGGCTGCCGACAGTGGGGTTCGAACCTACAATCTCCCGAATACTGGATACTGGCCGCACTTAAGCAACTGCAGCTATCGAGCTTGGTTTTCCATTTTTTTTCATTTTTATCCCCGAAGAATATCAAATATGGAAGCGATTTTAATGATGGCGCAGACCTTCACTTCGAGGTATTTCGTGGGATAAACGGGAATTCCTATCACATAACGGATGGCACAATCTTCGTTGAATTAGGAGTGATCTTCAACCTTGGTCTTATGACTTTTTGTCGTATCTGTATCGCTTATACTTTAGATTTGTCTGTATTTCTCGATTTTAAGTAAATTTGGACTCTTTATCTATATAATTCATACTTTCAATCACTATCAGGAAGAATAGTATGATCAAACTCTACACGAACATTGGCCCACCCAGTACCCATATGTGAGCCAAATGCTGTCACATATTTATCCGAAAAGTAATGCAATGTAAGATAATATTACACAAATTTCAACCTATTCAACGTTTCTGACTCAATCTGACCCATGGATAGATGAGATGCGAGAAAATATCATAGGACCAGCCATTTAGATCGCTAAATACTGCGCCTTACAGTACAATCTTTTGTCAATATGACGTACCGTTTAGCAGCAGTTAATCTGTAAATGAAGATCTGCAATATTGTAAACATGCATATACTTTCGTATGTCCATCTTGCATGAATAATAATAATAATAATAATAATAATAATAATAATAATAATAATAATAATAATAATAATAATAATAATAATAATAATAATAAATTTACAAAAATGGATTCTAATATTCAGAACCTGAAATACAAAACTACGTTCGAGGAACTCGTGAATCAAACACTAATTCACACTCATCTCGATATTCAAATAGTCATGAAGATGACGCTATCAAAGTTTGTGGATCCAAACTCCACCTTACCACACATACTCATTCAAACATTATGCAAGAAATCCGAGAAAACGTGATGGCATGTTTCCGTAGCTTTGAGCTCCCATTGATAATATTTGAATCTAGTCTAGTCTAGTCTAGTCCTTGCTAGCTTTAATTTGAATCCTTATTTACATTTAAGCTCCGAGACGTACAATGCGTCTCAAACATCAAAGCAAAATAAATCAAAATAAATGAGGCTAAAATAAGAAACTGATTCGTAAAATAAATGAAGCTAATCACTCAGTAAAAATCTTAATAAAATGAAAGGCAAGCTGCGACCTTATGCAATTGGTCCACATTTACGTTACAATTATATTTACATTAACAAGCTTCCTAACATTTACGTCCAAACAAAAGCTAAATTTACTGAAACTGAATATCAAATTAACTTACCTCCTTTTGAAACATCAAAACACGTTCACACACACATAATTACCTTGACAATTCTGTTCTCATCTATAAGCAAGGTAATATTGAGAGTGATCTAGATTGGTGTGTGGATTCAGGTTGTTCTGATCATTGTGTGTCTGAATTAGATGTTTTTAACACCTATGTGAAACTAAGACTTCCAAATAAGATATTTTATTTGCTAGAGGCTTTACGTCGCCCCGACTTAGATAGGTTTCATGGCGACGATGGGACAGGAAAGGCCTAGGATTCGGAAGGTAGCGGCCGTGGCCTTTTTAAGGTACAGTCCCTGCATTTGCCTGGTGTGAAAATGGGAAACCACAGAAAACCATCTTCAAGGCTGTCGACAGTGGCTTTCGAACCCATTATCTCCTGGATGCAAGCTCACAGCTGCGCGCCCCTAACCGCATGGCCAACTCTCACGGTCCAATAAAGATAAGTGTAGCCAAAATGGCATAAACAATGAGGCAACTGGTATAGGGAATATTCATGCTAATATCTATGTAACCGTGCGAGTTCGCCGTGCGCGTAGAGGCATAGAGGCGTGAGCTTGCATCCGGGAGATAATGGGCAGCCCTGAAGATGGTTTTCCGTGGTTTCTCATTTTCACACCAGGCAAATGCTGGGGATGTACCTTAATTAAGGCCACGGCCGCTTCCTTCGAACTCCTAGGCCTTTCCTATCCCATCGTCGCTATAAGACCTATCTGTGTCGGTGCGACGTAAAGCAACTAGCAAAAAAAAATATCTATGTAAATGACACAATTGTTTCTTGTACTATTAAAATGTGTATTATGTACCAATACGCAGAAAAAATCTATTGTCGGCGTCGAAGTTGGAGCAAATTGACTGCAAAGAGATATTTCATAGGAGTAGTGTCAAAGTTTTCTTCAATAATACATTTTACTTTCACGTCAGAAAGATGGTTCACTGTACACATTTAAGATGAAAGTTGAAAAGTCTAATGCTAGCTATGGTAATTTTTAGAAGAACTGAAAAGTTAATGAAGAATTATAGTTGTTGTAGACATCATTCCGTAGACTGGTTTGATGCAGCTTTCCATGCCAACATATCCTGTGCTGACCTTTTCGTTTCTACGTAACTATTGCATCCTACGTCTGCTCTAATCTGCTTGTCATATTCATACCTTTGTCTACCCGTACCGTTATTACAGCCTACACTTCCTTCAAAAACCAACTGAACATGTCCTGGGTGTCTGAAGATGTGTCCTATCATTCGATCCCTTCTTCGCGTCAAATTTAGCCAAACCGATCTCCTATCACTAACTCGATTCAGTATCCCTTCATTCACGATTCGATCTATCCATGTCACCTTAAGCATTCGTCTGTAACACCACATTTCAGAAGCTTATATCTCTTTCTTTCTGAGCTAGTTACCGTTCATGTTTTACTTCCATACAATGTCATGCTCCAGATGAAAGTCTTCACACACATCTTTCTAATTCCTATATCAATGTTTGAAATGAGCAAATTTCTTTTGTTAAGAATGCCCTTCCTTGCTTGTGCAAGTCTGCATTTTATGCTCTCCTTACTTCTGCCATTGTTAGTTATGTTACTACCCAAGTAACAATATTCATCCACTTTCTTTAAGACTTCATTTCATAATCTAATAGTTCCTGCATTACTTGCCCTCGTTCGACTTCACTTCATTACTTTTGTTTCGGACTTATTTACTTTCATCTTGTACTCCTTACCCAAGACTTCAACCATACCATTCAGCAGCTTCTCAATATCTTCTGTAGTCTCAGATTAAATAACAATATCATCAGCAAATCTCAAGGATTAGATTTCCTCTCCTTGCATTGTGATTCCCTTTCCAAAATAGCCTTTGTTTTTCTTTACTGCCTGTACATTGTAAACATTGAAAAGGAAGGGGGACAAACTGCAGCCTTGCCTCACTCTTTTATGGATTGCTGCTTCTTTTTCAAAGTTCTCGATTCTTATCACTGCAGACTGATTTTTATACAGATTGTAGATAATTCTTCGTTCTCGGGTTCTGATCACAATCACCTTCACCATTTACGTCATAAGAATCGGGCTTCGATCATATATCCAATAGATGGCTGATGACGTCACATTCTTGAAGCAAGGATCTCAATCAGCTGACTGGTGGGTAGAGCGAGAGTTTTGAACATTGTGTTATAGGCGAAAATAGTGATCAGCGTACTTAAAAGTGACTTTTAGCTACTTTTAATGAAGCGATGGTGCACTATTGCGTAGCGTATGGATGCAAGGAGACCTTCAAAAAAGGATCTGGCATTTCTTTTCACGGGTAAGTAAATATTTACGTAAATATGATGATGTAAGGGGTTTCATACAGTTGTTGTCAGGTGTCTGTAGAATACGTACAATTACATGTAATTTATTTTATTGGTTCCCGGTTACAGCAATTTTGAATACTGTGCTTTTATTGATTTCAGTTTTCCTGCTGATGAGACAAGAAAAAGCAATGGGTAGTTGCATTAAGAAGAGAGAATTTCTTGCGTGGAAAGCATTCAAGCATTTTTCACCGGAATGTTTTGATAATGAAGCATTTGGTGTGGGAGTTAAACTGAAGCCAAATGCAGTACCAAAAATTTTTAAATTTCCACCCCACCTTTTACCAGCTGAGAAGAGGAGAAAACCTCCTGTGAAGAGGAAACTTCAAGTGGATCCTGTTGCATCAACAAGTTGTGTGTGAGCAGATTTTCTTATTATTATTTTTTATTATTTTCCATAGATTTATGCAGGAATGTGTCCTGTCATCCTTATGTGAAATATTTGTGTTTAAGACATTTAACATACTGTTCAACTGCAACATCTATTGCAGCATATCAGGTTACTATATTACACATAGGTAAGACGTTTTTTGTTGTTGTCCCCTATAATTTTCATATTTTTTCAGTGTTCCTCAGGAAGAGGAGAATGAGTCTCTTCCTAAAACAAAGGTGTTCAGAAAATCTTATTTTGGTGATTACACTGAGGAAATGGTAAAGTCACCAAGGAAAGCCCAGACCTTCATGCAGGTTGCCAGGGAAGTTATTCATAAATCCCATAAGAAGCTAAAATTGGAAAGGCAGAAGTATCGGTGAGCTATTAATCAGTTGCAGAATGGGAAAGCCTTAGTAAACCATCTGAAGGAGAAAATGATGATAACTGAAGATGCTGCTTGCACGCTTGAGGTAAGAAAACAACAGCTTAAATAATTTTTTTCGGTTTCCCTGTATCTGCTAGCCTTTGGTGGTGCTATTTGAGGATCCAACCACTCTCTGGGTTGATGACCTAACAGACAGACATACATACATAAAATTTGGAGCCTTTAGAAGTCTGTAATTTGTTTTTATTGTATCACAATCTCTGTTAAACAAATATTTCAAAAATAATGTAATACCATAAATTAACTTGTGAAAAAGCATAATGCACCTTTCAACTTCCATTGTTCCAGAAATGTCTTTCTCCTGCTGCTGCCCAACTTCTGATGTAACAAAGGATGGTGATACAAGAGCAGAGTATCCTCCTGAACTACGTTGCTTTGCACTTACATTGAATTTCTATTCAAGTTGTGCATACAGCTACTTGAGGGATGTATTTCCTCAAGGTTTGCCCCATCCAAGTACACTGCGGAGGTGGTATCAGTCGGTGGATGGTAAGCCAGGATTCAGTTCAGAGGCCGCAACTGCTCTCGTTTCGAAAGGGAAGGAGGTGGCTATCAATGGAAAGCCCCTAGTGTGTGCACTGATGATGGATGAAATGTGCATCCGGAAGCACATTGAATTTGATTGAAAACAATATCTTGTTTATGTGAATTGTGGTACTGAAATCGAGGATCAGGATTTACCAGAAGCCAAGGAGGCTTTAGTGTTTATGATGGTCTCACTAAATGGACACTGGAAAATTCCAGTGGGTTATTTTTTGATTAACGGTTTAAGTGGCTCGGAGAGAGCAAATCTAGTGATTGAGTGCCTTAAATTTTTAAATGACCTAAATGTAATTGTAGTCTCACTTACTTTTGATGGTGCTGCTTCTAATTTATCCATGGCCCGTTGTCTGGGAGCTTCTTTTGATGAAAATAATATGGTGAACTGGTTTGAAAATCCCTCAAATGATTCTAAAGTGTTTATTCTTCTAGATGCTCGCCATTTTATAAAATTAGTGATGAATACTTTAGGAACTAAGAGAACTTTTGCCAGGGGTAATAATCTCATAGATTGGAGGTACATAGAAGAGTTAGAGAAACTTCAGAGTATCGAGGGCCTTCATCTAGGAACAAAACTTCGCAAGAGGCACATTCACTGGGAGAAGGAACCCATGAAAGTAAAGCTCACCACACAAACATTCAGTGAAAGTGTTGCAAGTGCAATGACATATTGTGAGAGAGACTTATATCTTCCTCAGTTTCAAGGGTGTGAGGAGACTGTAAAATTTGTTAGGCTCATGAACAATATATTTGATATCTTGAACAGCCATAATCTTTGTTCAAAGCAGAGAATATCCACAGTACGAGGGCTTTATAATATAATTATTGCATTTGCTATATACACGTATTAGAGTGTGTAGGCCTATATGAGGATTTCTATGCTTCCTGTGACTGTAATATTTATATAGACTCAAGTTGCTTATGTAAGAGGATGCTGGTGTGGTATGCCAGTTTCACTGATTTATATTAGTGTTCTACTTTTAGGCATATTCCCTCTAATCATTCTGTCTATGAGTCAGGTTGATTTTTACAGAAATTCATTCTTAAATTACTTTTATATAGGCATGTCTTGTTTCTGTACTTTGGGAACAACATTACTGAATGCTGCAGGATGTTTTCTTTTCTTCAGATGTGACCTCCTATTTTTAGGCCTACTTCAAATGTGGCATGTACATTAGTTTATGTTGGGCTTAAAAACTAAGCTTAATTTAGTAGGTGGCAGTGGAGTGAAATTTTACCTGTGTAGCATTTTATGTATCCCTTTATTATTATTATTATTATTATTATTATTATTATTATTATTATTATTATGTTGAAGCATCATACTATAACAGATCCCTGCTTCATGGGCATAAATAGGTACTACAGCCAGTGCCAATTTATATGCAATTGACCCTACTGTATTTTGAATTTTTATAACTTATGGTAAGTGAATATTTCTTGTTATGGTGCCTGTTTATCCTTTACCCTGGAGAGTTCATTTTTGTTGCCATCTGTTGGTGGTGTATGGTTCACTGAAGTATGATACTTGTGTTCTTTCTTTCCATAATGGTCCTGTAGGCTGTGTGTCACTCTGTGCATCTTGTGTTGTTGGGCATTGGTTTGAAGTAGGCCTATTTCAGTCAAAAGTACACCAAGCACGGTAAATACAGTATTTTAAAGTTGTTTCTGGAAGTTATGAAGAGTTTATTGTAGATGTCAGTCGCATTAATATTTAAAATTAGGCTACACTTCCTTACGGACAACTTTCAAGGGTTACCTTTCAGCTATTAATCTCAATATGATGCGGTAATTGGAAAAAATTACTTGTCTCTTACATTATAATAAATAATTAACATTAAACAATTAGTGTTACTCACGGGGATGTAATACTTGCAAAAAAAAAAACGATCATAATGAGGGTGTATCCTATCGTAGGTCTCTTTTGGTTTTAAACATTTCCGTCGTAATTACGCATTTATGACCACGGTTTTTATTGTAAATCACGCTTAGCCACAACAGCTAAGCAGGGTACATCTCATATTCCGATTTCGCCGCCTTTCCGAATGTCACTATTTGACAATTTCCTTATATCCTCTCGGACTCTGCTTCGAACTACGCCCCAGTCAGCTGATCGAGATGTTGGCTTCAAGCCGCAACATGGACGAGGTGGCGCTAAGCGCACTCTATAGTATTAATGCTCTAAGGAATCGGGGGATCCCAAAATTTGCCACGGGACTTCTTTGTAAACATTGCTACCGTGACCGGCGATCATTTGAGAGGCCTCTTCAAACTCAGAAATTTTAAATTAGGAAACCAACCAGAAAAATAATTTGCCCAACAAATTTGGAGAAAATGAATGCAGCAAGAGCTAAAAATACCGTATTTTATTTCCCCCCCGGAATCTCTGGTTTGAAAAGTATGGAGGTGGTTTGTCGCGAGAGCATTACATACAGTTTAAATAAATAATTTGTTTTATGGAGCATTTTATGAAATTGTTCGATGCGCATGAAGTCTGCAACACCTCACATGGGACATATTCCAGGAATGAGAACAAACGAGCATCTTTTAGTACTGAAGATGAACGCCTCAGTTGGTTAATTAATAATTTCCTGTCATATATTAAGGAGCCGGCCCCGTGGTGTAGGGGTAGCGTGCCTGCCTCTTACCCGGAGGACCCGGGCTCAATTCCTGGCCAGGTCAGGGATTTTTACTTGGACCTGAGGGCTGGTTCGAGGTCCACTCATCCTACGTGATATGAATTGAGGAGCTATCTGACGGTGAGATGGCGGCCCCCGTCTAGAAAGCCCAGAATAACGGCAGAGAGGATTCGTCGTGTTGACCACGCGACACCTCGTAATCTGCAGGCCTTCGGGCTGAGCAGCGGTCGCTTGGTAGGCCAAGGCTCTTCAAGGGCTGTAGTGCCATGGGGTTTGGTTTTTGGTTTGTCATTATATTAAGAAAATTTAAATGCATTCAGAGAAAGTAAAAAAGATTCATGAGGGAAATGTATCAGGCATAGATCTTGACTACCCAATCCACTGTGGCCTGCGTAAAATACCTCATAAGTATACATTTGCATGATGCATTGATGAGGAACCTAACAAGCGATGACATCGAGCTCTTCTTCAGCTACCTAAGACGCCAAGCGGAATACAATGACATGGTTCGTGTGGCAAAAGAACGAACATACTGTAAAGGCTGTTTATAACATATCCCTTCTCCAGCTATTCAAAGTCCATCATCGGGTCTTATTCGTTTTCAAGATCGAGGCGCCCTCAGATACCGAAAATCATCGTCTGTGGCACTTCTGCAGTGAACGACAGAATTTGTCACCTCCGCTACACAGTACTTACCCCGAAGAGAGTTACTAAAAAGTGTACGTTTTTTTTCGAAAGACATTTTCAACAATGAAATTAAACGTAGAAAATGTAAACACGACAAACCAGCTGTTTTTTTACAATGAAAATTTCTAAGACCTCTATTAGACAACATTGCTTCGAGCCACTCAAGTAGAAGAGGGAAAGTTTTGAAACTTGATAAGAAGCCCCTCAAAAGGAAAGTTTTGAAACTTCAATAACATATCAAGCCAATGCAGCACCGCTCTATAAATAAAGTACTGTCAATACTCGCAAAAAAATTCAGCTCTTTTTATTTAGGATAGAATTTACTTATTGACATATACGGCCATGCGAATACAAGGGGGCAAGAACACGATCCTAGCGGCTGAATGGTGAACTAGGATGCTATCCGTTTCCACGAGTGTATTTCAAGGCCTTGTATTATAGCGTAGGCAATGATGTAATAAACTAAAATAAAATGAAATTAATGCGACGTACTACTTTTCTTCGAGCTCGCATACAGTCGAGTGAGAGCGACGGTTGCTTCTCCAATCAACTACGTATATACATGTCCACGTACAAAGCCAAGGTGCTTCACCTATTTGTTTCCATGAGCATTAAACTCTCGTGAAAAAATCATATAGAAGACCTGTTGTCTTACCAGCTGATTCTTTCCTTTATTTTCTTTAATTATTAACAAAATTATTAGCAGAAATACACACAAAATGTTGTTCATCCTGGATAACCAATCTGTATGGTGCCAAAGCAAGTACCGGTAGTGGACACTTTGCATATGCTGTAAGGAAGGGTAGCAGGGTACATTTTTTGCCAAGGTCATGGACACAGGTATGATTCACCCGTTTGCTGCGCGCATTTGTTAGTTTGCAAGTCTCTTTAATGTGTGTTAGTTTCTTATTACGTAGTCAAATACTAAATTATTTTAATTGTATAATCACACCGTACACTTATTTAATTGTACCTAATAAATGTGTAATATTGTTCCTATGGTGAAAGTTTAATTGTATAGTATTGAATCAAAATCTCACAAAACTATTATATTGCTGCACTTAAATCGGTAAACTGTCAACCTCTACCTCTCTGTCAAAATTTGATGGGAGAGCATCAAAAAGCTTACCAATTTGTAGCTTTTTTTCTTCAGAATTGATGAAATTCCCCCCAACCGCTATATCCCACAAACCCGGGTACTGTTTGTTCTCTGTATATTTTTGTCCCTGACTTTCAATTCCCAATCGCCGCTACTGCTAGTGTCTGTTACTTTGTTAGTGTGTAGTCAAACACTAAATGATCTTTTAATTGTATAATTACGCTGTACTTGTATTTAAGTGTAGTGCATGCGAATTCTTGTTTCTTTGGTGAAAGTTTTATTGTATAGCACTATTTTTACCATGCTTAAGTTGGTAGACTGTCAACCCTCTATCAAAATTCGCTAAGAGATAGTAAAAAACTAACCGATTTATAGCAATTTCTTTCTATTTTGATGTATAACCCCCACTCCGCAATATCCCTTTGACCTGTCTATAAATTTTCATGGCCGCCCCCCCAATCACTGCTACTGCAAGGTTGGCTATTCGCATACTCGGCATGAACACTCAGCTCCGCCTACCTGTAGGCCTATGACACGCTGCTCACCACACAATTCGGGGACAACGCTCTCAAGATCTCTTGAAATTTCTTGCAAGAAATAATGCCTGCGCTAGTCTCAAGAAATTTCAGGACCCCGTCTCAGATTGGCCAATCACTAATGGCTTGAAATAAGGCAAAACATGTATTGACCAATTGAAATTGATCATGAGTAAAGGAAGTATTGATTAGATTGACCTTAATTAACATTTTATTTTGTAACTACGTTGAGTTGTCAACAAGACTAGGAGAGATAGAATATGAAACAAAATTGTAAGAGAAGAGCTTAAGGTGGAAACTGTAGTGGATGATTTTGACAAGAAGTCATTCAAATGGTTCAGTCACCTGGTCTGCATAGATGCTGAGAGGAAGAAAATGTTTGAAGCTAGATGTGGGGCAACTAAAAGAATAGGGTGTCCGTGGATTAACTGGGATGAGATGGCCAGTGAAACTGCAAACTCCAAGGAAAAAACCCAAATGAGTAAGGCAACTGGCATGGGACAGAACAGAGTACTGAAGATGGTCGGAAGGCCTAATGCCAAGAGGTAGAAGGGAGCAGTGAAGAAGAATTGCAACGATTGTATGTTGTCGGCTTCCAGCACCTTTAATAATATTATTATTGGTTTTACTTCTCACTAACTATTTTTAAGTCTTTGAGAGATGGCAAGGGGCCGGAATTTTGTCCCGCAAGAGTTCTTTTACGTGCCAGTAAATGACCAACACGAGGCTGACGTACTTGAGCACCTTCAAATACCACTGGACTGAGTCAGGATCAAACATACCAGGTTGGTCTCATCCAAGCTACTCAGCCCACCCAGCATCTTTTAACAACTCTTGTGGAACAAAACTCTCAACACCTCACCATCTGATAAGACTGGTAGTAGTTAGAAAGGATATTAAACAAATAATATTATTTATTATTCTCATTTCCAATGCTCTAAGAATTAGTGTGTGTTTCTTTTAGACCAGGGTTGCCCAAACTATGGTCCAGGGGCCAAATCCAGCCTACATGAGCTAAAGTTATTTTACTATCAAGCATTTTTTTCTAGTGGTTATAATAATAACCTTCAAATTATACTGAAATTATTTAACTGCACTGTACACATTATTAGTAAGTTTATCTTTGTCTTGCAAAACCAGGTTCAAGTCATTCAAATGATGGTCATGTCAACTAAAAATGATAGGCAGGATAAGTAGTTAGGGTCTCATAACAGTTCACATGCATGACTTTTCTCCTCTTGAAATTTGCTGATTTTCTATGACAGAGCAAAAGATCTTGCTAATGTTTGACCATGTCTTTGCTACCTTATTTCTGCATGGTAAATTAATCACCACACATCAACAACTTGTTAAGTTCAAAACACCAGTTCCACTCTTCTCATTAGAATAGAATTTTTGCACTTTTACAGTTGTAGCACTATGTTTTCCAAAAAAGGTCAATACACCATAAATCAAAAGTGAAATAAAATTTCTTTTATAAAAGTTAATCTGTTTCAAATGCCAAGTTATAAATGATGTGCATCTGGTCACACTTTTTTTTGGCCTCATTATAGTGGGACTCTTTCCAATGCTATGTAAATCAGAAGCTATTTATACTCTGTTCAGAAAAAGACACTTAAAAACAATGAAACAATGCAGATGGTAATAGCATTGTATCAAAATTGCGAAAGCTGTGTTAGAACCAAAGTGGGTCAAATTGAATGGTTCAGAGTTGAGACAGGCTTAAGACAGGGAAGTGTATTGTCCCCCTTACTGGTACTCTTCATTATCATCATGGATAGAATTCTACATAATATCAAGGAGAAGATGATGGGCAAGCAAGTAAAGTCTATGCTCTTTGCTGATGACATTGTAGTTTGGGGAGATAATGAAGAGGAAGTACAGACACAAGTTGATTTATGGAATCAGGAGAGAATAAATTTTGGAATTATGATTAGTACTGCGAAAAGCAAGACTTTGATCATGACGAGAGGTAACAGAAATTTCAGGGGAGAGATAAGAATAGGAAATGAACCTCCTGGAGTAGTGAAGAATTTTAAATATTTAGGCAGCATGATGTCACAAGATGGAAATTTGGATGGAGAAACTGATTTAAGAATACAGCAGTCCACAAGTTTCCGCCAGTGTGTGAGAGACATTGTATGGAACAAAGATTTGCCGATGAAGTGCAAGAAGGTTTTATACTTGTCCTATTATGAACTTATACTGACCTATTCTTCTGCAGCTTGGTTGTTGACTAAGCAGAACCAAAGTAAGATACAAGCAGCTGAAATGAGATTCTTGAGGAGCATACAGGGAAAGACAAGATAAGATAGAATACAAAATGAGGAAATAAGGAGAAGCGTGGGAGTGTGTAAACTTCAAGAACAGATTGATATAGCAAATCTAAAATGGTTTGGACATATGATGAGAATGCCAGGAGAGAGAATACCAAAGAGAACATTCATGGATACAGAGACTGGAAAGAGGTCTAGGGGATGGCCTAGTATGGATTTACAAAGAAATTTTCCTGTGAGGCACAACTGGTGGGATTTCAGCAGGACATATCAAACCAGTTGGATTCAGGAGGCCAGTTAGATTACATAGCCATAGATCTTTCCAAAGCCTTTGATAGAGTGGAACATGGAATATTATTAAAGAAATTAGAGGGAATAGGATTGAACGTAAGGGTTATACGTTGGATAAGAACATTTCTATATTCAAGGGTTCAGAAAGGCAAAGTAGGAAATTATATCACAGGAAGAGAAAGTTTGGAAGGAAATTGCACAGGGTAGTATAATCAATCCGTTACTATTCTTAATATACACAAATGATTTAGGGAACAATATAACATCAAAAATAAGATTGTATGGAGATGACATAATTGTTTATAGAGAAATAAATAACACTGAGGATTGTTCAGAATTACAAAGGGACCTTGAGTGTGTCCGACAATGGGTTGAAGAAAATAATATGAAGGTTAATGGAGGCAAATCAACTGTTACAACATTTACAAACAGGAGCTTTAAAACTGAATTTGAATATACTTTGGATGAGGTAGTTATCCCAAAAGATGGCAAGTGAAAATACTTAGGTGTGAGATTTAAAAGTAACTTGCACTGGAAGGGTCATGTTGATGACATTGTTGGGAAAGCATACAGATCGTTACATGTCATAATGGGGCTACTTAAAGGATGCAACAAAGAATTAAAAGAAAAAAGTTACTTAAGTATGATGATGATGCTTGTTGTTTTAAGGGGCCTAACATCGAAGGTCACCGGCCCTTACTTAAGTATGGTTTGTCCATTATTGGAATATGCAAACAGTGTTTGGGATCCTCACCAAGAATACCTAATAAAATAAATATATAGTGTGCAG
This sequence comes from Anabrus simplex, assembly GCF_040414725.1. Taxonomy (NCBI): domain Eukaryota; kingdom Metazoa; phylum Arthropoda; class Insecta; order Orthoptera; family Tettigoniidae; genus Anabrus; species Anabrus simplex. The sequence goes on along the minus strand of NC_090270.1, from coordinate 156,094,661 downwards.
AGGAAAGCAGCAAGATTTGTAACAGGAGATTTCAGGAGAAAAAGTAGTGTATCAGAAATGTTAGAGGAACTTGGATGGGAAACTTTAAGTAAGAGAAGGGAGAAAACTAGACTTAAGGATTATACAGAGCCTATACAGAAGAAGAAGCATGGGGAGAAATCCGTGAGAGGCTTCAGTTGGAAAATAATTATATCGACAGGACTGACCATAAGTATAAAACTAGAAGTAATTTTAGCAGAAGCGATTGGGGTAAATTTTCATTCATTAGGAAGGACATGAAGGATTGGAACAGTTTACCAGGGGTAGTGTTTGATTCTTTTCCAAAATCTGTACAGATATTCAAGAAGAGAATAAACAGCAACAGGGAAAATAAATGAAATGTTAGAGGGCATTCGACCAGTGCAGGTTATTGTAAATAAAAAATGTGTGTGAAAAAATTAATTCCATCCCCTGGTCCATGGAGTTTGGACAGCCAAAGTAGGGGACTGCCTGTAGGGGTGAAGTACAGTGCGGACTTCGAGGGCCCTGGGACCGCTACGGTAGCTGTGAAGCCCCTTCAGGAACTCTGAAAAGTGGTTGCAAAAGGGGCTCTGGTTAAGACGCAGCAGGCCGTTATGCTACTTAGGTTACAAAATGGGTAAAAAAAAAAAAAAAGTAAATAAATGCAATGTAAATTTTAATCTTACACCAGTTGAATAGTATTATTTGAAGTATTCCACATACTGTATATGAGTTGACTATGATTGTAAGTATAAGAGATATTATAAGTAGAATTTTGTAAACAATATAAATTTATTAAGGATGATCTGTTTGTTTAATAGAAAAAATTGTTAGCATAAATTGTATATTATTGTATTCTAGAAAAAAAAAATTTCTTGTTAATTTAAAATTTAGTGCCTGACAATAATGTATTTTAGTGTAACATTTGCCACCGAGGTAGACACCTCATTTGCAAATAAAGATATTTTGATTTGATTTGAATGAGATAGAGGAGCTCTGTTGGGGACTGTATTGCAAATAAAAGAGTCGTAAAGTACTAGAAGAGAAATGGTGGAAAGATCAAGAAAGGTGGAGGGCTTTGGTACACTACCCTATGCAGAGAGAATCTGGAAAAGGGAATGGATGAAGAAGACACCATAAATTAATTTAAAATCTTGGATGAAACTTATTTTTACATTCCATTAAAATAGGAAATTTTTAAAATTTTGCAAAACTGTACAACTGGCTCATGTCCAATCGCTCTACGTAATTACTGGCTCTCCATGTAAAAATGTTTAGGCAACCCTGTTTTAGACAGACTTGTGTAGTATTAAATATTCAAGGTGCATATAAAGACCTGGAAATGTAAGCCTCCTGCTCTCTAGATCTCCCATCAACAATGCTCATGTTTTTCCTTCTTGAACTCATTTCCTTTTAGATTTTTTTATAGTTTTACACAACCACTTAACTTGGAAGCATTCACTGGAGGCTGAGAAGAAATGGATAGAAGAACAGATTTATAAGGGGAGAGCCCATCCATGTGAAGACATCTGTGTATGAAGATTTGAAGTCTGTTCTTTGGTTTTCAAGGCTGTTCTTGGGTCCTCTTTCTGTTGCTCCTTCCTCCTCACTGACTTGTAAGTATGTATCCTATTATACATTCCTGTTCCATGTTCTTTTCTATATACTGTATATGACTTGATTTCTTAAGTTTGTTCTCTTGAAATGTTCTTATCAAGTGTTCTCCAAGAGATAATCGTAAGTATATACTCAGGTGTATAAGTTTCAAGACCCAAAAACCATAAAAGTAGTTAGTGGGATGTAAAGCCAATAACGTTATATAAGTTTCAAGACTATAAGTGGAACAGGTACCAAGCAAGTCTTTATTATATACACTGACCTCACTGGTATTCATCTAGCCCAGAGGAGATTCTAGACCTTACAGTAAAATTGAGCTTTAAATTTTAAACTCTACGAGTAAACTCTGTATGAGATCATCTGACAAATTAGAAAGCAAAAAGCTAAGAATGTTCCAACTAATACTTTATTAATATAAGAGCTACATTAATTTGGGACTAATTTTGATCTTCCCATGAGATCATCTTCAGCCAAAAATTATACAAAATTCACAAGTCATGATACCGAAATACATGAATGTTCAAATAAGATTTTACAACAAAATTAAAATTAACAGTCTTAGTTGCTATACATCTTTGAATCAAAATTATGTCACAGTTCTGTTAAAACATTAAGTGAAGGTTTGCTTTCTTAGGCTTGTGGTTTGAAATAATTTAATACAGAATCACACGAATGACAAATTGCATCGTGATACATAGTTTATGGAATTGGTTGTTGCTCATTTAGAGTAGATTTCGGGGTACCAGATCCATAACAGACTATATCTTAACTGACTTTGAATTCAGGGCATCTGTTAGGAATGTACGAGTTTTCCGGGGATTTTTCGATGATACAGACCACTATCTGATCTGTAGTGAACTTAGTATCTCTCGGCCTAGGGTAGAGAAAGTGAAATCTGTCTGCAAACGAATAAGGGTACAAAATCTGCAGGACGAGGAAATTAGACGGAAGTACATGGATATGATTAGTGAGAAGCTTCGAACAGTAGACAGTAAGCAGGTTCAGGATATAGAAAGAGAATGGGTGGCATACAGGGATGCTGTCGTAGAAACAGCAAGGGAATGCCTAGGAACAACTGTTTGTAAAGATGGAAAAAGGCGAACGTCTTGGTGGAATGATGAAGTGAGAGCAGCTTGTAAACGTAAAAAGAAGGCTTATCAGAAATGGCTCCAAACAAGGGCCGAGGCAGACAGGGATTTGTACGTAGATGAAAGAAGCGGAGGGAAACAAATAGTTCAATTCAAAAAGAAGTTGTGGGAAGATTTTGGTAATAACCTGGAAAGGCTAGTTCAAGCAACAGGGAAATCTTTCTGGACAGTAATAAAGAATTTATTTATTTATTTATTTATTTATTACTGCCTTTTTTTCAGTGGCAAAGTTAGGGCTCGAGGCCCTCTCTTCCACTTAACCACATACTAATCAAAATCATAAATAAAATACCGAGATATTTTAAATAGTTAAAACCGAACACAAAAATTAATATGATTGAGAACAAATTTAAATACATTACTAAGTTAATAATAAAACTAATTAATAGTAAAATCTCTGGCATGCACACATTCATACTTCAGCCATTCAGTTAACTGTCCTCAACAGGTAGTCTCATCAGGTGACCTTAAATCTCTGTAAAGAGCTAGTTTCTCTGACCTGAGCTGGCAGGGAATTCCACAAGCTGGCGCCGGTCACTACAAACGCATAGTGCGGTGCACTGGAATAGAAAGAGAGGATCTGGAACGTGTATTTAAGTTGTGAAATGATGATAAAAAGGTGAATTCAGAAGAAATATACAGTGGCTGACTTTCAGCTAATACTCTAAACACCATCGTTAAAATGTGTAGCTGCCGATGTTTATCAGGCTTCAGCCATGAGAGAGCCTTATAGTATGGGGTAATATGAACATCGTACCCGATATTGTAAATAAATCGCAGGCAAGAATTCAGTGCTCGTTGAAGTTTAAGTGTTTCTTCTCTTGTCATATCAACTAGAACGTCACAATAATCAAGAATCGGGAGAACCAGTGTCTGTATTAGTTTGGCCTTAAGCTCAAATGGAAATATATCCCTTTGCCGTGGTGAAGCGCTCCAAAAATCTTTTTACAGATGATTTTCGTGTGAACAGACCAATCAAGTGTTTCATTCATAATTATGCCGAGATTTTTAACTGTTTTACTGTAGGGAATAATGTTACCATTCAGTAGGATAGGCGGAATTGCAATATTGTTTGAGCAGTTCAGTAATTTTCGTGTTCCAATTATGACTGCCTGAGATTTTGTGGAGTTTAGTATAAGAGAATTTCGTTGTGCATATATACTGAGTCGTCGGAGGTCATTGTTAATATCTTGTATTGTCTCATCTAAGTCTGAAGTCTTGCAGTGTCGATAAATCTGAAGATCGTCAGCATAGAGGTGGTGTGTGTTATTTCCTGTCACAGATGGTATGTCATTGATATAAATACAGAAAAGTAAGGGCCCTAGAATACTGCCCTGTGGGGCACCACTAAGTTTCATTTTCCATTTAGAGACCTTGTCGTTTACTGTTACATGCTGTTGACGGTAACTCAAATAAGAACTAAAAAACTTAAGCGCAGCCAGGTCAAAATTTAGCAGTTCCATTTTCTTTATCCTAGTCTGAATGTCTATAGTGTCAAAGGTGCTATTGAAGTCAAGAAGGATAAGTACAGTAAGCAGTCGTTTGTCCATAGCATTTCTAAAGTCTTCAGTAACTTTCAAAAGTGCTGTCGCGGCACTGTGCCCCTTCTTAAATCCAGACTGCAAAGGGTTCAAAAGAGCATTTTTATTTAGGTACTCCAGAACCTGCTCGTATACTAAACGTTCAAAGAATCTTAGGAAGGGAGGGAAAAAGGAAATGAATAGTGTTTTGAGTAATTCAGGTGAACTCGTAACAGATCCCACGGAATCACTGGAGCGGTGGAGGGAATATTTTGAACATCTTCTCAGCGTAAAAGAAAATCTTCCTGGTGGTGTTGTGAACAGCCAAACTCATAGGGAGGAGGAAAATGATGATGGTGAAATTACGTTTGAGGAAGTGGAAAGGATGGTAAATAAACTCCATTGTCATAAAGCAGCAGGAATAGATGAAATTAGACCTGAAATGGTGAAGTATAGTGGGAAGGCAGGGATGAAATGGCTTCATAGAGTAGTAAGATTAGCACTGAAGTATTGGTAAGGTACCTTCAGATTGGACAAAAGCAGTAATTGCACCTATCTATAAGCAAGGGAACAGGAAGTATTGCAACAACTATCGAGATATCTCATTGATTAGTATACCAGACAAAGTATTCACTGGCATCATGGAAGGGAGAGTGCATCAGTAGTTGAGAGGAAGTTGGATGAAAACCAGTGTGGTTTCAGACCACAGAGAGCTGTCAGGATCATATTTTCAGTACGCGCCAGGTAACTGAAAAATGCTGCGAGAGGAATAGGCAGTTGCGTTTATGTTTCGTAGATCTAGAGAAAGCATATGACAGGGTACCGAGGGAAAAGATGTTCGCCATACTGGAGGACTATGGAATCAAAGGTAGATTATTAAAATCAATCAAAGGCATTTATGTTGACAATTGGGCTTCAGTGAGAATTGATGAATTGATTGTAGAATGAGTTCTTGGTTCAGGGTACATACAGGGGTTAGACAAGGCTGTAATCTTTCACCTTTGCTGTTCGTAGTTTACATGGACCATCTGCTGAAAGGTATAAAATGGCAGGGAGGGATTCAGTTAGGTGGAAATGTAGTAAGCAGTCTGGCCTATGCTGACGGCTTGGTCCTAATGGCAGAATGTGCCGAAAGCCTGCAGTCAAATATCTTGGAACTTGAAAATAGGTGCAATGAGTATGATATGAAAATTAGCCTTTCAAAGACTAAATTGATGTCAGTAGGTAAGAAATTCAACAGAACTGAATGTCAGATTGGTGACACAAAGCTAGAACAGGTCGATAATTTCAAGTATTTAGGCTGTATGTTCTCCCAGGATGGTAATATAGTAAGTGAGATTGAATCAAGGTGTCATAAAGCTAATGTAGTGAGCTCGCAGTTGCGACCATCAGTATTCTGTAAGAAGGAAGTCAGCTCCCAGACGAAACTATCTTTACATCGATCTGTTTTCAGACCTATGTTGCTTTATGGGGGCGAAAGTTAGAAGTAACAGACATGAAAGTAGCGAGAATGATTGCTAGCAAAAACAGGTGGGAACAATGACAGGAGGGTACTCGGAATGAGGAGATAAAGGCTCATTTAGGAATGAACTCGATGGATGAAGCTGTACGCATAAACCGGCTTCGGTGGTGGGTCATGTGAGGCGAATGGAGGAGGATAGGTTACCTAGGAGAATAATGGACTCTGTTATGGAGGGTAAGAGAAGTAGAGGGAGACCAAGACGACGATGGTTAGACTCAGTTTCTAACAATTTAAAGATATGAGGTATAGAACTAAACGAGGCCACAGCACTAGTTGTAAATAGAGGATTGTGGCGACGTTTAGTAAATTCACAGAGGCTTGCAGACTGAATACGGAAAGGCATAACAGTCTATAATTATAATGTATGTATGTATGTATGTATGTATGTATGTATGTATGTATGTATGTATGTATACATAGCTTATGGAATTTCACTGTTGCTCATTTAGAGTAGAATGAAACCATGTGGCATTCCGTTAGGAACATCTTCATATGTTGGAAAAAAGTACCACAGTTGTGGTTTCTGTCACGGCACCAGCAACATACCTTGGGCTTCACAATTATGGACACATTCATGAATTTGATCCGAATTGGAAAACAAACCTCACTCGATTTTGTCCTTTCTTCCAACATATCAAGATGTTCCTAATGGAATGCCACATGGTTTCATTCTACTCTAAATGAGTAACAGTCAAATTCCATAAGCTACATATTACGATGCAAAATTTTTTCATCCATATGATTCTGTACTAAATTATTTCAAACCATAAGCCTTTTTTTTTTTTTTTTTTGCTATTTTGCTTTACGTCACACCGAGACAGATATGTCTTATGGTGACGATGGGATAGGAAATGCCTATGAAGTGGAAGGAAGCGGCCGTGGCCTTAATTAAGGTACAGCCCCGGCATTTGCCTGGTGTGAAAATGGGAAACCACGGAAAACCATCTTCAGGGCTGCCGACAGTGGGGCTCGAACCCACTATCTCCCGATTACTGGATACTGGCCGCACTTAAGCGACTGCAGCTATCAAGCTCGGTAAAACCACAAGCCTAAGAAAGTGAAACTTCATATAATGTTTTAGCAGTATTGTGACATAATTTTAATTTTACTCTAAATGAGCAATAGCCAATTCCATAAACTATGTATCACAATGCAAATTTTCATTCATGTGAATCTGTACTAAATCATTTCAAACCACAAACTAAGGAAGTGAAACTTCACTTAATGTTTTAACAGAACTGTAATGTAATTTTAATTCGACGATGTACAACTGCTAAGATCATCAATTTTAATTTTGTTGTACAATCTTATTTCAACATTCATATGTTTCTGTATCATGACTTGTCGATTTTATATAATTTTTGGCTTAAGATGATCTCATTGGAAGATCAAAACTAGTCCCAATTTCATGTAACTTTTATATTAATAAAGTATTCGGGGGAACCATTTTTAGCTTTTCGCTTTCCAATTTGTAATTTGTATTTTAATACACACCAATATGAAACTTATTGCTTATGATGAAATCAGCTGAATAACAACTACAGCTATGCACGAAGTGATATCCTTTTTTAGCATTTCACCCTGGTCATAAAAATGTTTGCTTGTTTGAAAAACAGTGATGTTTCAATATGAACACAAAATGGAATAAATGCCATAAGTTATCCTTTTGAAGTAGGAGGAAAGCGTCTGAGCCCCTTCTAATTTGAGATAAGTCGTACTTCAATGCACATTTAGGTTCTACCTAGTTTTAGGCGTTTTAAAATCTTACGATCACTCACCATCAAATCTACATTTCATGAGAAATTCAAATCACAGTATTGTAATATTCACTATATTCACTCCAAACGTCTTGCATTCATTGACTGGAATCCAAAGTGTGGCTGTGTTGGTGAGAATTTAGAAGCAATAGTATAGTATTAACAAACTTGTCAGTTATACTCTAAACTTTGAAAAATTAGTAATTTTCAAAAGGCAAAGGAAGGAGTTTTTTTTTTGAACGAGGAACATTATGGGTTTGAACAATGTGATCACTTTATTTGTGTTTCACATTTCTGCTCCCCAAAATACAGTCTTTTATAAATCAGTAAGATTTACAGTATATGCTAACTTATTATGTACAAAAATATGTCACAGTTGAGACAAATGGCAAGTTATCAGAAAGCAATTGTAAGCAATCAAGAGAACATGATGTTCACATTACAATTACTTTTTAATGTTTTCTTAACAGTTATGATGAAATATTTTTTAAAAAATCACATTATATTACACTTGCTGTTATATTATCACTCCAGGATGAATCATTCCCTCGAATTATTTTCTGCCCTCTGACACACACACACACAATGCTCTTTAATCAGTTGCTTAGGGAAGTATATTACATGAAAAATTGGCACATTATGACATGTTCTAAAAATATTAATACAAAAATAAAAAGCAATATATATATATATCATGTATATATAAAAAGCTTGACAGTCCCAGTCCATTTATTGGGCAGTTGCACAACACTTGAGGAAACAGGGATGCGAGTGATTCATGCACCAAGCACAGGGAAAAACCCTGTAAAAATTTCATACAACCAAACTTATAAAGTCTATTTTTTTTTTTTTTGGCACCTGCACTCAAAATTATCAGTCACTGTACTGTTTTGTGGTCAGAGTATGCAATCTTAAATATTGTTAACTTTATATCTAATATTATTTGTGTAAATGGGCAGTGTAATTCCATACCCAAACAACACAAACTTACATCATAAGAAGGCATCTTCCTTTTTTTTTTACATGTGTATATAAATTATTTTTTGGTGTATTTGACATTAAAATATCCAAAAGGACATTTTATTAAGAGTTTTATGAAATAACAAGCTCATACTTCAAGAACACACTTATACACATAGAAAAAACAAAGATAACATTCAACTTAATTTGGCAAATCTTTGTGCAATTAAAAAGATGTTTATCAACCTTAATTCGATAAAGATGTCAAGTTACAACATAAGAATGTGCATATATTATATAAATGCTTAGGAGAGATAATTACAACTTATCTGAAATTCTAAATGTAATAAAATATGAGAGTGCAAAGTAACTTTTTTAAATCATCATAGGATAAGTGTTTATATTCTTACCCCACCGAATATTCTGTACACTACATTTTCTATTTTAATTATTGTTGTTACTTTTATTATTATTTTCAGATTTCAGTAACTCCAATATCTAAAGTATCTGATTGTAGACATAATATGACTTATTAATACACACTTTGTATTGCCCAAAATTATTGTAAGAAAACAAGAACTGCCTGAGAAAAGTATATACATATGAATTAATTTTCTAGTAATGAGGCAGCTTGTTTTTGATTGGTGAAATTGAGCTTGGTTTAAAAAAAACAGCTCTGAATTACTTTCAGGTTTCTTCTCAACAATTTCTAACAATTTTTCTCATACTTCAAAATATATATACAACCCTGTAGTCATGGTAGACAAGTTCGCTGGAACAGTGCATACCTACAACTATCTTTGTGTAGACCTGGCAAGAGTTTTAAAATACACTTTTACAACTGAGAAGATTGTTCTACAACTATATGTAATACTTAATGAAGAGTGACACTGACATGCATATACATTTTTACTTATTAGAGATTCAAATCTAAAAATTTCACAGAATGTAGTTTTGTACACCTCTGCTAAAATGAAGGACTTTCAACCTATGACTCACGAAGCTGATTATATGGACTGTAAATTAAGTTCCAAAGTCTCATGTTCATGGATATAAGGAAGTGGAGCCAAGTAATTTACATTCTATGAAGATCAGAAAGCCTATATTGTTGGGTTTCTTTAATTTGTGTCAATTCAGAATACTCTGAAAGGATTTTTTCTAGCAATATACTTTAATTTTTGTTACAGGAAGTAGATCTGCATATGGATTAGAGTAGCATTCATAAAGAAAAGTCAAATAACTAACACTTATTCCAAGAAGCTAAGGATCTATAGAATGCGCTTAAAGCTCAGCTTCTTGGACTTCCTATTTCAAAACAATGACTAGCAGCTGGAGATGGTTGGTTTAATCATTGTTTGCTAATGGAAAAAGTTCATGATCTTCATCACAATCATAATCAACAACAATAATAACAGCAGCATAATATTGGTAATACAAAGAAAACACATTTGACTTTTAATGATAGAGCTTTTCATGTTTTCATGAGAAAAGCACTTTGCTAGATATCTTGATTTATTGAAATATTTTTCATTTCTGATGAGAATGGTCCAAGTAATAGTGCAACAAATGAAATAAAAAACACATCGATCACAGTGCCCATGTTATTCAATTCTAGTTGAAGAATAATCCCTTCCACTCTATTAAAATGCTTCATCCTACAAAACTTCAACAGATACATCTATTTTATACCAGAATGGTAAAAAGATGTGCATGAATATAGTTATGAAATCAGGTTTCATTACTAGTCTCATCATAAAATTCTTTCCATCACAAAAGTAATATTCCTCAGGGTACAGCCTTCTATCCATGAACATTATAATAAACAATTCAGTAATGATCAGTGTTTTCCTAATCAAACAATCATACAAAATTTATTGCATTGTATGAAGTTACACTATAGTATGTATTTATATTTTAAGCTTTACATTTGGTTGCTAAACTCTAAATGAATAATCAGTCTTCAGTCATCTGCATTAGTGAGGATGGTTACATAACTCAAAGATTTATATTATAATTGTATCTTATCTCTGATATATTACCTGTGATATTGTAAAAGAAACACTAGTATGGATTAAAATATTTCACATCAGTGTTTCAGTGATGTCTTGATCTCACAACAGGTTTTCTACGCAGTACACAGTATAGAAAGGTGTAAAGTCATATTTTTCACACATTTAAAATATAAAGAAAGAAGATCAAAAATATACTTAGCTCAGTTGTTATTTAAAATTATGATTCTGTATTTGCTCTGTAATTAAAGATCACCGGATGACAAAGGAAACATACTGGCATACATTTAAAATACAGCTCTGTACTCTAGTATAACCAGGAAGAATAGAAATGAAAATAATGTGACGACTACGGCTAGTTGATATGTTCATTATGTGGCGCTAGTGTAACTAATAGCGGCACAGCAGACTGTAAACTTGTATTTTTATATGGGATGTGGAGTCATTCAATTTGGAATTTCATGTCTTAATAAATGATTTAAAACAGTGCATTCATTTTTTTTGGTGATTCAAGATTGTATACTACGCTTATCAATCTGCGACTGCATTTGTTTATGATGTGTGTTTGATGAAAAAGAGGATACAATGTTACTTGTTTCAAAAGAAATTGGTGAAAAATGTGTAGGAAATATTTTACAATTAGTAATGGCTTAACTTCAAAACTTGGTTCGTAGGTAAATTTATCAATATCTCGCATGTTTATGTGTGTAGTTGAAATAAGCGGTCTTTAAGTAATTCACCACAAAACTGACTGTGTATCAAATTCAGTTGCAATGATTAGTTGTAACCTAAAGCAGAGATGTAGGCATATAGTGCTCAAGTGAACATGCTATACTATATTTAATAATGAATGTATCAAACCTCTACAAGCTGCCACATAAATATTACCAGCGCTAGAACCTGGAAAGTTGATACTAGGGGAATCCAATACAGATTACTGTAATCATGAGTGGAAGGAACATCTGTTCTGGTTTACTGGCAAATATTTGAAGTTTGCTAGGATGTTTTGTGATAAATATTTCTGAACATTTAAAAAAATGTGTGGGACTGCTTTGGAATCTAGTTTCCATCTGTGTCTTGGAATTTTCACTTTTAAACCATTATTAATGAAACTGTTACAATTCTGGACAAGTTCGGCAACAAAATGCAGATCAGGCACATGACTTATTTCTTGAAGGTAGATTTTGTTGTGGAATAGTTTTCAACCACTTGGAGAAGAAAGATCTTTCAGTGGTAAAAAAAAAAAAAAAAAAAAAAAAAAATCATTTTTCATTCAACTCTTTCTTATAATACTTGCAACCCAGGAGCAGGTTTTACGCATATTCATGTGCAGTAGTCATTTGAAACATATACCAAGTATACATGTCATACCGTACTTCTGTAAGAGAACATCTTATACTTCTTACTTTCCAATTCACAAAAAGACAATACCAAATATTTTGCGTATTACAAAAGAAATTGGAGAATTTTTACACACATACTGCTGGTTTAAGCTGACAAAACATGCTGCTTCTTTCCCTCATGGTGACAGCAGCACTGCACATGGTGAAGAACATTCACACCCTGGCTGTTAAAATGTGATTCAGCAAGTCGTCATATTAGTCATTTTTATGCATCCTGGTATAACCATACAAGAGACTCAAGAGAAAAAAACCCTACAAACTGACAAATATACAGTGTACTAGTACTAAAAAATATTGGCTGCTGTATACTCTGAATGCTGCTGCTTGTGCTATCACTCTTCCTACGATGATGATGATGATGCTGCAAATATTTGTTATTGTTGTTATTATTATTATTATTATTATTATTATTATTATTATTATTATTATTATTATTATTATTATTATTATTATTGGCTGATATAAGTCATGCACATAACTAAACAGCTGCTGATTCTTGCAAGAACTTCCCTGACTTTAAAACCTGCGAGTCAAATTTATTTTCTTTTTACAGGGATCTTCTAGACATAATTATGTTTTTAAATTTGTTAACTGCTAGTATGTACATTCAAGTTATGAACTACAGACTTTTGAGATATGTCCAGTATCACACTTGTAACATAAAGCAACTCCACGAGAGTAGGCAAATAGTGTTTAATAGCAGAGTAACTGAAAACCTACATGTGTTGAGAGGAAATACTTTTATCTTCAATACTAGCTCTTGCCAGAAAAACACACAGATAAGATTTGCACCACATCAGGGTAAGAGCATGCCAGCGACCAGCGCTATGATATGTGCAATGTGAGGAGACACTTTCAAAGAAACATTATAACTATGAACTATACACAAAGGAACTTATCACAGACAGGATTGTTCAAAGCAATAGACCCAGGGCAGCAGGTACTGAAGATGTTGTCAAACGTAACAAGTGGCAAAATGTCTATAACCATTCAGATTCTGAAAATTTATCCTAGATTAATAAAACATTTTCTTTAAAACATCCGATTGATCTTGATTCTATGGTGTTTAACCATAACGCTTGCACACTCTTTCATTTCTATATAATTATGTAGATTAGATTTAAAAAATCTGCTTGAATATTCCAAGACATCTTTGGCATAAAAAACGTGTTGCAGATGTACAAATTTTAGAGATTGTCGCGGCAGTCTGGAGCAAGAGGATGCGAGTCTGGAAGCAGCAGCCCTGTCTTTTCTTCACTAACTGCCACACCTGATGCTACTCCCGTGTTATACATAGAGTCGTAGACAGGATTTGCAAAGTTGCCACTCTGTGAAATAAAATCAGATTGCATTAAAGTCAGGCAACACATAGAAGATTGTTTACAACAGGATTATCCACTTTTCCAGTTCTCTGATCTTAATCTGCTCAAGGAATAACAAACATTACAAAGTTTAAAAAACAAATCTCCAAACTGTGTATATTTTGATTATATTTGCTACGTGAAGCATGATTTCATTTGATTCACTGATAAGGAAGTATTAATCTGGAACAAAAATTTTTAACTAGGTATGAACTTAAGGAAAATATTCCAATTTTTCAACTCACAGAATTTAAAAAAGAAATGATAAAAGGACATGGATATGTAACATGTGAAATAAATGTAGCAAGGAGGCAAAAACACTTCATAATACAAACTATTGTTGGCTGTGCAAATGGCTTATAAGAGAAATATCTCAAATGTAAGCAAAATATAATAAATTTTCTTCAGTTTATATCAGTTATTTCTGGGGTCCCTGAAGCCACCCAAGCTCATTTTGGTTTTAGCCAGGGTTTAAGGCCAGATGCCCTTCTAGAAGCCATGTGATTTTTTGAGAAAAAAATCTCAACCCAGGATTGATCAGGATTCGAACCTCAGCCTTCCGGGTGGGAAGGCTAAGCCACTGAGCTGATCATGGTCCCCCTCAAGCACAATATAATATAGGGCATTGAAAAAAGGCCACACAATTTGTATAAATTTATATCTGTTGAGACTTCACAGACAATGTATATTTTACTGACTGATATACAGCAGCAGTAACACAGAAACATTCTTCACAACTACACCTGTACTACTAATAGTAATTATAAACTGAGGATTCTTCAGTACTAAGAAGGAAAGAAAAACAACTAAAAATGCACATTTGATGGCATGGGAAATAATTTCCCTCGTCATGAACATTTTACGTTTGGCTCCTTAGCGTAACAGTCAGCATAGCAGTCTTTGGTTCCAGAGGCCCTGGGTTCAGTTCCAGACAGTGTTAAGAATTTTAGCCATGTCTAGCTTTCTTCTTTGCACACATCTCTTTGTTTACACACAGCACACCATAGTGAATACGGTACATCCTTCCACACAGTGTTGGCTTAGGAAGGACATATGACCATAAAACTCTCCTAAGTTCGGATGAGATGATAGTCCAAAGTATCTAACTGAGAAAAGGCCAGGAAAGAACAACTATGTTTCATCTGGTTTTTCTTCTCAAATAATAGAAGATAAAGAGGAAATTATTCATGATTCATATTTTTCCTTTTTAGTTTTTCCAAAATGAATTACAGTATTCAATAGGTAAATACCGTACCAAATTGTGAAGAAAATATTACAAAACTAGGTAAGGGATTAGAAGACCAACTTTTGGAATGTGAATGTGTGTCTAATTTGCTTGAAATGGGTAAGCTTGTGCAAAATCAGTTGTCAATTACTGATGCAAGTATCATTTCATGTTTAAAAATATCCAAACACTTCAACAAATTTGTAACTCTCATCTGATTTTCATAGGATATGTTTACTGTGAAAATGGCATTGCCATAAGTATAAGATGTGTAGAATAAATGAAAAATGGTGTATCGATCACTTCTACCAGTTCCCATTTCCAGTTCTCTCCTCGGTCAAGTTATGAATCGAGGACCTTCATCGTTGCCTGTGTCCCTACCGCTCTTATCCTGCTTTCAATATTTGTTCTATCTTTCTTCCTCTTTTCTCTATACTCTTTTCCACTGTATCTAAACACCTTTTTTTTTCTTTCAAGGCCTTCCTTGTAGTCTCTTTTCTGCTCATTTCTATGTAAACACTTTCTCTGGAATTATGTCTTCTCCCCTTTGCATCATGTGTCAAAACCACTTCAATTTGCCTGTTTCTATCCTGTCCTGTAGTTTTGAAACTCCACTCCTCTTTCTAATCTCTTCATTGCTGATTCTCTCCTTGTCTTCTTATCTTGTATCCAACATCTGGCCTGAAACATCTATTTTCCTCAGGGCACAAAATCAAATAATATGTTAATGGTGCCCCAAGGGTCTAGCTTCTTGCCCAAATGGTCACCATACTGGTCTTCAGTTCAGAGGGACTTGGGTTTGATTCCTGGCCAGGCCAACATAATTTTCCCTGCATATGGCTAATTCTGGTTTGGGGACTGGTATTTGTGTTTGCTAAATGCATTTGTTTTCATATACGGTACACATAACACAATATACCACACTACCCACTACCACAGAAACAAGTAACAGAGACATTCCTCCACACAGGATTAGCATCAGGATAGGCATCCGGCCATAAAACTGGCCCAAATACACAAGTGGCAATCCAATAACAATGACAATAATAATAGTAGTAGTGCGCTGAGGAATAACTATGCACACATTATTAAAGGAGCAGTGTGATGTTAAATGATATACAACTGAAAATATAAGCCTTGAATAAACAAACATAACAGTGTTTTCCACATAAAAATAAGATCATGTGTTTCAGAGATAAATGTTGCAGTGTCAAACACGGTGAGGCACCAAGCAGCAATGGGATTATTGCAGCTCTGAAATAAATCGGTGATAGTTGTAATGTGCTTCAGTGTTGTGTATTTGGTTGAAATTTTACTCTTGGAAAAACCAAAGCTCTTAATAGGTTTGCTAATCATGAAAACACACCCAAATGATTTAAATCCTGGGAAATTAATGTAGCTAGAAAGAACTTCAAACCTTCCAAAATAAGTGGCATAGTGTTTCAGAACACTTCACAAGGGACAAATTCAAGACTTCAATAAAGTAAAGTGTAAAGAAAGATGTAAAGACTGCACTGAAAAGAACAGTGGAGCCAACTCTTAATCTAAAAGGCCAATCTTCTAACTTACCTAAATGTGAACATGGTACCAGTACTTATGTGAGAAAAAAGATAGTTGCCAAGACAGCAACTGGTACAAGTAAAGATAATCTTGAAACTGGTAAGGATATTGCAGCAATAATTCCGCATGTGTGGAAAATAATAAAATGATTCAATGCGATATGGGTGAGGAAGTTTCACGAAACATAGAGAACACAACCAAAGGAGGGCCATCGAACCTGGATACATCCTGAATTGAAGACGAAGAGTGGGATGAAGGAATATGTGAAGAAAGGGTAACCATAACTGTTGATAAAGATGAGAGGAATAATGTATTTATTAATTACAGTAATTTTTTTTTTCTATGGAAGTATTTCTGCAATGTTTATTTTTTATGACATATGACTCACCAACTTGGAACCAGCTGTAAAATAATCTCCTGACCTCTAAAACATTGCAGAAAGTCAGTATGAATATGAGTGAACTGAAGCAAACAAGAGCTCAACACGTCAGATAGAGAGGCATGGAATTGTTATTCTGTAAAGAAATATTTGTATCAGGCAGAAGCTATAGCATTTTGTGGCATAAATGTGACAGCATGTGTTTTCTTGAGTTCCAAAGTATAAACAAAGTAAAGGGGTGTGTAACTGTTATTCGTTCATTTGATAATCTAATTCTTGATAAATCATCATCATCGTACAGCTCCAGTTACCTGGGTACTATTGGCAAGCCTCTTCCGCCATGCCTGGCCGAGATATGATACGTAGTTCATGACATCCTGTAGTTTCCTTCCCACCCCAGAGGCTCTCAACTTGGGAGCATGGGTTGGCGACCATGGGTCCCTTAGCTGAGTCCTGGCACTACTTCCACTTATTTGTGCCAGGCTCCTCACTTGCATCTATCCTGTCCCATCTCCCTTGGTCAAGTCTTGTTCTTTTCCAACCCCGGTGGTATTAGAGGACTAGGGAATCTTTCATTTTCATGCCCGTTGTGGTTCTTGTCTTTCTTTGTCTGGTACTTCATTTTTCAAAATAACGGTTCCCTTTCATATTCTCTCTCTGACCCCGTGTATTGGGGATGCAGATTAAGAATACACGCACGGTATCTCCTGCCTGTCATAAGACGTGACTAAAAGGAGTGACCAGGGGATGATGAAATTGGAACCATGCAATTAATTGTGATCAGTACCATTAAATGAGGAACACCATGGGTCGACGTTACTTACGATTGATTCATTCATGCATTCATTCATTCTTTATTTACCATAAACCTTTACAGTACCTATGGAAGGCCAGGGGAAAAGGACAAGCCCCCTACACGTAGTGCCCCCTGACCTTTGAAATAATTACCTAAATCCTAAACTAAAACAGTCATACAGTATACACTATTTACAGGTAAAGTAACAAAGTATAGCCTAATGTATACATATTTCTCATTTATACAACCTTTCACACCCTCGTTCATTCTTCCACATATATACATGCATTTTCTCACCGTATGTGCTTCCTAACATAACATTTAACTATAATTACATTTCTACATTTAATGTTGGCGAGTAGATCATTCCAAAGCCATGCTGATCGAGCAAAGAAACCTAGTTTGTAGGACTCATTTCGCGCAAAGGGGGGTATAAGACACACCCCTTTGCCTACGCGGACGGAGCTGTAGGATAAGAAGAGTCGAGGGAATGGTGAAAGGTGAATGGCCCCTGTGAGGGACTTGTGTAAGAAGGTGACGTTGCTCTGTTTATACAAGAAGCTGATTGATGGGAGGGAAGGCAGGCAGCTGTTCTTGTTAATTAGTCATTCAGCGCGACGTTGGATTCCTTCTAGTTGGTGAAGGTTAGCTGCAGTGGTAGGGTGCCAGGCAGGTAGACCATACGTTAGTATAGGTCTCACTAGTGTCAGATAAACCGTCTGTATAGCAATCGACTTGCACCCACGGAGGCTTCTGTGCATAAAACCGAGCACCCTGGCAGCTCTGCATCTAACTTCCTCTGTTTGTGTGTTTCATTTTAGTTGTTCAGTAATGGTTATTCCTAACAAATGCATGGTTTTAACTCTCTCCATATGTACATTATTAATGTTATATATACATTCTACTGGGTGTCGAGATCTACTTAACCTAATGTATTTACATTTGCCAGCATTAATGTTGAGACCGTTGACGTAACACCACAGAGCTATAGTGTCCAAGTCTGACTGTAACTTCAGACGATCATCTGCACATTGTATATCCCTGTACATTACAGTGTCATCAGTGTACTGGGCTATGGTTGAGGTCACACATTTAGGTAAATCAGAGACAAATGCATTAAATAATAAAGGTCCCAAGATGGTGCTTTGACATACTCCTGAGATTACTTTAACGGTTGAAGATCAAACTCCATCAGACACAACATGTTGAGTTCGACCCTCGAGAAATGACCGCAACCATGCCAGTACATTTCCCCTAACATTCAACTGCCTTAATTTTAATAAAAGTTGTTCAGGAGGGATTTGGTCAAAAGCTTTAGCCCAGTCCAAAGCCACACAGTCTACCTGAACAATTTTAGATTTCTCCTGGGAGAACTGCCACTCATCAATAAACTTTGTTAATAAAGTATTTACAGGATCTTCCTGGAACAAAACTGTGCTGGCTTTCACTTAGCAGATTACCTTCCCGGAAGTATTCCTGTATATTAGAGGCTACCAGTTGTTCCATACATTTACATATGTGGGATGTAAGAGACACTGGCCGATAGTTGTCAATGAGGGCTTTGTCCATTATGTTAGGAACACCGTGAGTCTGGGCATTGCCTGTGATTAGTACCTTTGTGTGCATTCCACCAAGGCGGGGGAGCGGGTGCTCGGCACATGGACTGGCGTCCATGCAGGAGGAGCTACTACACGCTGTGCTGAATTGCGTTGGTTCCCTTGTGTCCAGAACAGGTCTGTATTCCCTATGAATAGTACCAATATGTGAGGAACATCATGGGTCTGTGTTACCTGTGGGTAGTACCATAATCTGTGATTCACCGTGGGTCTACGTAGCCTATGATTAGTACCACTAGATGAGCTACACCACAAGTATACGTGGCCTGTGATTAGTCCCACTAAGTTAGGAGCACTATAAGTCTGCATTGCTTGTGAGTTGTACCCTTACATGAGGAACACCATGGTTCTGTTTTACCAGTGATTAGTACAATTATGAGGAGCCGGTGACCTGGACTTTGGACCCCTTTGGACAAAAAGCATCATCTCAGGATATGGGGCATTGTGAATCGGATCCACTGATTGTTTTGGATTCATGGTCTTTTTTTCATCATCATTCGTTTAAGATTTTAATCAGTGGATACATTTTGGAGTTTGAATTATCATTTCATTTTGTTTCACCTCATACCATTAGGGGCTGATACCTAGCTGTTAGGCCCCTTTAAACAACAATCATCATCATTAGTTTCCTTCTGCTAGCTGCAAGGTCCATCTTTATGATATCCAGCCAGTGGATTCCCGGTCTTCCACCATCTGATTTCCTGCCATGTGCCTCTCCAAGTTAACGTTAGCTGTCCCTGTTGGCTCCATCCACATCACATGCGCAAACCACCTCAATCTGGATATGCTGATCAGATCTAACAATGATGCCTCAAACTTTGCTTCCTTTCTCACCATGTCATTCCTTAACTTGTCCAGTTTTGTTTTTTGAATTGTAAATGGATCCAAGGAATTTAATTTCAGATGCCGGTAACCTTGAAGATTAAGATCAGTATCAAGTACGGATTGAACATTACAAGATTTGCTTTTCTTGGTACCGTGGGGTCCCAGAGAACAGTTCTTAATTACTGGTGAAAGTGAGAGCTCTTCTGCACTCTATTTGACACCTACTTTGTGGCTAGAGTGTCTCAAGAAACTACACTACTGAGATATGGAAATTTTTCCACACTTTCCAGAGGATGGTTTCCTAGCATAATGTTTCTGGTCATCCCTCTTTGTATTGTTAGTGTTTTGGCTTCACTTATCTTGAGACTAAATTTCTTGAACTTAACCTGCCATTTATTGAGTCTCAAATCAGTTTCCCCCCCGTCAGCAGAAGCCATTGCTTTAAATTCACCAGAGGTTTTCATGGTGTTGTTCATTATGTCACCCATGATGAATGTCTGTCACCAGATCACACATAGTTGGTACAGTGCTCATACAGCACTGGAACTTACCACACCAGTCCCTCCAGTACACTCCTCTTTCTTAGGCATTCCCATTCTTCTATCTTTGCAAGCTGTCACATGCCTTCTCAATAAAAAGCTTTCTTCAGCTTATCCCAGTTATTTCTGGGGTCGCTGTAGCTGGTCAGGCTTATTTTGGTTTTGACCAGGGTTTTAAGGATGGATGCGCTTCCTGATGCCACATGATTTTTGAGATGAAAATTTCAACTCAGGACCAACCAGGATTCAAACCTTAGCCTTCCGCATGAGAAGCCAGCAGCTATGCCACTGAAGTAATCATGCCCTCTGTTATACGCCTTCTCAATATCCAGGAAAATAATGAATACATCTTTGCCTTTCTCCTAATATTTCTCAAGCAATATACAGATTCTGAAGATTAGGCCAGTTGAGGACCTATTAGATCTGAAGCCATATTGTCCCTCTTCTAACTGTGACTCTAAGGGCCGCTTCACACTAGGCGACTGGAATCGGCGACCAGCCGCCCGTGCTTGTGAAACATTGTTTTAAATGGAGCTCTCCACACTGGGCGACTCAGTAGCCGAGCTACAGAAAGAGGCCCGGCGACCGACCTTGCAGTAGCTCACTCCTGCTACCGGTCGCCGAAGCAAATTCAGCAACCCCGGCTGGCGACAGCTGGTGAACCATTGTTTTGTATTGGAGTCTTCACACTAGGCGACTATGTATCCCAGCTACTCATCCTCTTTGCATTCCATTCAAAACACCCTTCAGTGTCATTGTGCATTTCAAGTTCCTTCCTGTTGCGTATTCCATTTCAGAATATTACATGCTGTACTAAATAAATATATTACATTCAGTATGAATGATTTAATTATATAAACTGAGCAGCGTCCATCTGGAACTTAAAGTGTGATGAACAGGCTATAGTAATGAAGTTGGGAAGAGAAATACATGGTATGAAGTAATGCCACAGTTTTTCAGCGACTTCACAGAAAGAACATCCCAGGAGAGGAATGAGCTTTGTAATTAAAATATTACAAATATAAGCGACAACACTTTTATTAAATGCTCAATATAATTGAGATTTTGCTGTCCGACTTGTTTGGCTGTATGCTCAGCACAGCGTCCTTCGGTCCACAGGGTCCTGGGTTCGATTCCTGAAAGAGTTGTGGATTTTTTTTCCAATTTGCTAATGGCGAGGAGGGTACAGAAAGGGATATGAGTGGGAAGGAAGTGACTGTGCCCTTAAGTTAAGTACAGCCCTAGCACTTGCCTGGTGTGAAAATTTGAAACCATGGATAACCTTCTTCAGGACTGCCTATAGTGGAGTTTGAATTCACTATCTCCTGAACACAAGATGATAGCTCCGTGGCACAAACCGCGTGGCCGTTTGCTCGGTTGGGGATTTTAATCTCGTATGGTTAACGCCACTGCCTCGGGGACTTGGTGCTTTTGTTCGTCTATACACACCACATGCAATAGTAAATACATCGCTCTGTAAAATTGGGTCAGATGCCGACCTCAATTGATTGGGAAAGAGTCAGGCAGAATAGAAAGATAACGGAGAAGATTTTGCCCATACAAGGGCAGGCAGGAAATTTTTTAAATTATTAATTAAGTTGTGGAGAGAACAATATTTAAGGCACCTTGTTGCGAGCGTTCTTGATTTTACTTTTAAAATGAAGGCTGAAGGGAATCAACCAACAATTTTCAAAATGAGGCTGTACGAACAACTATAGTACCGTCTTCTCAGTAGTCTACAGAGAAAAGTGAAGTACCGGTAACTATAAAAAAACTTGGTACCATTATCACATAAATCATGGGATAGTTTATAGAAAAGTCCTTTTTCTAAACGATCTTTCAACATAGGATGTGAACCTACGTTGCTTTCCCTTCTTTCTTTTCGACAATAATAAGAGCAGTAAGAGACACTCCTCTACCTGAGAACTTGTTACAAAAACTGTCACCAGGACGGGGAAGGCGGCTGAGTAGTGCGGCCGACTACCGCACGGCGACACGGAATTCACCAGAGCTACTCTGCAACTGATTCTGGTCACCGATTCCTGTCGCCTAGTGTGAAGCGGCCCTAAGATGATTCTCTATCTGCTCTCTAGTTACCGAGAAATTTGAGTTCTTGAGAAAGAAGTGTTATTCCCCAGTAGTTGGAGCATTTTAGGCAATTTTCTTTCTTAATCAAGTGGTCCTGGTGCGGGTCCCACACACTGGAGTTATACTCTTACTGTGGTCTTACCAAAGACTTATACACTCTCTCCTTTACATCCTTACTACTACCCCTAAATACTCTCAAAACCATGTGAACCTCGCTAATATGTTTATCCCAATGAAGATCATTCCTTATATTAACACTTACATAATTACATTGTTCCCCATGAGGTACTGTCACCCAATCAACACAATCATTAAAACTGAGAGGACGTTTCCTCTTGGTGAAACTTACAACTTGACTTTTCATCCCATTTGCCTTCATACCATTGCTTGCTGTCTATCTCACAACATTGTCTATGTCCCGCTGCAGTCACTCACAACCCTGCAACTCATTTACTACTCTATACAGTATAACATCATCTGCAAATATCCTTATCTGTGATTCCAGATCTGTACTCAAATCATTTATATATATATAAGAAAACATGAAAGTCCAATAACACTGCCCTGTGGGACCTCCCCCTTATTCATTACAGGATCATATAATGCTTCACCTACTCTAATTCTAGAAATGTAGCCACCTATTCAACCACTCTTTCATCTAGTCCAATAGACCTCATTTTCATCAGTAATCTCCCATGATCTACCCTATCAAAAGCCTAGGAAATGTCAATAGCGACGTGATGTGAGTATAATGGTGTGTCATAAGAGAGACGAAAATGCGTTGCTTCTGCGCAGGTGACGTCACGCGTGGAGCACTGCGATAAACTGGCTCTGTGGCTACATGGCTTGTCGCTGTGTTAAACATACGTTATGTATTGAAATACATGCCGTACATAATCTGAAGCTCTTTTATTCTTCTCATTAAACTGCACGGATCGCACTTTTGAAAATGTCGGGCTGTGCAGTAGCAAGCTGTTTAGGCTACTAGAGGAAAACCAAAGGATCATACACAAAGTATTTTTCATTCCCGAAAAATTAAGATCTTGCCAGACTGTGGGAAAACACTTGTTGGCGCAATGATAAATTTAGTGTGAAACACGGTACGTATTTATAATATATGATAAATTATTATTATTGTCTTTATTCGATACATGCTGCTTTAAGTTGATACAAAGTTTGCAATTACTTTAGGTTGAGTTTGCTTGCTTAATTTTGCTATTACGTGCTTTGAAATCCCTTTAAGACAATAACTTCTAAATTATCAGAATAAAAGCAGCCATGAATTAAAACCGGATGTAAGAGGTGGGAAATGTAAGAGGAGGAAATATATTAACTCCTAAAAGTGGCAGGAGGGTTGAGAGGGGAAAACAGAGAAATCGACATACAGATGTTGCTGAACTTCTAAGATCGCCGGCTGCTGATTTGAACAAATGAGTGAAGAAGCACTATATATATGTTACATGTTATATATGTTATATAACATTCCATTTTTTTTTTTCAACTGAAAGAATAACTTGTCTATGTTAATTTTAGGGAAGATGAAACTGAAGAAAAGGAGTACTCTAACGGAGAAATTGGAACTAACGAGTTGGATGATTTGAGAAGAAAGATCCTACTGTTGGAAAGAGAAAATAGTGACTTTAGGAAAAATAGGAACAGCTATTGAAGAATGAATGGGAATTACTACAACAACAACAACTAAAAAAGGCAAATTACATTTCTGAGATAATTACTTCTATGTTCGGGCATATTTTCTTCGCCAGGGCAAATAAACGTTTTAAGTAACCTCGAAAATAACATCATCCGCCTCTGTGGTGTAGGGGTTAGTGTGATTAGCTGCCACCCCGTGAGGCCCGGGTTCGATTCCCGGCTCTGCCACAAAATTTGAAAAGTGATACGAGGACTGAAACGGGGTCCACTCCGCCTCGGGAGGTCAACTGAAGAGAGGTGGGTTCGATTCCCACCTCAGCCATCCTGAAAGTGGTTTTCCGTGGTTTCCCACTTCTCCTACATGCAAATGCCGGGATGGTACCTAACTTAAGGCCACGGCCACTTCCTTCCCTCTTCCGTGTCTATCCCTTTCAAACTTCCCATCCCCCCACAAGGCCTCTGCTCAGCATAGCAGGTGAGGCCGCCTGGGCGAGATACTGGTCCTCCTCCTCAGTTGTATCCACGACCCAATGTCTCACGCTCCTAGACACTACCCTTGAGGCGGTAGAGGTGGGATCCCTCGCTGAGTCGGAGGGAAATTTTAACCCTAGAGGGTAAACAGATTAAAAAAGAAAGGTACAACTGTTCGGCAGTCACAAACAAACAAACTGGCTCCAATGTGTCTCAAGAGGAAATTTAATGAGACCCAGTTATGAATTACTGAAAGTATCTATACATGTCCTTCCATTGCTCCCAAAAATTCATATGGCTGCCAATTATGTTTGCCATTATGTTACCCTTAGTCGATTTTTTAGATTAATTCAATTTTTCTAGTGACCTCCTTCAATCTCACTTCACTCCCGCAACCATTCCTAACTCTATTTCTTTCTAATCTGCACTTCCTTCTTTATCTCTTTATTTCCAGTGTTCATATAATATGTTTTAAATAATTGTCAGACTCTTCAATTCCTTATGAGAGATTCAAACTGTTATGCCAAGCCACTTAACTTCATGCTTATCAGCTAATCATTGTTACTACTATAATAACCCAATAAATAGATAGACAATGCATTGTTGCTTTCATCTTTAATAACAACATAAACCAAACACATGATTTTTAAGTGTTTCAGTTATTGATACTGTACCAGTTATGGATCTTATGTTATGGCTGAGGATGACCTCACAACATAAAGATCAAAACTAGACCCATTAATGAATAATCTATATATATAAAATAAGTGTTTTGTCTGCACATTGCTCAGAATTAAAAAAGAATGGTATTTCTGAATGTCTTTCTGTCTGTATGTATGGACACGCATCATGAAAAAGAAGGCTTTAAGAATTTAATGAAAATCGGTATGTAAAGGTGAGGAATGAGCCACTACAATCTAGGCTATAAATCATTTTATTCACGCTGAGCAAAATGGTAGTTTACGGGAAGGCCTAAAATTTAATTCTCAAATATTTATGTTATTAGAGGTCCTATCGATAAATGCTGCATAACTAAAGTTATATGGAATTAAATTTCCTATCATTTATGTCTTATACATTTTTACCATAATGCCTACGTTAACGGAGATATTCATGAATTTGTATTTTTGTTGCTACATTCATGTCAATGCCGAGCCACGAGAAAATGGATTAACAGAATTTCATGAAAATCGGTATATATAGTTGGGGAATAAGAAACCACACTCTAAGCTATAAACAATTTTATTCACTTTGGATGAAATGGTAGTTTAGGGGAAGGCACCTAAAATGTAATTTTTAAATACCTATGTTATTGGTCATATCAAAAAGTACTACATAACAGAAATTATAGAGAACACAATTTCCGATCACTTATGTTTTATTCAGTTTTACCACACCGACTAAGATAAGAATGATATTTCTGAGTCAAAAGAAAACTAAATGTGAAGGCCTACAATATCGAAAGCTCATAAAATTGATCAACAATAACATTACGTTGACAATTTTTTGTTGTGATGTTCTTTGTCTCTTATGCTGCCACTCCTCCAAGGGATGGGATTACTGCTGCGTACTGAGTATAACAGCCTGCCTGTATACTGGCGGGGAATAGCAGGGGAGTTAGATAACTTTCTTCTCTAGCATACCATTCTTCTGGTTCACACATTTTCTGATACTGGTGGTACGTAACACACTGGTTCATCATAGTATTTTAGCTATTTGATCCCTACTCTGACACACTGATTGGATTGATCAGTGTGCACAATTAATGGAATAATGGCAGAGGATCACTTATGACCTGGTCTAGAATTACAATTTCAGTCTATTCCAAATTATAATACCACAATAAAATTACTAAATAACTCAAAATTCAACCCTGAACTGAGCCATTTCTTAAGAAAAGCTTCTTCCTCTTCATTTTTATTAAATTCTACATTCATTTATTCCAAATCAGTAGCTAAGAGGGGGTTTCTCCTCTGGCTTGGAGGAAAAATTTGCCTCCACGTCAGATAAATTTTCTCCTGCCAGTGTAATGAATTGAGATTTTCCAACTCATCAGGTACTCCCAGAATACAGATGAGTAAAAGGGCATAGTTTTTGCCCTGGCACTCTTCACTCCCCCCCTCCTCGCACCCCTCTCTCCCTCCCACCGAAAATGAAAGTGTGTTCATGGCTCACGGCTGTCTGCAGCCTGGTCATTCCAGCTCTAGAACTTTGGGCTGTTAGATCGGCAGCGTATTACTGTTCGTTAAAAGTAAGAAAATGTGTGGTTTTTCATTTGATCGAGTATTTCATATGATAGCATTGCTTTTAATTGCAACATCCCTACTGGCGTTGTTGAAATGATCTATGTTGATTTCAGTTGGGAAAACCACTAAGGCAGTCTTTCTGAGGATGTAAAAAGGCAGGTGGAGAGTGAGAGAATGCCATTATAATGAAAATTCCCCAACTTGTTTGTAACTGATGGTAAGCAAGAGGGCCTACCTTTAAAATAAAAATTCCTTAACCCAGTCTTCACATTAAAAAAAAGACGTTTGTTGACTTCCCCGTCGCTTTTCTAGGGTAACATTAAGAGCTATGCAATTTAATACAATCTTACTCAAAACGTGTACACTACCTAACCTGGAATTCTGTATACATTGTAGAATTCCATAGCAAAGCACGGGTACATCAGCTAGTCTATAAATAAAATATAGTTACAACATCTAAGTGTATTGAATAGGCGGATCCATTCCTACATTATCAACTTGTGTTACAGTTGATATGGCAACAGGATGGAGAGCTTCTGTGTAGGTGTGAGAAACTTTTTGATCCAGCAATTGCACGATTAGATTTGGCCATCGTGGCATGGCAGAATGGCCACCCTGGAATGCAACCTAACACTGTGTAATTTTCACTTTGGGGTATCAAGAAAGATGACTTTTTTTTTTTAAGAAATCACAAGACATGTGTCACTTGCAAAAGCTGATTCAAGAGTCATTTGAGGAAATCAATAAAGATTGCCCATTATATTCTACCATCTACACCATGTACACAATTTACATAATTAACAAAATGTAAATAATAGGTTATTTTTATATAAGTGAAGATATTTAATTTTGTTACGTTGATATTGATTCTAGCTATGCTGAAGGCCAAAGGAATAATAGTGTAAGAACTTTGCTTACTCTGTGGACTGTGCCACCTATAGCCTATACTCTTTGGATGTAAATATTACAAGTGTAGCTTGTGTTTATACCGACTGTTAATAAATAATAAGTATATATACCTAATAGATCACAAAAACTCTTACAACTTGGTGACCCTAGACTTGAAAAATAACAACAAGAAAGAAGAAAACTAGCATGGAGCCAGCCGGAGCTGTAAAAACTATGGGAGTTAAAACTGAAATTGACAAGGTCAGTGTAAAATTACCTCCATTTTGGGTAGAGAAGCCTGACATTTGGTTTTGTTAGGCTGAAGCACAATTTGATATTGCTGAAATTAAAACAGAAACTAACAAACTTTTTCTGATAGACCATGTGGCCATTTCAAGGAAGTCCTGCAGAGAAACACAAAACGTCAGGGTACTAAGAGGGGCGAATCTGGACTCGGACCACTACCTCTCCAAAATAAAATTTTGGTTCTTACTCAGAAACACAAGAAGAGCGCAAACACTCAAACTCACTAAGTTTGACCTGGAGAAACTGAAATCAAGCAACATGATTACAGAGAAAATGTAAGCGCTAGAATACGAGAGTTACAACTGGGACCAACTACGGGACAACACAGAAGTGGCAAGTTAATGAAGTTAATGAAAAAGAAGAAACACACCTGGTGGACCAGTATCTATGACCAAACAATTGCACAGAGACAGGTAGCTTGGCTACAATCGAACTCACAAAAGTCTCAAGCAAATAGGGATAAGTTCATAGAGCAGCATCGACTAATCGACTAATCAACTAATCAAATGCCAGAATAATCAGACAGGTTAAGCATCAATACACCCAGGACCAAGTAATGCAATTGGATGAAGACTTTAAGAAAAAGAACTCCAGAAACTCCAAGACCTTCAAATGAAACCTCAGGCACTATACCCCACCCAGCCTACACTTCAGGGGAAGAGATGGGACTTGGCCTATAATGACAAAGACAACCAAACCCCAAGGCACTTAACACCCTTGAAAGGGCCGTGCCCTGCCCAGCAACCGCTGCTCAGCCCGAAGGCCTGCAGATTATGAGGGGTCATCTGGTCAGCACGACGCATCCTCTCAGCCGTTATTCTGGGGTTTCAAGACCGGGGCCGCCATCTCACCGTCAGATAGCTCCTCAATTCTAATCACGTAGGCTGAGTGGACCTCGAACCAGCCCTCAGGTCGAGAGAAAATTTCCTGACCTGGCCGAGAGTCAAACCTGGGGCCTCCGGGTGAGAGGCAGGCACGCTAACCCTACACCACGGGGCCAGCAAATGAAAAAGACAACTGTCACCTATTGGCCAAATACTTTGAGAATTTCTTCAACTGCGAGTCCCCTAAGACTCCTTTGTCTATCAAGACAGACCCAGATAATCCAACTCTCTTCCTCCAACAGAAGAAGTAGTAACAAACATAATCCCACCTCAGAAAAATATTAAAGCACCGGGAGAAGACGCAATAGTTGCTGAACTATGGAAATGGACCAGGGACGAAGCAATCAGCAAGCTGACAGAGATCCTATGGAACATCTGGGAAACTGGAGAGGTTAACAGATGGCTGGACATCTGCTCTGATCCACCCTTTACACAAGAAGGGTGACTTGACTGACATGAACAACTATAGAGGGTTCTCATTGATTTCAGTTACCTACAAGATATTATCTAAGGCCTTACTGAACAGAGCTGAAACTCAATTGGATCCACAATTGGGGGAATACCAAGGTGGTTTCAGAAAAGGATGTTCTTGTGCTGAACACATCCTCAACTTGAAGTCGGTATTAATGCAAGTTAAACTAGCAGGCAAGAAGTATGTAGTCACCTCTGTTGACTTTACAAAAGCATATGACTCAGTAGACAGAACTACGCTCATGAGAATTCTGCAGGAAATGGGCCTGGACCAGAAGACCCACAGCCTTATGCAAAAGACCCTGAGTAATACACGATCATGAGTAAAGTTTAGAGGAACACTTTTGGAAAGTTTTGAAATAAAGACAGGAGTTAGACTTTCCCCCCTTCTCTTCAACTGTTCATTGGACAAGATCATCAGAGAGTGGCGGAAAGAACTGGAAGAACGAAAGATACCAAGTGGTATTAACCTGGGACACAAACGGAAGGGGCTACTATTTGACTGTTTGGCATTTGCAGATAACCTGGCACTTCTGGCGAACTCTGTAGAAGTAGCAGTGAAACAACTCAATGCACTTAAACACCAGGCTTCCAACATGAGATTACAAGTATCTCTAGAAAAGATACTCCCAGCAAACTACAGTTGGAATAGGGCCAGACTGAGAAAGACAACAGATTTAAGTACCTGGGATAATGGCTGGAACCAAATATGTCAGAAGAGGCAGCACTAACAACCCACATTAACAAATTAAGTTAGCATATCGACTGACCAAGAACATTTATAACAAGAAATGTCTCTCTCGTAACACCAAATTAAGGCTCTACCAGACAGTTATCTGCCCAGAAGCCCTATACGCCACAGAATGCTTGATGCTGAACAGGGAAGGATTGTTGGACAAACTGGAGGGCCTGGAGAGGAAGATCTTGAGAAAGATACTAGGACTGATCAAAAGGCATGCAGGAACTGGGAGTAACTGAAAACAACATCAGAAACCAAGCATCTTTCAGAATAATCAAACAAAAGAGGTTTCAGGACAGACCATCATGTAAAAAAAGAGGCACTGTTTGGACAAAGGAAAGAAGGGAGAAGCATAGCCAGAGAATGCGCGAATATTGGGCAAATATAAAGTCCCTCTCCAAGCAGAAAAGTTCAATATCGTGGTCCTTAATTGGCCCATTCGAAGAAAGCAGAAGAAGAAGAAGAAACTGTAAAATTTAATTATCTACTAGGGCAATTTGAACCGCGATTTGTCGAAAATATTTCGGACTTGGTTAACAGTTTGGAATCAAATAAATATTCATTGGGGAAGGAAAGACTCTTGATAACTTTCAAAGAAAGTGAAGAACGGCAAATAAAGAAGTCCGTGAGCAAATTGGAGCTTGGAGACTTGAAACCAAGTCAGTTGCTCTGTAAAATGAAAGGTTATCTAGGGGAAAATGTTTTTAAAAAATGTTTAAAAACGTTATGGCTTGACAAACTTCCCGGAAACATTCAAGGAATATTAACCATTTCGGATGAGCATCTAGAAGAGTTAGCTCTAATGGCTGATCACATAATGGAAATGAGATCGGTCAATGACATTCATGCTACATCCTATCAGCCATAAGCATCCACTTCAAAAAGTGAAGTTTTTTCTGAGGTTCACGAATTACTCCAGCAAACTGAGGAATTAGAGAAGGAGTTACGAAGAAGCAGGGGACAAAACAGATGGCAATGGTGAAGTAGGAGTCGTAGTAGGTCAAGATACAACAAAATTGGCAGATACTGCTATTATTACTTCTGTTTTGGTGCAAATTGTAGACCTGAGAAGTGTGTGCTACCATGTGCTTGGTAGGAACAGGTAAACTTGAAAGGGCAGGCACATGAGTGGCTGAATGGTCTGCAGCAGATGGTGTAGTAGGCCGCCAATATCACCTATTTGTCACAGATCATAATACTGGTGTGTGCTTTCTGGTAGATAGTGGAGCTGATGTCTCCGTCTTACCAGCAAGACATAGAGATAAGACAAGAGCTACTGAATTCGAACTGTATGCAGCAAATGGCTCAGAAATTCCAACTTTTGGCTTAAAAATACTGAATGTTGATTTAGGACTAAAACGTAATTTTAAGTGGCCCTTCATCATAGCAGATACTTCAAAAGGCATAATCGGTGCAGATTTCCTACACCATTTTACCTTATGATTGATCTCAAAAACAGAAGACTGGTTGATAACACCTCATTAAATGTTCTTGGACATTACAACCATTGACGCTGCCAAAGCTGTGAGTTCCCTCCATATTACATGCAAATTTTCTGAAATTCCCTGAACTGTCGACTCTTCTCATAATCTCCAGTGGCCCTCCAGTTTTCTGCAAACCACACAGGTTAGAGCCTTATAAACTGGCCATCGCAAAACAAGAATTTCAGTTTATATTAAATAACAATACAATTCAACCTTCTAAGTCTCAGTGGGCTAGCTATTCCTCTACACATGGTTACCAATGGTGCATCTGTGGTGATTCACAACTAAATATTTTTTATTATCCACCTTATTGATACATTAGTTGCTAGGCAACTTTAGTTTAATAGTGGTTTTTAAGGACACTTTCTCTCAAGGCATTGTAAACTTTGTCAATGTATTAATTTTTCATCTAAACAGTGTTACGTGGCTGAAGATGTTACAAAAATACGAAACATGTACATACCACTATTTACTAAGAAATTGCCTTAAGCAACTAATGTATCAACAATGGGAATAATAAAAAATATTTAGTTGTGAATCTGTTAA
Organism: Anabrus simplex; assembly: GCF_040414725.1. Lineage (NCBI taxonomy): Eukaryota > Metazoa > Arthropoda > Insecta > Orthoptera > Tettigoniidae > Anabrus > Anabrus simplex. The sequence continues at coordinate 156,062,651 of NC_090270.1, read as the reverse complement.
AGTGCAATACGCATCATGAAGTTGATTTAATGTAATCTATGGTGATTATCGACAACTCAATGACTGCACCCTCCCAGACCGTACCCAATTCCACGTGTAAATTATGTTAACCTCATCCTTCAAGACAAGACTATTTTTTCTAAGCTGGACCTTATGAAGGCATATTATCAAATTCCATTAGCAGAGGATGATAAACACAAGTCAACCATCATCACCCCATTTGGCTTGTACGAATTCAACTTCATGTTATTTGGATTAAGGAACGCAGAGTTTTCAGAGATTTATTAATGAATAATTGTGGGGACTTGATTTCTGTTTTGCATACTTAGATGGCATATTAAAAGCATCTACTTCAGAAGGGGAACACACTGAACACCTAACCACTCTGTTCGAATGACTCCATAAATATGGCCTCAAAATCAATGTTGGAAAATCGGGAATAGGAGTAAAAGAAGTCTCCTTCTTGGGGTACCTTATTAGATCGGAAGGAACTAAACCAGACCATAAAAGAGTAGCAACTATTGATAACGCAAACATTCCTTGGCACCATTAATTTTTATTGTCGAGATTTGGAATCTGCTGGTGAAAATCAAGCTCTTTTGAATGAGTTCTTAAAAGGGACCAAGAAAAACGACCGAAGGCCAATTAATTGGACTCCAGAAGCAACCCAGCAGCTTGAGAAGTGTAAGGAGCACCTTGCACAGGCAGCTCTCCTAACAATCCCGAGCATGGATCATGAAATTGCATTGTTCGTGGATGCATCAGATTTTGCAGCAGGAGCAGCACTACAAGAGAGAAAGAATGGATACTGGAAACCTATTTGATTTTATTCAAAGAAGTTCTTCAATGCTCAGAAGAATTATTCTACTTATGATCAGGAACTTCTTAGCATTTATCTAGGAATAAAATACTTCAGATACCTACTGGAAATAAGAACTTCTTCTTATTCTTTTCCTACAGCTTTTCCCACACCTGTGGGGTCGCGGGTGCGAACTGCATCGCACATGTGGATTTGGCCCTGTTTTACTGCCAGATGCCATTCCTGACGCCAACCCTATGTGGAAGGATGTAATCACTATTGCGTGTTTCTGTGGTGGTTGGTAGTGTAGTGTGTTGTGTGAATATGAAGAGGGGAGTGTTGGGATGGACACAAACACCCAGTCCCCGAGCCAGAAGAATTAATCAGAAGCGATTATAATCCCTGACCAGGCCGGGAATCGAACTTGGGACCCTCTGAACCAAAGGCCAGTACGCTGACCATTCAGCGAACAAGTCGGACACTGGAAGGAAGAACGTTTGCTGTCTATACAGACCACGCTCCATGAACATTTTGTCGTTGCCAGGACAAAACCTTCTATGTGATAATACTTTTGGAGAGATACTGACCCACAGCACATACATTATGAAGGGCGAGTATGCCTGGACAATATTCACACAATATTGCGCCTTAGAAGACAGAACCTTACTAACCAAAGTTCTAAGCTAAAATATTTCACATAGGAGGTTTTGTCCTGGCAGCGACGATTTACCTTCAAGCAGAAGAATGAGAAGGCGTCAGCAATTCAACTGAGATATCTTCAGTATATATCGCAGTTCACTACAGACTTGCGACATGTCTCATGTAGAGAAAATGTTGTGGATGATCATTAGTCATGAATGAAAGAGTTAATGTCAATCTTCCTCTTATTCTTTTTCTTCCTCCTGATACATTTCTGCTTATGCATGTCGTTCACAGAGCATCTTTAAATCTTCTCTTTTTTCCCACATTCTATCGTTCATCACTGTCTGCCACTGTAGTCCTCTCCGATTTACGTCATCCTCCACCATTCTAGAGCTCTTCTTGGTAATGTTTCTTGTCCCATTCTTTTGTCTTTTGATGTGGCCAAACCACTTCAGCCTACTTCTCTCCATAGTTTCTTTTAGAGGGTTGATCTGTAGCGTGTTTCATATGGTTTCATTTCTTATCTTGTCCCTCCTTGTTTTATCCAAGATCCCTCGTAGAAAGCGCATCTCAGTCGCTTGTAATCTACTCAGATCTTTTTTGTCCAAGTCCAACATTCTGCTCCATAGGTCAATATTGGCAAATAATACGATTTATATATCATGATTTTTGCTTTGCTAGGTATTTTCCAATCAGTTATGAAAAAATGGTGATTTTACAGAGACAAGATGAAGAGCTTCAGAAACCCTGATTAAGTTCTGACATAGGATATAAACTTCATGGTTTTGATCTGTGTTGAATTGTGATCACAATAATAATTATTAAATTAATGTCGTAATGATCCACCTTTTCAATACTATAATATGCAATATTTTTTAATTACATTACTAAACCAGGGACTAGTTTTGGCCTTAGCTAGCCATCTTCAGCCTTAATGTAATAACATCTAATAACTAAACAAATGTACAAACACACAATTGACATAAAAACAAATGTACAAAAATACAATTGACATTAAAATCTGGGATGAACTATGCATAAAATTTGAAAAATAAATAAATTAGGCTCTAAATTCTTAGCATCTGGAGTATGCTCATCATCCAGGCTCTTTCTTGCATTAATATTCATAAATTGTTAGTACCATCACTACTAATCATTACAATTTCAATTGCAAAACGGGAACTGGTAAATGTTGATTTTGTAGTCAGATCATCAGTCACCAAATCTACTTGAGTGGAGTTAGCAGTATGCAAGCTGATGGTGTTTCCACATCAACCAACGTAAATAAAATGAAATGTTCCTGCAGTGCTTGTTAAAATTATGCTGATATACTGTTGGAAATAGTCAGGACGGCACGTGAAGATATGGTTAAAACTGACAATTCTTAATTTGTGGCTGGTATAAATTCACAATTCATTGCGGTGTCCATGAAGTTAACCTGAATAAATGATTGATAAAATGAGATAAAATTAATGAATTGAAGGAGAGAGCATGTTAGTCAAATGGCATAGGTTATATGAGACTTACCTCTCATTGCGGCATGTGGTACATGGCCAATTGTTGTGTGCCTCATACTAACGGTTGTGAGATTCAAAGGAAACGGAAGGGGCGGGGCAAGATGTGAGGTCAGGGAAAGGAGAGGGAAGGGAAGGGGGATAATTCTTACGTCGGACAGCCCGGGAGGAATTTTAATATAAGGTACTCGGAACACATCAATGCCCTGAGGTACAATAAATTTTCAGCTGTAGGACAGCATATGCATGACTCTAATCACAAATTCACAGACATGAAACATATGGAAATTCTCAAAATCATCAACAAAGGACCCCTCCTTAACATTACTGAACACTGCTTCATACATATAGATCAATATTTCAACCCGAATCATAATGTTAATGACATTTCAGAAAAGCCAAATGTCCTGTTTGTCCTTCTAATTCACATTTTTATAAACGTCAAACCAGGAGGTCATAATTCAGTTTTTCATAATATTCACAGCACCTTTCCTCAGCAGTCATCTCTTTTCCCACATCCTTCGACCCCGCCTTAATTCACCCCCTTCCCCTCCACCCTCCTCTCCTTTCCTTTCCTTTCCTTTCCATGACCTCTCAACCGTTAGTATGAGGCACACAACAATAGCCCACGCACCACATGCCGCAACGTGTCTCATATAGCCTATGCCATTTGACTAACACGCTCTCTCCTTCAATTCATTAATTTTATCTCATTTTATCCATCATTTATTCAGGTTAACTTCATGGACACCACAATGAATTGTGAATTTATACCAGCCACAAATTAAGAATTGTCAGTTTTAACCATATCTTCATGTGCCGTCCTGACAATGTCCAACAGCATTTCGGCATAATTTAAAAAGCACTACAGGAACATTTAATTTTATTTACGTTGGTTGATGTGGAAAACCATCTAGCCGTTCTGCATCAGCTGGTGGTTATTTACAGTGGTGTCCAGTGGCTTGCACACTGCTAACCCCACTCAAGTAGATTTGGTGATTGATGATCTGACTACAAAATCAACATTTACCAGTTCCTGTTTTGCAATTAAAATTGTAATGATTAGCAGTGATGGAACTAAAAATTATATGAATATTACTGCAGGAAGGAGTCTGGATGATGAACATACTCCAGATGCTAAGCCTAATTTATTTATTTATCAAATTTTATGCATAGTTCATCCCAGATTTTAATGTCAATTGTATTTTCGTACATTTGTTTTTATGTCAATTGTGTGTTTGTACATTTGTTTAGTTATTAGATGTTATTACATTAAGGCTGAATATGGCCAGCCAAGTCCGAAACTAGTCCCTGGTTTAGTAATGTAATACAAAAATATTGCATATTAGAGTATTGAAAAGGTGGACCATTACAACATTAATTTAATAATTATTATTGTAATTTCTGACACTTCACTTAAGTTCAAGCTTCACACCATGCCTGATGGTACCAATCTCTGGTGTGATGTGTCAACGGATAATATTCGACCATTTGTGCCCAAGCCGTTCAGATTTTCAATCTTTCGACATTACCATGACATGGCTCATCCAGGTGTGAGATATGAGTGAGACTTATATTTTCTAGATTTGTTTGGCCAAACTTATGGAAAGACATTCACCAATGGGCAAAAGTATGTATACCTTACCACAAAAGTGAAATCTCCAAGCATATCAAAGAACCCACTGAACAATTTCCTAGTGTAAACGAACGTTTCCAGGTGGTTCATATTAATCTCATTGGCCCCTTACCACCCTCAGATGAATTCACCCATTGCCTTACGTGTATAGATAGATTTAGAAACTGGACTGAACTCATGCCACTCCGAAATGCCCAAGCCGAAACTGCAGTTCAAGCATTCTTCAACTCCTGGATCACTAGATTTGGAGCTCCATGCCAAATAGTGACATATCAGGGAATGCAATTTCAGTCAAGTTTGTTTCGTGCAATAGCCAAGATTTGTTGACTAACAAGAACAACTACCTATCATCCTCAATCAAATGGATAGAAAGGTTTCATCGTACACTGAATACTTCAATACGTTCCCACGTTGCAACAAAGTGGACTCATGTACTTCCAACTATCCTCATGGGACTTTGTTGCGTTTTTCGAGAAGAGGCTAACTCTCAAAAGTCTCAGAAATGGTTTACGGCACAATCCTAAAGCTTTTTTTGAGGTTCCTGACCTCAAGTCAGATTCAGACTTGCCAACATTTGTCACTACCCTTAAGAAGCAGATGAATAACCTCAAATCAGTTGACTGTCATCACAAAAATTGAGTAACACTATTCATCCATAATGACCATATGTGTTTGTGGGAGTTGACAGAATCAAGACTGGGCTCACAAAACCTTATGAAGGTCTGTATGAAGTCATTCAGCATACTCCAAAATTCTTCAAACTGATGATTAGGGGTAAAAAAAAAACATTTACATAGATAGGTTCAAACCAGTGTTTAGCTTGAAGGACTGTGATAGTGAACTGGTCGACCCACAACCATTAATGATGGTCAAAAATAAGTGCGATCCAATACCCCACAAAATTACCAGATCGCGATGTGTTAGTAAACTTCCTGTCCACTTTGCAGACATTGTGGAATTAAATCAACACTGGGGGGAGAGTAATGTGGGGGTATTGTGAACAAGCAATAACAATTTATGTAAATAATAAAATGTAAATATTAGGTTGATATCAATTCTTTTATGTAGCTATGCTTAAGGCCAAAGGAATAACAGTGTGAGAACTTTGCTTACTCTGTGGGCTGTGCCACCTATATACTCTTTGGATGTAAATAATACAAGTGTAGCTTGTGTTTATACCAACTGTTAATAAATAATAAGTATATATATCTAACAGATCACAAAAACTCTTACATGGTGCTTAAATGATTAGAATTGTGTACCATGAAACAGGACCTCCATTTTTAACAAACTTTTAAAAATAAAAATATTTTTGGGAATAGCGACTTTTATCCCACCCTGTTGTTTGTTTTCACGATCTTTGAATCTGCTGCTAGTGGTATTAAGTATGCGGGGGTGGAGGTTCTGTGTCTTCACGATAATTTTTTTTTGGTGCTGTGTTAAGGATGTTATATATATATTTTTTTTTTTGTATAATTAGCTTTACGTCGCACCGACACAGATAGGTCTTATGACGACGATGGGATAGGAAAGGTGTAGGAGTGGGAAGGAAGCAGCCGTGGCCTTAATTAAGGTACAGCCCCAGCATTTGCCTGGTGTGAAAATGGGAAACCGCGGAAAACCATCTTCAGGGCTGCCGAAAGTGGGGTTCGAACCCACTCTCTCCCGGATGTAAGTTCACAGCTGCGCGGCCCTAACCACACAGCCAATTCTCCTGGTATATATTTCTCTAGTGACTTTTGTTGAAATGCATTTTGTAGAGTGTCTGATTACTGATACCTATATTTTTGTAATGGGAGAAGAGATTTGTAATGCATGCATGTAAAGGCCGGTCTCCACTGATTAACATTTAACACCAACATGTTCAATTTAACATGTTACAATTGACATGTATATTGTGATTGTGTCTTCCAATTGACTTTGCATGTTAACTCAGAATGTTTAGGTTAACACTTTTAACATGTTGGCGTGTTTTCCGCTCCAAGTGGAAAACATGTCAAGTCAATTCGTTGTTCGTGAGATATCGGCACAGCTTCGGCAACTTCCTTCCTGTTTCCATGTCAACAGATAGCCAAACGATGCAAAAAAACGTGCTTCTCGTGAAGTAGGATTGTAGTTACAACACTCTGCAACACTCATTCTCTTTGTTATAAGCTGCAAATACAGTACCGGTACTGGTATGCGCATGCATGTTGTTCTCTCTGCACTATACTAAAATTTATAGTCAGAAATGGAATGGAGCAAGGAGATTACTCTGGACTTAATCAATTATATAATAAAAAGGCTGTGTCATCAAAGGAATACAGAGATAAAGCGAAGAAAGCCAACAGTTTCCAGGATCTCTATCTATAAGTGTCCCCGCGAGTGCATTGAAAAATAAAAAACCTAGCATCCCTCCGCTCCCAGTACCAGTCAAGAATAGCAAAAAATTAAGAAAAGTCAGAAGTCGCTGGCGGGAGTGGATGAAGTTTATACTTCAAAGTGGTTTGCTTTTGAAGCAATGAGCAGGATGAGGGGAGGAAATGTGCTTAATAAAACTGCATTTCTAAATCATAACAAGAAGCAATAGTGGCAATAAGAAAGGCTAACTCCTCTTCATCCGAGTCCATTGTCCTTGTTTGAAAATACTAGACACCGCCTAAATGTATTACCACAAACTGATATGATGAACTACCTATATATAAACAAAAGAAAGTCAAGTTTAACATGTTTATTAAGTGTGGACACAATGTTAAATGAAACAGTATTTAATTTTTAACATGTTGATGGTGTCACCAGTTAATTTAACACTTTTTGTTAAATGTTAATCAGTGGAGACCGGCTTTTAGAGCTTGTTCCTGCCTTGGAAGGCCACTGGTGAGAATGACTGTGTCCAGATCACAGGAAGTGCTCTGATGAGGTAACTGATTTTAAAAATGTAGTGCAGTCAGTTTAATTTGCTAAAATTTTATCATCACTACATACAGGATAAAAAAGATTCTGACTAATAGATTTAATGACTGGGTCAGTGGTTGGTATCAAGCGACCATCATTTAAATTACCTCTTCAATAAATCAATTACCACGATAATTTGAACACTACCAGATCACCCTGAAATTCGTAAGTAACTTGTCATCGTCTGGGTGTATACAGTCAATTTGAACTATGAACAAGAACATACTTGAGTTTCCCAATTCATTCATAAATTAGGGTTTCTCACTTATTTTCTTAAACATCAGAGATGGTATTCCAGTGATATTTAAAACAAATACATTTCTCAAAATTGTAATTAAATCATCACATTCTTCATCATCATCATCTGTTTACCCTCCAGGTTCGGTTTTTCCCTCAGACTCAGCGAGGGATCCCACCTCTACCGCCTCAAGGGCAGTGTCCTGGAGCTTCAGACCATTGGTCGGGGGATACAACTGGGGAGAATGACCAGTAACTCGCCCAGGCGCCCTCACCTGCTATGCTGAACAGGGGCCTTGTGGAAGAATGGGAAGATTGGAAGGGATAGGCAAGGAAGAGGGAAGGAAGCGGCCGTGGCCTTAAGTTAGGTACCATCCCGGCATTTGCCTGGAGGAGAAGTGGGAAACCATGGAAAACCACTTCCAGGATGGCTGAGGTGGGAATCGAACCCACCTCTACTCAGTTGACCTCCCGAAGCTGAGTGGACCCCGTTCCAGTCCTCGTACCACTTTTCAAATTTCGTGGCAGAGCCGGGAATCGAACCCGGGCCTCCGGGGGTGGCAGCTAATCACGCTAACCACTACACCACAGAGGCGGACTCATAACATTCTTACAGATTAATAAACTTTACTGACACTGTATAAAGTTCACATTCTCATTGCCTATTTAAAAAAAAGGCAAAATAATTAATTCCACTAATTCCTGTAATTTCCTCTAACTACCCACTTTCATTTAAAAAACTTCAGTTTGGTTCAAAAATATGATTGCTGCGCCTAGAAAAACTGATACATAGTATATTTCAGCTTTGAACTCTGACCAGCAAGGTTCTGTCATCCAAGGTTCAGTATTGCATGAACTCTATCAACGAACTTCCGTTCTAAGTGATACATGTGGTACGGTCAATATTTCTCCAAGAACATAGTCACATAACGGTATTTTGAGCTGCAATGACAATATGATGTTCTATGTCTATTAACAAATCTCTGATTTTATGGTTGATTTAGGCACTGTCTCAGAAGAACCTTATACTTTATGCTCTCTCTCTCTCTCTCTAGTTGTTACACTCATGTCTAAGTGTCATGACCCAAGGGCTTTGCTGTTTCTCTTATAAGTTGATGTCATTCTGTGTGATTTTGCATCTTCTGGATAATAGGTCTCCATGACAAGTTAGTGATCTATCTTATTTGATCAACCCATATTTTTGCTACTCATTTTTATGACCTTTTGTCATAAACTTTTCTTTGCACAATTAGTTTTTCCAGGTTGTCATCCTTTCTCCACATAATGTGACCAAAGAATGGCAGGAATCTCTGGTACACAACTTGGTACAGTCTGTATTGTATTCCAACTGCCTGAATGACAGAATCATTTGTTCACCTAACTGTCTGTGGTATTCACATCATCATCATCATCTTCCAACACCACATTTCAAAGGCATTGATTCTGTTTCTGTCTTTAGCTTTTATGGTCCAATTTTTGGCAATGATGATGATGCATGTTGTTTAAAGGGGCCTAAGATCTAGGTTATTGGCCCCTAGTGGTACGAAACGTAATGACAATTTAAAATTTAAAATTGTCCACTGACCAGATCAAAACGTGATGATGAAGAATGAACAATCAGTGGATCCGACCCGCTATGCCCCACATTCCCAGAAACTAGCATTAAACAACAGTATTACTAACCAAGGGACTGCTTCTAAAGAATTGATGATGCTTGTAGTGTAAAGGGGTCCAAAATCCACGTCACCAGCCCCTCATAATGGTACTTACAGTAAAGTAAAACCATGGTATTTGTCATGTTGCGGTACTAATCAAAAGTAGCATTAACTTGCGGTATTCCACACATTATGGTACTACTCACAGGTAACGTAATGCACACATGTAACACAGACCTATGGTGTACTCACACTGCAGCAGCATTTACAGGCAACGCAAACCTATGGTGTTCCTCACATAGGTGTACTAATCACAGGCAAGGCAGACCCATGGTGTCGCTCATAGAGTGGTACTAATCACACGCACTGTAAAACTCACCCTGATTCACACACTATCACTACTAATCACAAACCTATTCTGTACCTAACATAGTGGTACTATGCGCAAGTAAAAGTGACCCATGGTGTTTTCTGTGTCATGGTACTATTGTAATTACAAGTAGTCTCACGGTTCTAATTCGATCGTCCCTTTTAGTGTATTCTTCATCTGCTTCCTCCACCCATAGGGGGATGTGTGTTTGGTCCGCGAGAGCTATTTTATTTCACTCAAGTCCGCCGGCAAACCGGTTATGACCCTCCCCCCCATCTAGGGTTGCCAGATTTCCGGATGGCAAATAAGGAACACTTCCATTTCCTTGCCAAATAGCGCTAAATTAAGACACCATAGCGATGATTAAGAGAAAATACCAGGTATATATTAACAAGTAAATACCGTTAATATAACAGCGTCAGCATGAAATATATAGGTACTTAACTTATTAAAAAGTAATAGTGCGTTAGTCTTTACATTGAAATTAACATTTCACAAGTACTTGTCGTTTGAAGAAGCAATTTGTAACAGTTTCTTATTCAACAAAACTTTCTTGAGAAATTCCTTACAATTGTCATCATAGTTGAAGTACACAATAAGTTCATTTTTTATTATATCTACTCAGCATCTGTTTCTGTCATCTCTCCATTTTATTGCCACTACTGAAAATACTCTTTCAGTACATGCATTCGATGGAGATTTACTTAAGACAAACTTAAGTACCATCAAAATGTTCTTCAGTTTTTCTGGGCCAATTAAACCACTGATATATATATATATAATGGAGGAGACTACATGCCCGCTAGTACCGCTAGAACACTGCCAGAAGCGCTGTTCTCGACTATGATGGCTGATCATTGGTCAGGTCAGAATACAGAATATTTTGATCATAACCGCGCACTTTTTTGATACTATACTATTGTCTAAACCATGATATTTTAAAAAACGGAACATTGGGCGTACGGTTTAAATAGTGCACCATACGCGGAACAAAATGAGAAAAAACCGTATTGTTCCGGGCAAAACCGTACATCTGGCAACCCTACCCCCCATCTGCCACCTGGGACGTGCCACATGGGAGTATCACCTCTCCCCCTGCTACACCAGTGTAGTAGGTTCGTGGGGTCCAAATTTTGCATCTATACATGAAGATCGAGAGGAGAAGTGGGTGGACTAGTCTTCTTCTTCATGTTCAATGTAATTATTCTATCTTGCCAGAACATCTTTAATTTCGCCATAGCTAGATACAACACTTGATTTCTTTTTCAAAGCTATCAGTATCCTCGATTATTGAACCCAGATAAGTTAACGGACGGACTCCTTGGAGGTTGCTTAGGTGCTGTGATAGCTGAATTTCAGCATTATTGACTATCGTTAGCTTTGTCTTGCTCCAATTAATCTCCATTCCAAGATTGTGACTTTAACCCTTTCCACTCGAATTATTTGTACGTCCTGATTTCTCCCAACTCGTATTTATTTCTGTCAGTATTCTTCATATTTTAAAACCTGGTGTTAAGTACTGGCTGTAACAATATATACAGGAATAAACTACAAAATTAATGAATGTATGGTCTGTACATGACACTAAATCATGTTTTTCACTTTCTTAACGGTATGTCTTGAATGTGTGGAAGCATTCAAAGCAAATGCTTGGATGGAGCCTGCTTGCTTATCCAGCCAGTCTGCACTAAAATAATCCGGCATTTCTGCCTTACTGTTCATCCCCATGTTAATAATTACACCAATAAATGCCTTCAGCTCTTCTAATGTCACAGCTTTCCAAGAAAACCAGATAGATCTATTCTGAAGTGGAGTATTTTGCTATATCTTCATTTCGGCAAATTTGTTTGTCTCATGGACAATAGAGGTTATCAACTGATCAGTAAAAATAGCTACCAGTACTCTACTTCTCTTTTAAGTCTATTGCTACAATTTAAGAATACACTGACTAATCTGTAAGGAAATTTGGGTAATCCTGCATCACCCGTTCTCCGCGATCTCCAAGGTACGTTTGAAGTCGGCAATGTATGACTGGGACCGGGACAAGTCAAAATACTATCGCCTCCTCCATGATTTATTGCGATGCTGATATCAATATCGTCATTTGAATCGCTAATAGATATATCACTTTCATCGCCAGATTCAAAATTTTCATCATTTTCATGGTCACTATAAAAAAATCAGCCGAAATAGACGCAAGAATCTCAGCTTCGGTCAGACTGTGCGCCGCCATGTTGCTTCACGCGACTACCTCAGGCGACTACTTTCCATTGCCAAGGAAACGGAGCAATTTTGCCAAGCAAAGAGAAACTAAAACACACCCATTTGGTTTATTTCGCTTTCCGGAAGGGACCAGCACTTACGAAACGAAGTACAAAAGCCCTGGCATTCCAGGTAACCTAGAAACGAGCGGCGAAACATTGTGTCGACTCAGGGTCGACACACGAGCTATAACGCTGAATGACGGCTGTCGACCTCAGGTCGACACACGAGCGGAAAGGGTTAATACTGTGCACAACCCATTATCTCAGCAAATTCCTGTACATTGCTGCTTACAAGTGTGGTGTTGTTCACAAAATACAGATTATTGATTCTCTTCCCAGCAGCTGAGAATCCTACTTCCACATTGTCTAGGGCATGCCTCGTGATATATTCACTGTAGATGTTAAACAGCTGGGGTGATAGGATGCATCCTTGACTCCTGCCTTTAAACATTCTGAAAGTTGATGATAATTCACAATTCATTCTTACTTTGGCCAAGATGTTAATGTATAAGCCTTTTATAAGTGAAAAGAGATGAGACAGAATTCCCATTTCTCTAGAACACACCGTAACTTTGTCCACAAAACATAATCAAAGGTAGTCAATATAGCACAGAAACATGAAAATGTTGATTTGCTGTTCCTTCTCAACCAAGTGACAAAAATTTAGGATCTGTTTTCTAGTTCCTCTTCCCTTGACAAAGTCAGCCTTTTATGACGGGAGCTGATATCTAATGAAAGGCTTTAGATATTCGTTTATGGCATGCAGTAAGATTTTACTGGCATGTGATATTAGTGAGATAGTTTCGTAATTCCTACAATTTCTTGTTGATCCCTTGTTGTGAAGTGGTATGAAGTTGGAAGTGAACCAGTGTTGTTGTCATATGCAACTGTCCCATAACTTGTTGCAAATTAAGTGCATTAAACATATTCCTCTATTCCTCCTCCTTTCTTCTCCCATTTCCTTAATCATTTCATTTCCCCCGAGATGCTATCATATTTTGGTGCTGGTCCGACTCATTGGCTGAACGGTCAGCATACTGGCCTTCGGTTCAGAGGGTCCCGGGTTCGATTCCCGGCCGGGTCGGGGATTTTAACCTTAATTGGTTAATTCCAATGGCATGGGGGCTGGGTGTATGTGTTGTCTTCATCATCATTTCATCCTCGTCACGACGCGCAGGTCACCTACGGGTGTCAAATAAAAAGACCTGCACCTGGTGAGCCGAACCCATCCTGGGATATCCCGGCACTAAAAGCCATACGACATTTCATTTCATCTTGGTGCTTTATGCTTTTTCAGATATTTAACTACTACTATTACTTCTTGTTGTTGTTGTTGTTGTTGTTCAATTTCTTCACAGATTTTATGAATCTGGTTGGAGTCAAACGGGAAGTGTTTTGCCTCAAGAGGTTGCTCAGAAATGTCCGTGCAAGCAGCTGTAATGTTGTCACATTATCCTACCCTCTCAACAGATTGCTCTCTGTGGAAAATCTCACTGTGTTAAATATCAATTGCACCAGCCAAAATACTTTTGCTTTATAGAAACGACCACAAAGGACACCTGTAAACTCCCTCAAGCCTGTGTTGTTTTTGAATCTGCTGAGAAAGTGATGCAAACATTTGTAAATACTCATCAATTTGAACATTGCTTCTTTTTAGTTGTTTCCTTTCCAAGTTTTGGCACTTAATCATGGCTTCCAAAATAATGAGGTCTTTCCATATATTTCCTTAGTTGCACTGCTCACAGTGGTCTTCAGGTTGCTCCATGCTAATTCTGCAGAGTTAGTAGGATTTGCTCTTAATGTCTGATAGAGGATGTTGCCTTGTTGTACTTCCTCTTACATAATCACCACCACCACCACCACCACCTCTTAATGTCTGCAGTTTGGGACGAACAGCCTCACAGAAGTTATGGAGAGCTGTATCACCAGTTTTCCTTTCTCTTATCTTTGCTGTGACTTTGATTTTCAGTTGCATTCTCATAATGACCAGGACATGTTTTGAACCACATACATCACCAAAGTAACTTCTGTTATTTAGGATGGAGGTCTTCCAGCGACCTCTGATTGGGATAAAATCAATTTGGTTTCAAACCCTGTCACCAGGGGATATCCATGTACATCAACAACGACGGTGAAAATGAAAGTGTGTTGGTAACAACCATGTCCTTATCTACATAGAATTGCAGAAGATGCTCTCCTCTATTATTTATAGTCCCAAGTCCGTAGCGACAAACATGCGCAATAAGGTGTTGTGTGTCACCAATCTTGGCATTCAAGTCACCCTGACTGATGAGAACTTCCCTTTGAGAAAAGCCATCAATAAAGCATTCTAATTGGCTGTAGAATACTTTTATCTTACCTTCTGGAGCTGCAGCTGTTGGTGCATACACTTGTATGATATTTAATTTACAAGGTGTCGAATTTAACTTGATAGAAATTATTCTATCATTAACTAAATATTAATAATAATTTTATTTGTTTTATGTCCCATTAGCTACATTTTTATGGTTTTCAGAGATAACTGGATAGTATCTGATGACTGCACTACATAGCATTTTTGGAACAACGGCCGCTACACCATTTCGGCTTAGATGATTATGTCTGGAGAAATATTTCGTGTTTCCATTGGGTGTGGTGAAATGCCCAGCACCTGGTCAGTGTATTTTGCACAGTCCCAAGATCTTAATTCCATGCAGTGTCACTTCTCTCTTGATAATTGACAGTTTTCCAGTCAGTAGGAGACCTCGCACATTCAGGATCCACATACAGTGGAACCTCAATTCTCTGTTTTTGGAGGGACCACGGAAAAAATCATACAACAACGGAAAACAGAAAATCCAGGAATGAATGGAAACCATCAACAATTTGGCTAAACATCACAAAAATGAAATACGTATAAATATAATTTTACAAACACTCCTAAACTAAACCAAACCAAACAACAGCACCAACGGGCTTTCGCCTACCAAGTGACTGCTGCTCAGTCCGAAGGCCTGCAGATTACGAGGTGACGCATGGTTAGTGTGACGAATCCACTCAGCCGCAATTCCCGACTCTCTAGATCGGGTTCACAATTAAGTATTTATTTTCCACCTAGTCGATACAATGATTGCTTAAGGCAATTTTTAATGGTCAAAAGTGGTACATGTTTCGTATATTATCAACATCTTCAGCCACATAACACTGTTTAGATGAAAAATGTATAAAATTGACAAAGTAATGCTTTAGAGGAAGTGTCCTTAAAATTAACATAAGATTGACAAGATTAAAACAAACAAATAACTCAAGAGAAAATATATAAATTATTTCTACAATAGAAAGCAGTCGTCAAGGAAACACTTGTACAATATTCCATAGAGAAATTGTCCTAATAAATATTCTTTTCTTAATAATTCATGAAAAAAGATCAATTTATAAATTAAAAATTATACAATTTATAAGTAATTATCGAAATGAAGAAATCCTGATATCACAGTGCGGCTCTTATTATTAATGTAGATGAAGATATAACTAATTCCTAGTTGTCAAATCTTATTAAGCCTGCTTTCCTTTGGAACAGTAACTCATGTCATTCTTTCACAGTTTTGCGCCGGGTGTAATATTGATGATGCGTTCTTCCTTGCTCTTGCACCTGAGGAGGTGGAGGAGCGGGGGATATAGGTGTGTCAAGAACTTCCTTGCTGTCACCTATAGCTTCAACTGAGGAGGAATAAGTTGTAGGGCTATCTGTAGGAGGAGAAATTCCAATTCTTTTTTCGTGATCCTTCTCAAGCATTTTCAAATATACTAGAATTTGATAATATAATGGATTCTTATATTCTACAGCCTCATTAAGGTTATAATTTTTCTTTACAAGTTGGTCTAGATGAATGTACAGGTCTTCATATGTGTTCATTAAGCTGCCCTTTTTTAACTTTTTTATGATGGTCAGAATATGGTTTTGAATATAAGTATTGATTCTCAACAGTTCTCAAATGCATTATATTCAATTCTGCCCATCATTAATCACTATCAAATTGGAAAGAGAAAAAATCATCAAAACTTCAGAAATTATGGTTATTCGTGACCTTGAACTCAGCTGGAAAGCTCGCTTGCTGCACAAGTCAGTACTAGTGGGAAATGATACAAAATTTTTAAATGCAACGTTGCGCAAATGAAACGACTGCGGTTTTTATGACATTTTAACACAACATGTACAATTTGCAGTCTTATATTAGGACCAAAACAATAGGCAATCCCAAGACCTCCCATGCCTTTATACACTGACTGACAGAGCAAATGCAACACCAAGAAGGAGTGGTCAGAACTTTATGCCAATTGCAGGGTAGACTGACGTCACTGAGGTATGCTCATGATGTGAAATGCGCCGCTGTGCTGCGCACGTAGCGAACGATAAATGGGACACGGCGTTGGCGAATGGCCCACTTCGTACCGTGATTTCTCAGCCGACAGTCATTGTAGAACGTATTGTCGTGTGCCACAGGACACGTGTATAGCTAAGAATGCCAGGCCGCCGTCAATGGAGGCATTTCCAGCAGACAGACGACTTTACGAGGGGTATGGTGATCGGGCTGAGAAGGGCAGGTTGGTCGCTTCGTCAAATCGCAGCTGATACCCATAGGGATGTGTCCACGGTGCAGCTCCTGTGGCGAAGATGGTTGGCGCAGGGACATGTGGCACATGCGAGGGGTCCAGGCGCAGCCCGAGTGACGTCAGCACGCGAGGATCGGCGCATCCGCCGCCAAGCGGTGGCAGCCCCGCACGCCACGTCAACCGCCATTCTTCAGCATGTGCAAGACACCCTGGCTGTTCCAATATCGACCAGAACAATTTCCCGTCGATTGGTTGAAGGAGGCCTGCACTCCCGGCGTCCGCTCAGAAGACTACCATTGACTCCACAGCATAGACGTGCACGCCTGGCATGGTGCCGGGCTAGAGCGACTTGGATGAGGGAATGGCGGAATGTCGTGTTCTCTGATGAGTCACGCTTCTGTTCTGTTAGTGATAGTCACCGCAGACGAGTGTGGCGTCGGCGTGGAGAAAGGTCAAATCCGGCAGTAACTGTGGAGCGCCCTACTGCTAGACAACGCGGCATCATAGTTTGGGGCGCTATTGCGTATGATTCCACGTCACCTCTAGTGCGTATTCAAGGCACGTTAAATGCCCACCGCTACGTGCATCATGTGCTGCGGCCGGTGGCACTCCCGTACCTTCAGGGGCTGCCCAATGCTCTGTTTCAGCAGGATAATGCCCGCCCACACACTGCTCGCATCTCCCAACAGGCTCTACGAGGTGTACAGATGCTTCCGTGGCCAGCGTACTCTCCGGATCTCTCACCAATCGAACACGTGTGGGATCTCATTGGACGCCGTTTGCAAACTCTGCCCCAGCCTCGTATGGACGACCAACTGTGGCAAATGGTTGACAGAGAATGGAGAACCATCCCTCAGGACACCATCCGCACTCTTATTGACTCTGTACCTCGACGTGTTTCTGCGTGCATCGCCGCTCGCGGTGGTCCTACATCCTACTGAGTCGATGCCGTGCGCATTGTGTAACCTGCATATCGGTTTGAAATAAACATCAATTATTTGTCCGTGCCGTCTCTGTTTTTTCCCCAACTTTCATCCCTTTTGAACCACTCCTTCTTGGTGTTGCATTTGCTCTGTCAGTCAGTGTATATGAAAGGTGCAATATCTCTTCTGGTCTCAATAACATAATCGTATATGATAATATTCAAATACTAGATTTGTGTTAAGAAGGAGCAGTTTCGATTCTGGTCTCGATAACATAATCGTATACGATAATATTCAAATACTAGATTTGTGTTAAGAAGGAGCAGTTTCGATTCCTGCCAGGAAGCTCAGTAACTATACAGTGCCCTGAGGGAAGTGCCGAAAACCTGTTCGGCGATACAATAAAAACAAATTTTAAAAATAAACATCTAACCCTGGATATAATGTACACATTTTACAAGTACAAACATCTGACGAAACTCATTCCGTCTTCAAGCAGAGCTGTCGAAATGCGCTCTATCTCCTTCCAATTGTTGTGGCCACTCTTTGCTTTATGATTTCTGAGGATTCTCTAAACAATACCACCCAAATGCGATGCTAAGATGATTCCTTATGCAAGTTCACCGCTGATCGCTTTTCCAGTACAGTACTTGCTCTAATTATCGCAATGACGGGACATTAACGCCAAGATCCATAGGTATGCCATAGCCATCCTTTCGTGAGATACAGTTTCTTGAAAAACGCTTAATCGAGGACTTAGCGTTGATGGGACTGAAATTTCTGGACGGTTGATCTGGGAAATTGTTTCTTCCAGAAACAGATAATGCAGTATTTTTACAACGTGATTTAATTAATATGCTCTTGGGACCACGTAATCTGAACGAACAATTTGGGAAAACGTAGTTTCTGGGAACGGATAATCGAGTTTTCACTGTAAACCTATCTCTCTGCAAAGCAAATTGCTATGATTTGAGGCTTCTCTCAATCCTCTTCCCCTCAGAGTTCTGATTGTGGGACTTGAAACTCCAGAATTATATTTAATATTAGATTTGAACAATCAGAACTGAGTAAGGACATTGGGTTGTCTCGGGAATAATAATGAGGTGGGTTCCTGTGTTCTTCCTCATAGCAAGTTATGAATCTCATTCCATATTGACGGTTATCACTTTACAAAAGAAAATATTTATAAAATCCTCCTATCAATACAATTCAAGTCATCTGTTAGATGAAGCAAAGTCTATACATGTTTCTATTAGACGAGAGGACTTTGCACCTCAATGTGTTTTTAACTCACTAATCATGATCACTGTCACTTCACATCATTACGTTTTTTAATTTGTTTGTATATTATGTAATCATTGTTTTACTACTGAAGATGGCCTTGAGATTAGGCTGAAACATGTATAGACTTTGCTTCATCTAACAGATGACTTGAATTGTATTGATAGGAGGATTTTATAAATATTTTCTTTTGTAAAGTTCTTCCTCATATCTAACAGGCTGCTCCTAACATGGAGTTGGATGTCTTTTGCATCTGCACCTAACATGAAGAACAGACTGTGTAGTGTATTCTAGCAACATTTCCTCCAATGAGGTGACCTCTAACCTGCCTCAGATGGCTCATCCACCCAAAGCCCTTGGCCCTCTTAGGGAGTTAGGTTATTTACCACCGCCCAACACTTTGCGTTGAGTTGCTGGTTGTAGTCTACTCAATTCCATAAGTTAATTTAATTATTCATGCTTAATCGAAAATAAAGTAAATCTTATCACTCGTCGGGAACTGCAAAATGAAACTACTGTACTTTCATTTGATCCGCTTCTTCTTCCACTGAATGGATTAATAAACACCACTTTCTTCTACCAGCTGCATCTTCAGGGCACATGTTTAGGAGCTCCAGGTCACTACTGATAGTGTCCAACCATTGCAACTTTGGTCATTCCATTGGTTTTTTGTCCATCAACATGAAGCTGGTATGCAGTGTTGATGACAGTACCGGTTTCAGCTCTTACGACATCTCTACACCAATGAAGTCTGCACTTGCGCATCTTTTCAGGAACTGGTGCCAACCCGATCCACCGTTCGAGATGCCCCAGCACTCAGTGCTGTAAAGTGCAACCAGGCTTACAACTGTGAGTTGGCATTTGTTTTCACAAATGACACCTGCGACCTTCCTCCATTGCAGCCCTGTTGCGATGATTCTTGCACCTACTTCTTCATTCACACAGCCATCGTTATATAGGGAAGAACTTAGATAGTGGTAGGTAACTACCATCTTTAAAAATCGAGTCTATTTTAAGGTACTCTGTCTTATGAATATTAAGGCTCAGAATAAACTAAAATGTGGTCAACCTGATCAATACTTGCATTACTTGTGATGAATTACAATTGCAATTGGTCAGTACATGTTTTGGATTGTTTCCGGCAAGCAGCAAACAATGGTAAAGAATCCAACGAAATAGTACTTCAAACAGGACGTTCTCTTCATCAAGAAGCACAAATTTTTAAGAATTTCCTATGATGTGCAGTGAGTTAATGTTTCTAGCTCCATTCCATGAATAACACACATTCTTTAACTTCAAACCAAAAAATACACGCCTCCCTTTATGTTAATTGATCTAATAAGTGCTTAGAATACAACTGAGGACTCAAGCACTCGCACCCAAATTCATATGCAGTGTTTCAACACGACATTCTTTGTTTTTAAGAAACATTAATTTTAAGAATTCCTAGAAAGGGTCATTTATTTTATGTGTGTACATTGATTTTAACATGACATTCTGCTGTTTTCAAGGTACATTAATTTTAAGTTATCCTCATGAAGATTCATGTTTTAATGTATATTTTATGTATGTCTTTCAGTTAATAGGAGGATGATTATTCTTTACTATACTTTGTCAGCTGATGATGACTTGAAATAAGCCGAAACATGTACTGGCCAACTGTAACTTATCACGAATAATACAGTACAAGTATTGATTAGTTTGACCTTACTTAACATTTTATTTTGTAACTGACAACTGTCAATACGGAACACAATGAAATTTGTAACGATTCAGAATAAACTGGTAAACACAATGCAATTTTCCTACTAGTTGAAGATCTTCTGGCAAAGTGGCAGTGAGCATCATACTGTCACCATAACAATTAAGTCCAAGGCATTCCATACAATTCTATTAATGCTCAATTATTAACAGACAGTATTCAATAAATTTATATTTTTGTCAATTTTTAAAAAGATATTGAAAGAAGAAGCAACAATATTAATGTTTAATGTTTTAAAATATCAAAAATATACACCAAAAACTCATGGCCCTGCACTCAGTGTCAAAGTGCAACCAGGCTTACCACTGTGAGTTGGCACCTGCAACATCCCTCCATCACATCCATGGCATGGAGCATGAGCTAATCTTTTACAACTTCTGTGATCATTTAAAAGGAAATAAGTTTTCTATTTTAAAATCTTCACAAGAACATCACAAGCTTACCTTGTCAGCATCTAATGCAAAACTTCTTTCTAAAGCATCAGCCTCCTCGTCTACATCTTCACGCATGTACATTGGATTGCTGATCTCTACGTTTTCTTGCATACGTACATGAGTGAACGGCTTCCCACTAGAAAAAATATAAAAATAACTTTTTGAACATTAATCTTCTAATATCACCTGCAATGATGGGTGTAACCCAAGTAATGAATTGTGGCAGTGCAGTCAGAGTCAAATGGGAAGTGTTTTGTCTCGGGAGGTTACTCAGAAATGTCCAAGCAAGTAGTTGCTATGTTGTCACGTTATCCTACCCACTCAATTGGTTGCCCTCTGTGAAAAATTTCACTGTGTTAAATATCAATCGCCGAAGCCAAAATACTTTTAATTTATAGAAACGACTGCAAAGGACACCTGTGACCTCCCTCAATAATATTCATATTCCCATTTGTCACAGACTATAGGTAGTTCTAATTACAGCATAGAGTTAGAAATTTGTCACATGGGGCCCGTAGCGCGGAAAGGGACCTAAAGTGGAATTTTTCATTTTCGAGATTGTTATGGTTCTAAAACTGGCATAAGATACTGAGCATTTTTGTCACCTGTGGTGGGACAGCTAAGATTTAAAACTAACAGTATAGGAATATCTATATGTTGTTTTTACCATTTTATCTTTCTGGACTGGTCAAGAAAATTATTTATTTATTATTTGGAACTGTAAATGAACATTACAAGAATTATGTTCAAAGAGATCTTGGTATTTAAAATTTTATGTAGTTGTGGTTGTACCAATAAACTTTTGAGGCAGCTTGTACTGACACCTGTAGATTTCTAATTACGAAATTTCCATATGATACAATGGAACTCACTAGAATTTTCCCTTGTAAGCAAGTGTATTTTCATTGGTCGAAATAACAACCTTTTCCATTGGTGAGTATGGAGATCTGGGGAAATTCTGTGTTTTAATTGGTCTACTTGTGATCGCATGATTTCCGGTTTTGGGCTCCTTGTGAGAGCGAGGCAACTGTCCGCGTCTTTGAATACTGATTGCCTTAGCGGCCAGACGCACACTGCGTCCGTTCCGTCTCGGGGCTCCTGCCTTCTGGGGTTAGCGGCCTCTCATGGTAACCGCTATCATCTTATATTTGATTTGATTCAAATTCTTTCTTCTGTTTCGGCCTTTGTTTGATTTAAGTAACCTTTAATTTTGCGTATCAGAGTTTCTCCCTAGACTTAAACATTCACCAATTTAGGGTTTTCTGAATGAATGTGCCTCGACAGACAGTCATAGCATATTGTTTTCAGAGGCAAATCTCTTTTCTTGTTCTGAAATTTGTAACCTATGTAAATTGTAATTAACGTAAATTTAACTGCCTTTTGAGTTTGCCTCCTGTAATCCTGCCTCAACTTCTGTGTTAAAGTTTTATACAAGCTACTATCTGAAGTGCTTGAGTATTTAATTGTACGTCAGTATGTTTTTCAGTTCTGTGTTCTTTAGTTTTATTTTCTATGTCTTTTGTTGTCCTTTATTTTTTCTATTTGTGGTTGTACTTTATTTGTCACTAGATTATTTCAGGGGTCTTTGCTGTGTGCCTCCCTTTCCCCACAACAGCATACGTTCCCATGGCCTTGTTAGGGTTCCTTCCATGTTTCCACATCCTTCCATAGTTGTCGTTTGTTAAACCTGTAAGTTTAAAGTTTTCGCATTTCGAACTAGGTGTTAATTTGGTTTTACATTTTTATTATTCCCCTTTTTAATTAATTATTATTATTATTATTATTATTATTATTATTATTATTATTATTATGTGTACGTACTCAGCTGCTACAATTTTAAAAAGGAGTTCATGATTCCAGGTGAGGATTTCAGCAAGATATAGCAGATATCCTGGATTCAGGAGGCCAAATGGACTGTATTGCGATTGCCTATGTAAGGCATTTGATAGCGTAGACCATGGAAGACTACTGGCAAAAATGAGTGCTATTGGACTAGAAAAAAGAGTGACTGAATGGGTGGCTATATTTCTAGAAAATAGAACTCAGAGAATTAGAGTAGGCGAAGCTTTATCTCACCCTGTAATAATTAAGAGGGGAATTCCTCAAGGCAGTATTAATGGACCTTTATGTTTTCTTATATATATCAATGATATGTGTAAAGAAGTGGTATCAGAGATAAGGCTGTTTGCAGATGATGTTATTTTGTACAGAGTAATAAATAAGTTACAAGATTGTGAGCGGTTGCAGGGTGACCTTGATAGTGTTGTGAGATGGACGGTGGACAATGGTATGATGATAAACAGGGTTAAAAGTCAGGTTGTAAGTTTTACAAATAGGAAAAGTCCTCTCAGTGTTAATTACTGTGTTGATGGGGTGAAAGTTCCTTTTGGGGATCATTGTAAGTACCTAGGTGTTAATATAAGAAAAGACGTTCATTGGGGTAATCACGTAAATATGATTGTTAATAAAGGGTACAGATCTCTGCACATGGTTATGAGGGTATTTAGGGGTTGTAGTAAGGATGTAAAGGAGAGGGCATATAAGTCTTTGGTAAGACCCCAACTAGAGTATGGTTCCAGTGTATAGGACTCTCACCAGGATTACTTGATTCAAAAACTGGAAAAAATCCAAAGAAAAGCAGCTTGATTTGTTCTGGGTGATTTCCAACAAAAGAGTAGCGTTACAAAAATGTTGCACAGTTTGGGCTGGGAAGACTTGGGAGAAAGGAGACGAGCTGCTCGACTAAGTGGTATGTTGCAAGTGATAAAAATCATTGTTGTCCGTATTGAAGATACTGAATGTAGGATGCTAAATGGTTTAATTTTGTCACCTATTCAATACATATAAATTTTACATTTAGGAATTTATTCTTAATTCCGCTTGAGACATGTTTCGCCCTTCATTGAGGGCATCATCAGTCAAAATTATCACCTCAAGGTAAAAATCAGGTACCTAATTAGTATTTAACATGCACAATTTAGTATACATTACAATGGCAAAATTAAGTACGAGAAACTCTTGTACATGGTGATGGTTAAAACAATATAAGTTTAAAGAATAAGAAATCGGCACCAATGCTTAAAATTACTGGGTAATTATAGCAGAGTTCAGCAGTGGTGCTCTGAAGAATAATTGATGCACTGTAAATAATTTTAAAATTTATAATTTCCTAAGAGTGCATCAATTATTCTTCAGAGCACCACTGCTGAACTCTGCTATAATTACCCAGTAATTTTAAGCATTGGTGCCAACTTCTTATTCTTTAAACTTATATTGTTTTAACCATCACCATGTACAAGAGTTTCTCGTACTTAATTTTGCCATTGTAATGTATACTAAATTGTACATGTTAAATACTAATCAGGTACCTGATTTTTACCTTGAGGTGATAATTTTGACTGGTGTTGCCCTGAATGAAGGGCGAAACATGTCTCAAGCGGAATTAAGAATAAATTCCTAAATGTAAAATTTATATGTATTGAATAGGTGACAAAATTAAACCATTTAGCATCCTACATTAAGTGGTATGTTCCGAGCTGTCAGTGGAGAGATGGCGTGGGAGGACATCAGTAGACGAATAAGTTTGAGTGGTGTCTTTAAAAGTAGGAAAGATCACAATATGAAGATAAAGTTGGAATTAAAGAGGACAAATTGGGGCAAATATTCATTTATAGGAAGGGGAGTTAGGCACTGGAATAACTTACCAAGAGAAATGTTCAATAATTTTCCAATTTCTTTGCGATCATTTAAGAAAAGGCTAGGAAAACAAGAGATGGGGAATCTGCCACCAGGGCGACTGCCCTAAATGCAGATCAGCAGTGATTGATTGATGATAAACTCCTGAACTTCGAAGATATTAATTATTAACTGTTGGTATTAAGAAAACTATATATGTATATCCAGAAAAACGCAAATTAGAGCTTTCACTAATTTTGCTTATCAACTGTCATATCATCGAATGGCGAAGACTCGAACTGCTGTCTAATTTAGCTTGTTAGGAAGACCCGCAGGTAGCGCAAGAAGTCAAACACAGAAATGCAATTTTTACATCCCAGATACCCAGCTTTGGGTGGTCCCTTTTCATGCAACGAGTCACATATTTGTTATTTTTCTTGTGTCTAACAATAAAGGCTTCACAACACCAGCTGTCTTACATACTGTATGTACGCACATTTTTTTGTACAAGGGCTGTGTAGTGGCAATATTGACAGAATGCAATGTTTAATGAACTAACAAGTAGAACTGCATTACATTCCTTCAGTGTAGTCACCTGCAAAGTCAAATGTCCTGAAGCCATTGGGGACAGTTGGCAAGGTGTTCTCTGTTGATGACAACAGAGGGGTTCCTTCAACTTCGGAAACAGGTCAAAGTCTGGTGAGCACGGAGGGTGTTTCAAGACGGGGACAGTTGGCAAGGTGTTCTCTGTTGATGACAACAGAGGGGTTCCTTCAACTTCGGAAACAGGTCAAAGTCTGGTGAGCACGGAGGGTGTTTCAAGACCTCCCAATGCCACTGTTGCAATAAGAGCTTGACACTGTTTGCAACATAACAATGTGTATTGTCATGCAACACAACAGGGGGATCATTTCGCAATAAACCTGGATGTTTGCGCTGTAAGGCCAGATGCAAATGTCACTCCAGAAATCGGCAATAGTAGTCACTGTTGACGGTTTGTCCCTCAGGCACAGCACGTGTAAGAATAACACCCTCGTAGTCATATGCCACAATTAGCATATATTCATCCGACTGTATTCCTGTTGAAATTTCCGGGGATGTGGCAAATATGGGTGATGCTAATGATTCGACTGACTCTTTAATTCAGGCTCGTAGGCTTGTGGCCACGCCTCATCAATGGCGACAATACGCCGCAGAAATGCGTCTCCTTCGTCGCGGTATCTGTCCAGGTGAATACCAACCAGTGCATACCAGTGCCATTTATGTACGTCGGTGAGTTGATGTGAACCCAACGAAACGCAATTTTCCTCATCTTAAGACATTTCGTCAGTACAGTAAAAGTCCGTTATAGCGAGAATTCATAACAGCAAAAAATTTACTCACTATAACGGATTGTCGCTATATCCAATTTTTGTATAAAAGTCGGAAAACCCTTCATGCACTTTAAAATCGGTATGAAACGGCAATCAGTTTGTCAAAACTTGCGTTTCCGTAGATGATATCCACACTATGGCTTACTTGTTTGTTTCGTAATCCGATACTACGTGAAAGTGTATGTTTAATTTCATTCTGAAAAAAAATATAGTACCGTATATCTCCGAATCCAAGATGAACCCCACTTTTTCCTTCAAAAAGTTTAAATCAGGATCAAAAAGAAGTTCGCAAAATCATATGAATGCCTTGTTGTACAGTAGGCCTACGTATTTTTAGACTATTTTTAGGCGCCGAAAATTGACTTTCGTCGCGCTGTATTTCTTTATTTTTGGTGGCTACACAATTATTCTTTATTTCCGCGGGTTTAAGGACTGTTAACTTCATATTACTGAAGAGGACTCGTTGAAAATTTTCTGGCAATACCTATTCCATGCGTCTCTACAATACAACGATCCATCTTGCTGTCTATAAAACTGTTACTTTTACGCAGCGTCAGATATAACCGGCTGCCGCTACATGCACGTCTCGCTTGTCGGGTTTGGCCAAATTCAGCGGCTAGCGTTGTATTGGCCTAATCGCGAATGTTGAAAGTCAACGAACGAGTTTATTGCGCCACGGTATGGCCATTCCGCCCTTGCGTTTTTCGTGTACATACCTCACAATTTCATCTTCGACTTCTTTAAAGCGTCCTTGTTGCGGACCACTGAATGCATTTTTTGTACAGTACGCATTTTTTTAGCTCTTTGTCTTCACGCTAACGCCAAATATTGGCTTTAGTTAGGCCTATGTCGTATTTTCTTGCGGCTGCACAATTATTCTACATTTCCGAGTGTTTAATAAACTTATAATTGGCATCATAATATCGACTAGAACCCGTTGAAAATTTGCCGGCAATACCTTTCCCACGTATCTTTACAATACGGCTATCCATCACGAAAATATTCCTGCTGTCTATAAACCTTAATTTTACTAAGCGTCAAGTAAATTAGACGTTGAAGGTTAGGTCAAATGTTCCACCTTTACAATACTAAGATTCTTTATTAACTAAATATTTACATGATTTTTAATTATATCGGGACATGTTTCGTCTACCTTGTAGACATCATCAGCCATAAAAACTTTTGAGAAAAAGCTAAAAGGACAAGGACAAAGTAACACATTAAAATAATTCGGATAACCGAATATGTCATTTAAAATGGTGAAGAATTCAGAACTGTTTTGAGCACAGCACTTAAGAATACCGTTGACATTAAAATTAAAATTGTCCACATGGGATGATACAGTAAAAACTTGCGTTAAAATTCTTCCTTTTTGTGTGATGTGTTAATATATAATATTCTGTTATGTCGTGAAGGCTTGATAATGAATTGCACAATGTTCATTCCAATAGGATAATAACGATGTATGAGAAATCCAGCGAGCATATGTTAAAGCCGTCTTATTGGTGTAGTATTGGCATTTCCTGTTGAGAAGTTAGGTGGAAAATTTGAACGTGATGACGTAATGTGGAATGTGCAGTAGAGGACGTTCTCGCCTGTCTGACAGCGACTAGTTCAGTGTGGAAGCCTGTGGTTGACTGAGAGCGAACTACGGAGGTCGTGTGCCATGGCGGCTCCCTTCACACACGACCTCCGTAGTTCGCTCTCAGTCAACCACAGGCTTCCACACTGAACTAGTCGCTGTCAGACAGGCGAGAACGGCCCTCTACTGCACATTCCACATTACGTCATCACGTTCAAATTTTCCACCTAACTTCTCAACAGGAAATGCCAATACTACACCAATAAGACGGCTTTAACATATGCTCGCTGGATTTCTTATACATCGTTATTATCCTATTGGAATGAACATTGAGCAATTCATTATCAAGCCTTCACGACATAACAGAATATTATATATGAACACATCACACAAAAAGGAAGAATTTTAACGCAAGTTTTTACTGTATCATCCCATGTGGACAATTTTAATTTTAATGTCAACGGTATTCTTAAGTGCTGTGCTCAAAACAGTTCTGAATTCTTCACCATTTTAAATGACATATTCGGTTATCTGAATTATTTTAATGTGTTACTTTGTCCTTGTCCTTGTAGCTTTTTCTCAAAAGTTTTTATGGCTGATGATGTCTACAAGGTAGACGAAACATGTCCCGATATAATTAAAAATCATGTAAATATTTAATTAATAAAGAATCTTAGTATTGTAAAGGTGGAACATTTGACCTAACCTTCAACGTATACTCACGACAATACGGGCTTTATAATGAAGTTTATTTTATGTAATAAGTACAATAGACGCGTTATGACTCTGCCACTGAGTAGCCATGGTTTTTCTAAGAATTTGAAGGGTCGCATGCTTTGATGCCATTCTGCAGATTTGAGAAACACACAGGCTCTGTACAACCAGTTGTCGCGGCTAGCGATGTGTAGTAAAGAGGCGGTCGTTTATTGTCAACGAGTTCTATGCCCGTGTGAAAAGAAGCAGCGTGGTTACCGCGGTAGTTGCCAGTGGTATCCATTAACTTACTGTTAGGCCGCGAATGCAACAACCCTTCAGTTTTCGCATGAGATTCTGAGGAAAAAAGTCTTGGATTCGGAGAAATGCGGTATCACTACAGGATTTCTGTGGCAAACACCTCAGCTTTCTTCTTCAAACAGCGTCACCTAACCTAACCGTATATATAGCCTATCATGAAAACATATTTGAAACACATGTAGAGAAATAACCTCCTCGCGAAAATTTTACATGTAAATAGCCGTAACTAGACGCGAGAAGATATGAAATATCCTCTGAAATCAGTGATGTACTCTGCCATATCTTGAGGTGTATCACATTCTTACTTAATTTCCGTATATAACATTAAAATTAAGATATCGTTTACTTCAGTCTTTATTTTTGTAACCGTACGTATGTACGATCCCCGAGTTTTAGGTTAGGAAATTTTCGTATATTTTTGTAAGGTTAAAATCATGTAATTTTGTTTATTTACCATGTATAAAACGTAATATTATAAGAAGAATGTATAGTTAGGGAACATTGCATATGTTCATCATTATATTTTGTATAAATTTCCGTTTGGGTAAGAGTCTGTAAATATGGCCTAGCCGTAAGGATTGTGCAACCGGGAAAACTGCGACTATATCGGGAAGGACGGTTGAAGTCAGTTGGATGTGTTGCAACAGGTGACTTGAAAACACGGGGTACGGCAGGTTGTATCGGTTGAAGAATTGGAGTGAATCAATGTGGACATACATGAGTGGACGGTCTATGTCACATCATATACTCGATAGCCAATGCGAGGGCTTTGTTTTGAGCGAGGTTTGTGTTGACAGAGTGACGCGGGAAGAAGTGCCGGTGTGAGCGTTGCTACCACTAAACTTTTCAGGACGCGATTACCACGTGTAGCAAGGATATATAAGTGGGTACGCGTGTGCGGCGAGGCATTCTGATTCTGATTCTCATTCTGTTTCTGACTCTGATGCTGATACTGTGTGTTTCTCATTTGTACTGGTCTGCGGGAGCGACATATTTGCGCAGTTTGCGCAGTTACGGAGTGAACATGGTATAATCTCAACGACTTACCGGCTTTGCAGTGGACTTTCTGTAAAAGAAAGTGTTTGTTTGGAACTTGTCACCCGAGTATGCAGCTTCAGTTGATGAAGAATTTTGCTATTTGCTTGCCTCTGGAGATGTAACACTTTCTGTCCAGCCAGCAATTGGAAAGAATTCAAGACGTCGACGAAGAAGTGTAAATAAGGTTAGGGATGCTCGTCTTAAGAAGGTTGCATCCATATGTAGAGAAATAGTCGTCGTACTTTTCTCTACCAGATTAGAATTCACGGTAACAGTGGAGTGCGAAGGGGCTCTTACCTGGAGGTATGTTAAAAGTATAATGATGTTCTATGTTTATTGAAGATTTTAATGATGTGTAATTTGCCTTTGTAAGACGGCAAACGAGTAAATCTCGTGAAGAGATGATTTTGTTGGGTGGTATTGTGTATATTAGCTCTATGTAAACAGCAAGCACTAAGTGGGTTGCATAAGTGTTTATTTTGTTGGTGTTTGTCACATATTAGTTCTTATTCGATGTTCTATGTTTATTGAAGATTTTAATGATGTGTAATTTGCCTTTGTAAGACGGCAAACGAGTAAATCTCGTGAAGAGATGATTTTGTTGGGTGGTATTGTGTATATTAGCTCTATGTAAACAGCAAGCACTAAGTGGGTTGCATAAGTGTTTATTTTTTGGTGTTTGTCACATATTAGTTCTTATTCTGGGAGTAAAGTCATAGAATCAAACTTTAAGTGAGTCTTTTGTCAGTGGAGTAAGGCTGAACCTGGCATGTTACCCAAATTTAATTTCAGGGGTTATATAGCAAACAGGTAAGGTTACAAAGCAAGTCTCGAGCCTCGTCAGCCTGATGACCGTCGCCTTGAGAGAGAGAGTGGCTCGTTGCTCTACACAATTAAATATTCCTGCAATTGTTTTGCAGGTGGCGCCCATTATCCTTGTTATTTTCACTTAGTTGAGTCAACGTTTATCTGTTCAGTATTACAATAAGTTTGCAGAAGTTACAATTGGCGCCGCCAACGTGAGGCAGAATGATATCCAGACTTGCTATATGACCTTGGTAGGCACATTTGGTCCAGTGTTTTAGTGAGCTTGTGTTAGGAGTTATGTATCGGTGTTGTCATGTTTTGAGTTCTATGTTTTATCAGTGGAATATGAATAATAGTAAGAGTAATAGTAGTGTAATGAATCTGAGATGGAGAAAGGTGCATAAAGGAAGTATGTCAGTTAATGATGAGGAGAGCAGTTGTGGCACAAGCACACAAAGTTTGATGAAAGTAGTTTTCAGAGTGATAATATGTCTATGGAAAAAGTGTATGGAATTGTAATGGGGGGTGAAGGGGAAGGTAGTGATCAAAATCAAAGTAGCATGGGGGGTAATAATGAGTTTATGAAGTTAGTATTGGAGCAGTTGGTCAAATTGATTGATCAAGTGAATAATTTAAGTAGTCAAATTAGTAATCAGGGGAAGGAATTAAGTGATAAAATTAGTAATGTAGGGGAGGAGGTAAGTAATTTAATTGATAAGCATTGCACGGCAGCTAATGATTGGGGTAGTAGTGTGGAGAAAGGAATTGATAATGTAGGGAGGGAAGGTGATGATTTGAGAGATTTTGGGGGTAAGGGGTGTGAAGAAAAGGAGGAGGATTTGTCGGAGGACCTACTATGTGCTAAAATTGATGGTGATAACACTGTGGTAATTGATGCTCTTTGGGAAGTTGCAGAAATTGAAAAGGAAGTTAGTTGTAAAGGTGATGAAGATTATTTTGTGGAGGAGGAGTCTTTGAGGAAGACATATCATGTTGTAGAGGATGGTGTAATTGAGGAGATTAATGTTACGTCGATAATGTGTCTGAGTAGTGATGATTTTGAGATTAATGAAACTTCCGTTAAGAGGGTCAAGAGCAACAGTGTTGATGGCATGAATGATGTGCGAGTGGGAACAGCGATGGAAGTGGGAGAATTTAGTAGTAATGGTCGGGATCTCGAGTTCAGTGATAGTAGTGATTTCAGGAAGAGAGAGAGTGTGAGTGAAGGAAAGTGTGAGAAGGGTTGTGTGAATGAGATTGAGGTGATTGAAGCTGGTATGTCCGATAAGGATGAGTGGAGGAAAACTGTCGATGCTGTGGGTGAAATTCTTTGTGAAGTGGAGGTTAGGTCACATTTTGTGCATAATGAGAATCATAAGAGTGGTTGTGAATATTATGGGGATTCAGGGTTTGAAGATTTTATGAGGAGTAATTGTGTTGGAAAGCTTGTTGGTATTTGGAAAAAGTTCAAAGAAATTGAGAGTGACAATGTGTATGAGAGAACAGGAGGTCGATTCAAACGTATGTTGAGTGGAATATCTGATGCTGAAGATCGTACGAATGATTTCATTGAAGTGTGGAAGAGTATTGATGAAAGAGGTGCGATTGTGGTGTGTTTTCAGAACAGGAGGGATGTTTGGATTGTGAAATGTATATGTGTTCCGAATGTAAGTCTGTGTAAGTTGTGTGTGAAAGAATGGGAAGAGAGTTTTTGTGTGAGATTGGCAACCAGGGTAGATCTACCCTCAGCAGAAATGGTATCTTCAAAGGTGATTGATTTAGCGAGGCAGAATTTAAGGAAGGCAGCTGATAGGAGAATGATGCAGCAGGGGAGGCATCATGGAGATAGTTTTGAAGTAGGGGAGGAGGTGTTACTAAAGGTTCCACACATTTCATCTGCAGACAACAAAGAAATTCATAAGTTTTTTCAATTGTATCAGGGACCTTACACAGTAGGTAAGAGAGTTGGCAAATGTGCTTATCACCTGTTGTATAACAAAGGTGACATGATTGGTACACACAATATTCACAATCTTAAGAGGTATGTAAGGTGAAGTATTGTAAGTTCAGATGTTTTGTGTATGTTAAGAAGAATATGTGAATTTTCTTTAAATCCTAAGTGACTTTGACAGGCTGTGTAGGCTGCTGTACTGAAAAGACTGTGATTTGCTCAGATGTATTGTATATAATCTTCACAAATCAAGGGGAGGTATTGTAACCGTACGTATGTACGATCCCCGAGTTTTAGGTTAGGAAATTTTCGTATATTTTTGCAAGGTTAAAATCATGTAATTTTGTTTATTTACCATGTATAAAACGTAATATTATAAGAAGAATGTATAGTTAGGGAACATTGCATATGTTCATCATTATATTTTGTATAAATTTCCGTTTGGGTAAGAGTCTGTAAATATGGCCTAGCCGTAAGGATTGTGCAACCGGGAAAACTGCGACTATATCGGGAAGGACGGTTGAAGTCAGTTGGATGTGTTGCAACAGGTGGCTTGAAAACACGGGGTACGGCAGGTTGTATCGGTTGAAGAATTGGAGTGAATCAATGTGGACATACATGAGTGGACGGTCTATGTCACATCATATACTCGATAGCCAATGCGAGGGCTTTGTTTTGAGCGAGGTTTGTGTTGACAGAGTGACGCGGGAAGAAGTGCCGGTGTGAGCGTTGCTACCACTAAACTTTTCAGGACGCGATTACCACGTGTAGCAAGGATATATAAGTGGGTACGCGTGTGCGGCGAGGCATTCTGATTCTGATTCTCATTCTGTTTCTGACTCTGATGCTGATACTGTGTGTTTCTCATTTGTACTGGTCTGCGGGAGCGACATATTTGCGCAGTTTGCGCAGTTACGGAGTGAACATGGTATAATCTCAACGACTTACCGGCTTTGCAGTGGACTTTCTGTAAAAGAAAGTGTTTGTTTGGAACTTGTCACCCGAGTATGCAGCTTCAGTTGATGAAGAATTTTGCTATTTGCTTGCCTCTGGAGATGTAACACTTTCTGTCCAGCCAGCAATTGGAAAGAATTCAAGACGTCGACGAAGAAGTGTAAATAAGGTTAGGGATGCTCGTCTTAAGAAGGTTGCATCCATATGTAGAGAAATAGTCGTCGTACTTTTCTCTACCAGATTAGAATTCACGGTAACAGTGGAGTGCGAAGGGGCTCTTACCTGGAGGTATGTTAAAAGTATAATGATGTTCTATGTTTATTGAAGATTTTAATGATGTGTAATTTGCCTTTGTAAGACAGCAAACGAGTAAATCTCGTGAAGAGATGATTTTGTTGGGTGGTATTGTGTATATTAGCTCTATGTAAACAGCAAGCACTAAGTGGGTTGCATAAGTGTTTATTTTGTTGGTGTTTGTCACATATTAGTTCTTATTCGATGTTCTATGTTTATTGAAGATTTTAATGATGTGTAATTTGCCTTTGTAAGACGGCAAACGAGTAAATCTCGTGAAGAGATGATTTTGTTGGGTGGTATTGTGTATATTAGCTCTATGTAAACAGCAAGCACTAAGTGGGTTGCATAAGTGTTTATTTTTTGGTGTTTGTCACATATTAGTTCTTATTCTGGGAGTAAAGTCATAGAATCAAACTTTAAGTGAGTCTTTTGTCAGTGGAGTAAGGCTGAACCTGGCATGTTACCCAAATTTAATTTCAGGGGTTATATAGCAAACAGGTAAGGTTACAAAGCAAGTCTGGAGCCTCGTCAGCCTGATGACCGTCGCCTTGAGAGAGAGAGTGGCTCGTTGCTCTACACAATTAAATATTCCTGCAATTGTTTTGCAGGTGGCGCCCATTATCCTTGTTATTTTCACTTAGTTGAGTCAACGTTTATCTGTTCAGTATTACAATAAGTTTGCAGAAGTTACATTTTTAACGAGTTAACAACTGCTATCGGCCACGTTATTTACGCATTTATTACGAAAACGTGTTTTTCTCTTTCATTTCGACTTTTTTTTGAGAACATCAGTCAATGGGTATTACTAATAAACTCCAACATCGCCTTTGAATGTCAACGAGAGAGCTCGCAAATGCACAAAGTGAGAAAACTATACCGTACCGAAGATGATCGATAGCATTTTGTTGCAAACGTTTCAGTTTTCTTATTCAAACAGCGTCACGTATCCTAACTTAACCATACTATATGTATGATGAAAACACACTTCAAGCGCCGGTAGAGAAACTATACCTTTCTCGCTATAAATTTTCATATTAGCCTTTCCGTAATTTAACCAGACAGGACAAAATATAAACCAACCTCTGAAATCAATTAAGCACTCTGCCATATCTCAAGGTGTATCCCATTCTTACTTAATTGCAGTATTTAGCCTCAAAATTAAGCGGTCGTTTAGTCAGCCTTAATTTTAACGAGTTAACAACCATTCACAATTAAGTATTTAATTTATTTTCCACCTAGTCGATACAATGATTGCTTAAGGCAATTTTTAATGGTCAAAAGTGGTACATGTTTCGTATATTATCAACATCTTCAGCCACATAACACTGTTTAGATGAAAAATATATAAAATTGACAAAGTAATGCTTTAGAGGAAGTGTCCTTATAATTTTAATTTTTATAATTAATTTAATTAATTAATTTAATTTTTATAATTAATTTTTATAAATAATTTTTATATATTTTGCCTTAAGCAATCATTGTATCGACTAGGTGGAAAATAAATTAAATACTTAATTGTGAATCTATTGAAGTGCGATACGGACCATGAAGCTGATTTTATGTTAACAACCATTATCGGACACGTTATTTACGCATTTATTATGAAAATATGTTCTCTTTCATTTCGAATTTTCTTTACGGAACAACTGTTAACGGATATTACTAATTGACTCCGACATCGCCTTCGAATGTCGACGAGAGAAATCGCTAGTGCACATAGCGAGGAAACTATGCCGAAGGTAATCGATCGCACGCAATATCATCGCTGGGGTGCATAAATATCGGTAACGGAAAAATCGCGCGCGCGCTTAATCGCTCGTAATAACGGATACGCCAGTGATAGGGTTCTCGCTGTAACCGAAGGACGATACACAGTTTAATATAGGAATTTTGAAGGGACAGAAAAATGTTGCCGCTATAACGGAGTTCTCGTTATATGCCGTACTCGCTATAGCGGACTTCTACTCTATATGCCACACCATTTTGATGACTAAAACCAACCTCTATGAATAATTCCCGGACAGTCCATCAATGGTCTACGGAAACGAAACTGCTCACGATGTCAATCTGATTTTGAGGAATAGGCAGCTGACCTGTGCGGTGCAAATCTGCGGTCTCTTTCCAATCTGCATGAAACGCCTTGACTCATGATGCAATCATTTTGCACAGTAATGCATTCTCGCCACAGGCTTCACGTAATCCACGATAACATTCTGATGCAATTTTGCCATGGGAAACCTCGATTTTAATTCATGAATGTTGATCACCTTTTGAAAACATGCTTAGGAGATATGTGTATTTTACTTTTTAGTGAAATTTTTACCTCCGTCGATGCCGTACAATGCAATATGCCAGTAGGGAACCAGCTATTAGTAACAGCAGCAATGACAAGATGACTGCAACAATTGTAATGATAGTTGAACTATCATCTTGGTCAGACATCTGAGGCGCCAGGTTAATATCCTGCACAGGTGTCTGGCAACGTAATCCGGTGAACTCAGGAAGACACCTGAAACAATGAACATCATTAGGACAATCCTATAATTGCAGAATATGTAAGTAAGTTCAATTTGAAAATACTGTCACTACTCTTATTATGAGCATTATTGCCTTGATTATATGATGTCATATACAGGCCCTCTTTATCCACTGACAAGCAAACTATCATTCTATATGTTAAACATACTGAAGATAACCAACAGCATCTGAAACATGGCTGAAATATTTTATTCTTGCAGCAAACGATTCAAAACTGGCTGGCAGATATTAAACATTTTATGAGGTATGAGGAAAGATGCCACGAGTGATTCAATGGTAGGAAGACACAAGAGACACTGATATGAAGGACATGAAGAGGTTAAATCTAGCAACAAAGAGACCCTGATCTATATTTTCGTGAGTATGATCAAAGATTAAATTTACAAGAAAATCATTCACATCCCATAAAACACTTCTCTTATGAAATATGAGCATACTGTCTGGAGTTTCAACAGTTTTGTTCATTGCAGGTGCGAAAGATGCTCATCACTGAACGTAATAGAAACAGGTAGCAGAGTAAATCAGCTGGTTTGTATATTTCGATATTGATAGCTCAAGTCCCTGGCATAGTTTTGAGGAACATTATTAAATCAGTGTTTCAGACGTCTTCCCTTGTACTTCCGATATTTCAGCAATTTATGGCAGTTTTAATTTCCATTAGTTCATAGGCAGAAAACAAATAACCATCATCATCATCATCATATAAAGTTTCCAGCTGATGGCCAGGTCTGGTAGGAACATAACCCTCTCTATCTCCTCTTGTCTTCCCACCACTTCTCCCTTGTCACTCTTGCCCAGTCCTCTCCTCTTCCCTGTACACACTCTTCCACTCCTTTTATCCACCTGTCTCTTGGTCGTTTTCCTGTTATCTCCATTTCGTGCATCCTACTCTGTATCCTTTCCTCTGTCATTCTCTTAACGTGTCCATACCATCTAAGTCTAGATCCCTCTTTCCTGTGGGTGGGGGCGGTAGAATAACACCCACGATACCCCCTGCCTGTCATAAAGGCGACTAAAAGGGGCCCCAGGGATCTCGACTTGGGAGCGTGGTTTGGCGACCACGTGGCCCTGAGCTGAGTCCTGGCATTGCGTCCACTTACTTGTCCCAGGCTCCT
The DNA here is from genome assembly GCF_040414725.1 of Anabrus simplex. Taxonomy (NCBI): domain Eukaryota; kingdom Metazoa; phylum Arthropoda; class Insecta; order Orthoptera; family Tettigoniidae; genus Anabrus; species Anabrus simplex. The sequence continues at coordinate 156,025,263 of NC_090270.1, read as the reverse complement.
CACTTTCATCTATCCTATCCGATCTCCCTTGGTCAACTCTTGTTCTTTTCTGACCCTGACGGTATTACAATACTCGAGGCCCAGGGAGTCTTTCATTTTCACGCCCTTCGTGGCCCTCGTCTTCTTTTCACCGATACCTTCATTTTTTGAAGTGTCGGATCCCTCCCATTTTTTCTCTCTCTGATTAGTGTTATATAGAGGATGGTTGCCTAGTTATAGCTCCTCTTAAAATAACAACCACCACCGTCACTCCTATCCTATTTCTCAGAAATTTCACTTCACTTGCCGGTATCCAAGTCACGACTCTCTGCCTCATACCCAAGTTTCTGCTGCATACATCAAAGCAGGTATTCAGTATGTCCTGAGTATAACTCTTTTGCTTTTCTGAGGGACATCCTTGCTCCTAACCAGGCTTCTGACATTTTTCAGGAATGCTCCTGCTTGTCTTCTATGCTCTTATTTCCATATCATTTCTTCCACTTTCCTCTATGATACATCCCAGATTGTTCCTCTCCAAGCATTATCCCTCTCGTAGGTCTCTTCTTCTTTCTAGTTGTAAGCACTATCTCGCTCTTTCATTCCATATCGTTCCACCTGAACTTCCCATACATTTAGCTGTTCGTAGATATCCTCTTCCTCTCCTCCCCAGACTAACAAGACATCTGCAAACATCATCACTTTCATTTTTCTTCCCCAATTTTCCTTGCCACTTTTGTCATTAGCTCGACCATTACTACAATGAAGAGCAAAGGTGACAGAGCACTTCCTTGTCTTAATCCACTTTTTGCTCAAACCGGTCATTCGTTCTACTTTCACTCAACAAAACAAATAATAATCTCTTTAAAATTCAAGTATATACTTTTAACTTCAGTACTATTTTTTAAGTTAACCTGTTGTAATTAGGATATGCCTTAGTGCAGTTTAGAATTGTAGTGCAGTTCTTTTATTAGATAGTATACAGCTTGCTACATTGGTGAGTAAATCCTTATGTAATACTTTCGATATTTCAGCATTGAACTTAATGGCAGTTTTCATTTCTATTACAGCATAGAAGGTTTTAAAAAAAAAAAAAAAAAAAAAAAAAAAAAACAATAACATTGTCTAACCCTTGTTCTGTTTTTCTACAGGGTCTGGCATGTAGCGAGATGAAACTTCATACAGAGTTTTTATGATTGGACGCCCTTCATGACGTCAACCTCATCAGAGGAGTTGATGAGATGAAATGAATGACATGATATATGGCAGTAGGAAGAGAGAGGGTGAAATCTGGTGCTGACATACAGCTTACTCTTCCTATTTAGCACCAAGGGGTCTGCTGAAGGCAAAATGTCCCCGCCCAACAGACAAATCTCCATCAGCTGTGTGATATGCCCTCATTAGATATGAACAGTGAGGAGAGGTTTGGAACTAAATCCAGGCTTTCGACATGCAATCTAGTGATTAGAAACTGCTTACCACCATCTCTCCTACCCTCCTCTCTAATAATAATAATAATAATAATAATAATAATAATAATAATAATAATAATATGATGATGATGATGATGATGATGATGATGACTATGCTGCTGCTGCTGCTGCTGATGATGATGATGATGATCCGGAAGGTGATTTGTGGGGTAAAAACTATAAACAGAAGCCAAGATATAAACATAATTTAAACAGAGTCAATGCTACATTGAGTGAGATGAAAAACATACCAGACTGTGTTTTTGGAAAGCTACAACATACTACGTTATGGACTGAGGATTAAAACTAATAATTCTAAAGAAACAAAGAAAAATACACCATCACTTGCTCCTCTAAAGAATCTCTTCTCCATATTCCATACAACTGTTAAGGATGGTAAAGTAAAAGTAAATTTGTCTCCTTGTCCCATGGGGGTGCAGCTTTTCTCTTTTTAGGTACACCCCAACAGAGGTTAGTTACATGTACCTTTTAAACCACTCTTGTCATTCTAAAATCTCGGACTGTATCGGGAAACAAACCCAGACCTCCTAGGGCAGCAGCTAATAACTAACCGTTATGCTATGGATGCTATGGAGATGGAAATTAGGGATGGTATTTAAATAAAGGTAAAACAAAGAAAAAATAGCACAGGAAACTATCATTGAACTTACTTGCAAGCTGACTTAAAACTGGCATCAGGGGACTCAATACATGTCCCACCATTGAAACAGAACTGTCTACAAGAGGATCTCTCTTCACACTGTGGTCCTGTCCATCCCGGGAGACATCGACAAGTAGGTGTCTGTCTGTCCTGTAGTCTGCACACTCCACCATTGTTACAAAACTTGTCACACGGATTGCTCTCGCCATAGAATATGTTGCACTCTTTTCCACCATATTGACTGGTACATCTATCATATAATAATCAAAGTGTTAATAAAACCAAGGACAAATGCATGTATTTACAATGATATTATATGAGAAATTAAGACAGAGAAAGACAACAGGTAACTGGGAAATGTATCAACTTCATCCTTTTAAATAAATTTGAAAATCATATTCATATTTATCTCAAAGTCTTGTCAAGGATTAACAAGCAAACAAACAATTGTATCAACCATTAGAAGAAAAATTAAAATCAAAGATGGTATACAGGAGGTATAGCTTTTAGAAATGATTGAATCAAGACATTAATTAACATTTGCCTACACAAAGAAATCTCTTGTGAAATGATTATCGACAAAATTATACTTATGAGGAACAAAGATAATAATGCTTTATTTGAGATTGAAATGACTACCTGCACAATGGTTCTCCTTTCACCATAACACAAATGCCACCATTAGCACACTTGTCAGGTCGGCACTGTTCCACAGAGTTTGTGCTGCAATCCTTGGATGGCTGAGGTGGACACTCACAAAGAGGATTGTTTGGTGGGCAATCACATGGACAAAGGTCCACCTCACACCGGCGCCCAGAGAATCTTGGCAGACATGTACACTTCAAGGTTTTGGTATCTGCAGTACAGTTACCTAAATAAACATGCATACGAATTAGAAATCAAATTATGAAAAGTAAATATATAGCCAAACTATACTTAACTCCATTATCTCTACTCGATGCTTTCCGCTCAACTCCTATTTCATTTCTGCAGCATGGAAAACTGTAGGAAGCAAACAACATAAAACATTCTAGCAAATCTAATTATATTCCATGAAAACTATTTACAACCACAACTCAAAATGAGCCATTATATGGGAACTCAAGTAAATCAGGATAATTATATTTCCATTGGCACTAAGGGTACTGAAGAGCATTACTACTGTCTGTCTCACTACTTTCACTTTCACATAAATACAGTATTACCCCGCATTTACATTCCCAGCTTTTACGTTTTCCCGTCTTTTACAACATTTTTTGTTGGTCCCCTGAGATTTCCTATGCTCACAATATATTAAAATCCTCAAATTTACGTCTGCAACATTTTATGTTTCGAGATAAAATGGCGTCGCAACTAACCTAAAACGCTTTGAGTAACCAAGGCATGACGACCAAATCAAACAACCATGGTCTATAATAACTCTTAGAACTCTCAGTATTGAACTTCCGCTTAACCAACGTGGCGCATTCTTTGATATCGGGTGTTTTCCACAATATCCTAAACCTTATTTTCAAATCCGACGAGTTGAATTAACTCTCTAAATCTCACATACGCACAAACTTTCCATCATAATCCTATGACTTTTGAATGCAAATAAACAAACACCCAATAAAAATCAAAAACATGTATAACACCATACATACAGTATCTAGGTAATGGCAAAATGCAGAGCCCAACAAAACTGCAAAGGAGAAGAAGAAGAAGAAGAAGAAGAAGAAGAAGAAGAAGAAGAAGAAGAAGAAGAGGAAGAAGAAGAAGAAGATATCAGGTGTTTGCTTTATTGCTAAGTACAGTATAAGCCACAAGAAGGCGACGTTATCAGGTGATTCAGTGTTTGTCTTGCCCAAGAGTTTATTATTTCACAGTTATGGTTTTACACTTGCGTTTGTTGTTTGAGTTGTTAAAGTTGTTGCTGATTCGTCACATTAATTTTTGTTATTTGTTACATTTTTTGTTCTTGTTGTGAGAGTCGAGCGGTCAAAGTGAATTGCTGCAATCTTCCTTTCCCATCGTGTGTATTTATGAATCCTTCTTTGTTATTGCTTTATTGTTTTTCTGCTAGTAATGGCAAAAAAAAGGAAAGAAACACTATGGATGAGAAAGTTTGAATATTAGAAAAGGTTGATTCGTACTGCAGAGCACGTTTTTCATTAGCACGCTAACTGCAGCTTCCTGTATCCACACCGAATACAATTGTGAAAAACAGAGGAAGCATTACATCAAGTGAGTCATACTGCAAATCAGTGGCGGCTCGTGGTGATAGAAATGGGTGGGGCACATTCAATGAATTAGGAACACTAGGAATTAATTAAATCAATTAAATTAATCCGCCATTGAATATATTATTCATTGTACAATTCCTCTGTATGAGCCTTTGGCTCGTTGTAATTAATTAATGAAATAAATATCTATCTATCATCTACCTTCTTATTTCTTGTATATGAAACTGCGATTGTAGGTTCTATTTTTATCTTTGCACGATTTATGCTAAGCTCTGGTCTTGGTCGGCCCATTTCTTTAGCTAATAATCTGTTTTCGTAATTAAGAGATGTTGTTTGTAAGTAGCTCACTTGATTCATTTTAAAAACACTTATGCTCGCAGAGGAATACACTCAAATACATCACACTAATCTTCACACACTTTTCAGACTTACAATGAACATCGACACCGATGGACACGATTAATCTAACAGACGTACAAGGTAAGCACAGGTTTGCTACAAACACTACCTTTGCGCGCGTTAATAATAAATATGCCGACAAGAAAGTGTAGCTGGGTGCTATCTAGTAGGCTGTAGGAGAAGTAAGTTCAAAATACGAACCAGCGCTGAAGTGTTACGTCGTAGAAATACTGTGACCGGGTCAATGGAATTTGCCATTACCCCCTTCACCCCTCACAGTTCGCAGAATGAGGGGATAATGTTCAGGTATAAGAATGAGTCGGTCCCATCCAGGATTAGACCTTTACTATGTTGCCTAGTTTAGTCCAGGGCTGCTAGAACAAGAACAACCATGGTGAATCATAGCCTCTTGAACTCACTGAAGGTGGTCGTGACAGTAATTGTGCATAATGTTTCTCTGATTTTTATAATAGTTTTAATCGGTGGAGGGGCACGTGACCATGTGACCTAAAGGCAGAACCGCGCCTGCTGCAAATACGAGAAAATGGAAAAAATTGTAAAAGTTGGTTTGAAACTTCCAGAGCTGCAGGCATTCCAACTGATGGTGTGCTCTTAGGAAAAAGGCACTTAAAGTGGCAAACATTCTTGGCACTGAAAATTTCAGCGCGCCCAATGGGTGGATCGACCGATTTAAGAAAAGCTATAACCTAACCTATAAAACAATTTGTGGGGAATCTAATGCAGTTAGTGATGAACCTATGGAAGAATGGATCGATAGAAAATTGCACGAGCTGACCAAGGATTACGAACCCATGAACATCTTTAGATGAAACTGGATTGTTTTTCAGTGTGTTGCCCAGCAAGACTTTGGCATTCAAAGGAGATAAATGCCATGGTGGGAAACACAGCAAGATGATGCTCACAGTGATGTTGAGAGCCAATGCTGATGATTCTGAGAAGCTCCACCACTACGTTATAGGGAAATCTAAAAAGCCTTGTTGCTTCAAGAATATGCGATCATTACCTACTGCCTACGATGCCACTCATAACGCTTGGATGACCTCAAATCTTTTCTGACAGCATTTAATTGCTCTGGATTCAAAAATGGGTGTGCAAAATAGGAGAATCCTTCTTTTCATTGACTGTTGTCCTGCACATCGCGTGGATGTTAATTTGAGGAATGTGCAGTTAAAATTTCTGCCTGCTAACTGCACAAGCTAGCTACAACCTATGGATTTAGGGGTTATTTACTCCTTTTAAGTCACTTTATAGGAAGAACCTGGCGCAGCAAATTTTATTCCTTACGGATGCTGGAAAGGATCCATCATCATTTAAAGTTTCAATCCTGGATGCACTTCACTTCATTGCCAAGTCTTGGAAAGCCGTGAAGCAGACTACCATCTCAAATTGTTTCTTGAAAGCAGGATTTTTCAGGAATTATCCCAAATCACAGCTGCAAGAAGAAGAAGACGAAGAAGAAGAAGAAGAAGAAGAAGAAGAAGAAGAAGAAGAAGAAGAGAAGAAGAAGAAGGAGGAGGAGGAGGAGGCCTGCTACCTGATATATGGAGAATGTTGCAGTCAGACTGCATTACTGAAGTTTTTCTCCTGGTAGATAATTTTGTGATCACTGCAGAGGAAAGAAGTGTGGAGAAGTTGGTTGCTGAGCAAACAGCAGCAGAGTCTCCCACCAGTGACAGTGATGAAGCAGAGGAAGACAATGAAGTAATGCCTATCAGTGTTGATGCAACAGTGGATGTTCTATGCAGGTATCTGTCATCTGTAGAGGGGGGTGAAAATAATTTTCATAACCTTTATGAATTTGAAAAACAAATAGAGGTCATAAGAAATAAGAAGTGTAAACAGAGATCGATTCTGGACTATTTTGGTAGGAAGCAGTGATTGTGTAGTTTTCCATCTGGAATAAATTTATGTTAATGTTGTAAATACAGGTATAATAGTAGCAATTAAAATGTTTCAGTCTGAGAAAATATTGCATCTCAGATCATTCTATAGCCATTCTAAGAAAGTAACTACTGTATGTTAAAAGAATATATTACACAAATTTTTAACCACCTACTGGTAACCTTCTTCTGGGCAAAGGATGAGGAGAATTACAAAGGCAGTTTAGTCAACAGTTAATACAGCACAATAATTAACTTACATGGACCTTTATTTGAGGTAAGTACAGTAAATCGATTGAGACTGAAATACTCTATAAATTAATAATATGCACTTGTGTAACATTTTACCTCCTTTTCCAGAGCATTTTTATATATACCTGTACAAGTTGTTTCCCATGATTTACACTTTCCCCCCTTTTACACCAGTATTCTTTGGTCCCTTGAAAAGTGTAAAAGAGGGGTAATACTGTATTGTACACTCAAATTATTGAAGTCAGTAGTTGTTTCATCAAAATCACTATCACTCTCTAACTGTAGTAGAATAACAAATTCCCTGACAGTAGACAAAGGCATAGCCATGTTTACAAACAAACCATGTCATAACAAATTCTCTTTAATGTTCAAGGATGAAAGTTGCCTAGCAACTAGGATACCTGTAAACTATCATAAACCAGGAAAAAGTGTTCTCATATGTTATCTTATGTTAGGTGGCTCAACAAAAATATAATCACAGCATAGTCTACACAGAAATGATTAAGTTACAAGCTGTGTCCATGTTGAGAAGAAACTCTGCACTGGAGTGGACAGCTAATACTTCAACGTTGAGTTCAACTTGACAAAAGGAGTGCACAAGTTTTAACACCTGCTATTCAATATGATGTTAAAAATATTCTGAGTCCCACAGATGCCTAACTTTCACTGAACTTAGGGGAACAAAAGATGCTACAGACCACAAGGAAATCAAATGATTCTAGAAACCATGCATTCCAAACTCTTTATTTGATCTCATTCATGTTTTCTGACAGGGTATAAGCAAGGAACTTCTGCCATCCCAAATACAGAATAAAGAAAAGAAAGTATCTGAGATGGAGTCAATGTTTGGGGACACTAATAATTAAACATCTGACATCAGACAGCCTCCTTAACCCAGTCCATGAGATGTCAGAGATGATCTGTGTCTACATGGATAAATCTTGTCAGGTGCATCCATGCCGTAGGGGTGGGCAAAAGTATTGTAGTCGAAGATACGGTAGCGGCCAAGTTCTGTTGGGGACCCAGTCCCATGAGGTATAACATGGGCTCTGTGCACAGGGATACGTGCAAAGATCTTAACGGCAGTAAAAGCATAAAATGAAAGTTTTCAATACAACTAAAATGATGGAGGAGGCAACCCATCCATCTGGGGATAGTACAGACGGAACCCATTGCCTGATGGGAAGAGGAGGGATCCTCAAAGGTTAAGGGAGTAAACCCTGAAAGAAAATCCTCTGATGTATTGGGCTTAGCAAGTCAGCAGAAGAGTGTTATTTTCAATCTAAGAATGAGCTTCAGATGGAGGAATTGGAAGAATAAACCAAATTAAGGCCAAACTCCATGTACCCTTTGAACAAATGACAACCCTCCAGAGTCTGAAGATAATCCTAGGAATGCAGGAAGTAATAATATCAATAAAAGAAAAAATACTCAGATTGGACTAAAATACAAACATAAACTGAGAATAGGAACTCTAAATGTGATAACTCTGGAAGGCAAGAGCGAAGAGATTGTAGATATGATGGAAAGAAGGAAGATTCATATACTGAGACTGAGCGAGACAAAATGGAAAGGGACAAATTCAAAATTATTAAGAGGAGGTTACAAACTGTACTGGCATGGTAATAGAAAGGAAGTATAAAATAGAATAGGTTTGGTACTCCACAAAGATGTCACACGTCACAGATGTTACCTTTGTAATTGATAGAATAATGAAAGCCAAAGTAAAGTTAGGGAAGAATAGTTTTACAATAGTCCAAGTGTACGCTCCTCAGCAAGGATGCAGTGATGATGAGAAAATCGAGTTACTGGATGATCTGGAAGATCAAATGCGAGAAGACAGTGTTATGATAATTGGCGATCTGAATGCCCAAGTTGGGGCCAATAGATCTGGGTAGGAGTTGGTGATGGGCCCTTTTGGATATGGAACAAGAAATGTAGAGGGCAAATATATTTTAAATTTGAGTGTAAGAAACAATCTTTTAATAAAAGATATACTCTTCAAAAAATGGGATAGCCATAAGATTATCAGATATGGCTGGGATGGGAAATCAAAGACAGCTGTTGATTATGTGATAACTGATAAAGTAATTGGAGAAAAAGCCAGGGATATGAAAGTTATCCCAAGTGAAAGCTTGGATAGCAACCACAGACTTCTAGTAGTGGATCTAAATTGCACCATTAAAGTTACACCTGCAGTAAAGATATTGCCAAAGATTAAAGAATGGAAACTGAAAAATGAAATCAAGAGGGATTTTCAAAATTTGATAGTGACTAAAGTGCCAAAATATGAAACAGGTAGTGTTGATGAAGAGTGGAATGCACTTAGAACAACAATAGTTAACTGTGCTATAAAGGTATGTGGTAAAATGAAAGGTAAAGTCAAGGAGAAAGAAACAAGTTGGTGGAATGTTAGAGTAAAGGATACAATTAAAGAAAGAAACATAGCAAAGAAAAACAAAGTTGTTGAGAAACATGATCAGGGTCAGGGATTGTACCAAAGGACGATGAAAAAGTAGGAAGACTGGAACGAGAATACAGGAATAAGAAACTCCAGGTAAAAAAGAGTAGTGAAAGAAGAAAAGGAAAAGAGCTGGGAAATGTTCACCCAAAGAATCGAGGAAGATAATGAAGGAAATCAGAAAATGTTATACGGGTTAATGAAAAGTAAAACATCAAATAGGGAAGAAATCAAGCTATTGAAACAGAGGACGGGATCATTATCAGAGACATGGTAGGAATCAGAGAAGAGATGAAGAGTTATTTTTAAAAATTAGTGCATAGGGAGTGTGAAAAAGAACAAGTTACGAAAGTCACCAATGAATTACAGAAGGAACAACCTCTAATTACTTGGAAAGAGACAGAAAATGCCCTGAAAAAATGAAAAGCTGGAAAGTCAGCAGGAGTAGATGAACTAACAGCAGACATGATTAAGGCAGCTGGAATCCCTGGAATACAGTAGCTACATCAAACACTACGAGTTATATGGAAAGAGAACACGTCGCGAGATGACTGGAAGAAAGGAAGTAGAAGGAAGTGCACCAATTGTAGAGGCATCACCCTTTTGTCACACTGCCTTAAGATAACAGAGAAGATTATAGAACACAGACTGAGAGAAATAGTGGCAGATCAATTTGAAGAGGAATAACATTGATTTAGAAGAAATAGAGGAACCACAGACCTAATTTTTTCTCTCAGGCAGCTAATGGAAAAATTTTGGGAAAAAGGAAAGGAGTTGATAACAGTGTTTTGGCTTTGAAAAAAGCATATGACAGGGTGAAGAGAGGAAAAATATGGGAAAGTTTACAAAAACATAACATCCCAGAAACACTAATTTAAAAAGTTCAGATGCTGTAAGGTGGTTGTGAAAGTAGTGTGCAAGTAGAAGATGGAAGATCTCAGTGGTTTAAAACAAGAAGAGGTGTCAAACTTCTTCTTCTTCTTCTTCTTCTTCTTCTTCTTCTTCTTCTTCTTCTTCTTCTTCTAATAACCCTTTTGAGAGTACGATAAATCAACTTTGGTTACTTTCCATTGCATTTAACTTTCTTTGTTTCCAAACTTCCTTCATTTTCTGAGAATGTTGTTCCTTTTCCTCTCGAGTCCATTTTCTTCCAATTAATCTTTTTCTCTCCTGAAATCCTGCCTTTCATGTTCTGTTTTCTATCGTATCTATTTTAATTGCAGCGCTTTTCATATCCTTTTCGATAAGTTGAAGATTTGTTTAGTTAGTATATTGTTAGTCATTCTATAAATGTGTCCAACAAACTGGAGTCTTCTTTTTTTCATTCAGTTGTCAGTTTTTCAACTTTTAAATACAGCTCTCTGTTTGATCATAGTCTAAATTCAGCGTCGTTGTTTCTTATAGGTCACAGTATTTTTCTCAAAATTCTTCTTTCTAATTTTTCTAATTTTTCAAGATCCCCAATTCTTTTAAGTTTAAGTTTGCTCTGCATATAAAATTTCTGGCTGGGCCACTGTTCGATAATGTCTTAACTTCAAGTTCCAGGATAGAGATTTCTTATTGTATATACTTTTTGTCATATGAAATATCCTTTCCATTTTGTTTACTTTTATATCAATAGCTACCTTTTCTTTTGTGTTTGTTATCCATTCTCCCAGGCATTTATAGTAATCTGTCTGAGATATTATGTTATTGTTAATTGTGATACTTTGGGGGGCATTAATGATGTTTCTCATGAACTTTGTTTTTTCAAATGATATTTGCAAACCTATTTTGGCCGCTTGTTTCTATAATTAACACCATGTCATCTGCGAAAACTACGCAAACCTATTTTGGCCGCTTGTTTCTATAATTAACACCATGTCATCTGCGAAAACTAAACAATCTGTAATGATTTTATATGGATTTCTTCCTAGTTGAACAACTTTAGTATTGATGGCTTTCCTCCATTCTTGAACTACCTTCCCTAATGCACAGTTGAACAGTAGAGGTGACAAACCATCTCCCTATCGTACACCTGATCTTAATTCAAATGGTTTTGAGAGTTCTCCCAAAACTTTTACTTTGGATGTTGTGTTTGTTAATGTTACTTTAATCATTTGAATCATAGGCCTTTTTAAAGTCTACAAAAGTGATTACAAATTTAGAGTTTCTGATCTTTCTCATAGCTATTATGTTCTTTAGATTTAAAATTTGTTCTGAACATGACCTTCCGTTACTAAATCCTGCTTGATACTCTCCTAATTGTGGGTATAGTATTTCTTCAGCTCTTTTTAAGAGTGCCTTGGACAAAATCTTATATCTAATTAGTAAAAGGGAAATTCCCCTATAGTTGTTAGGGCCTTATATATTCCCCTTTTTGTGTAGTGGATGTATTAATGTTGATGTCCATCCTGTTGGTGAAGTGCCTGTTGTCCAGATTTCTTCAATTCCTGTTAAACATTGTATTATATTGTCACTAGAGTATTTCCACAATTCAGCTACTATATTATCTTCCCAAGGGGCTTTATTATTTTTTAGTACCTTTATGATTTCTTTGATTTCCTCTTTTGTTGGTGGTTTTGAGTCTGGTTGTATTGTTGCTGTATTATGAAAATTAAATTTCTCTTCTGGTGGATGGCTGAAAGCACAAAGTAAGGTCATACATGGAACTTGTGTGTCACAAGGATGCTTCATGTTTAGCACATCTGCTAAACGTGAAATGAAATAAATGGGACAGTAGTGACAGTACTGTTCCTACCATCCGTGCAGTAGCTACCCGTTCCAGAAGGAACACATCCAAAAACCATCTTTAATGCTTCGTGTTCATATATTCATTATGCGGTTAGGGTTATGTGCATGTGAGCTTGCTCTCTTGCTTCTTGTCTCTGGGAAGGAATGCTGACTGCCTTGTGAATGAACGTTCTTCGTTTTTACAGTATTTCCATATTGGAACAGGTTGTGGTCATCTTATCATTGCCGTGTACATCATCATTGTGTCTGTCAGGTCATCAGCCCAGAGGCTGGTTGGATCCTCAAATAGCACCATCAAAGGTTACGCTGTCATAAGGAAACTGCAAGAACCGATGGCAACGCTAAAATGAGGCGTACTAGGCAAGACGAGGAGTGAGGTAGTTTGCCATTCCTTTCCTCAATGGGCTACAAAGTGCTATGGCAGCATGACTTAACCTATGAGTAACACCTTTCATAACAAACATGCTCTCAATGTCATTACTTAGCGCCACCCATACCCCAGTAGTTTCCATATTGTCTCAGCCACAGATGAGACTGGGACTTCAGGAGAGTTATATTTTGCTCTGCCCTGTGCCAATAGACAGATGCAAAAGTAGTGCATCCATCAAGAAATGGCAACAGGCTCATGTCATCGTTATTCCACATAATTGATAACCTGTATTGGCATGTAGCCTGCTTGGTGGCCATGATTGTGAAGGTATTGAAGTCTAAACGGTCTGACACCGTGGTTAGCCGGTTCGAGTCCCGTTGGTCGAAAAAAATTTCACCATCAGAATGTTGACCGACAGGGTAGCGGAGGTGGTGGTATACAATTTCTAATCACTAGACTGCGTGCCAAAAGCCTGGATTAAATTCCAAACCTCTCCGCAGTGCTTATATGGAGTGAGGGCATATGATGCTGTTTATGGTGATTCGTCCATCGGATGAGGACATTAAGCCTTGAGCAGACCTCTTGATGCTATTCGGCAGGAGTAGCTTATGTGCCTGCACTGGGTTTCACCCTCTCCCTTCCTACTATCATATATCATGTCATTAATTTCATCTCATTAACTCCCCTCATGAGATTGACATCAGGAAGAGCATCCAGTCATAAAAAACTACCACGACAGATTCACCTCACCTCATACCCAACCCCGTAGAGAAATGGGATAAGGGTTGGACAAACAACAAACCGGTATTGGCACGTATGTAACTTGGTAGGTTATAGTCACAATCTGCTGTATGATTCATACTCTTCTGTCCTACTTCTCTTGTCTTGGTCTGGTTCATTACTGGAATTCCTCCTGTGATTGTGTGTTCACAATGTGCACCAGATGTGTGATTGAACTATACTAAATTGGTAGCATCTTATGAAAATGTATTTAGTCAATATATTTAGTCTTTTTTAAGACTATCCTTGCTTGTTAGTGACCCTTCACCTCAGTGAATGAAAAGAGTGCACCTCAGACAAATTAACCTATTATACAGTGTAAGCAAGGTGAAGCTGCAGCATTACTTAATGTAAATAATTTTAGTCATATTTTGAACCTTATAAAATACTGTAATGAACATTGTAAACTAATTATAAGACTTAACACTACAGTGGTGTAATGACGCTCATGAACAGTATCCGTTCGGCACATTAATCTAGCAAATGATACCTATCCAGTGTAACTTACTGTACATGCGTTTTGATACTGTGCTCGCATTCTCCGTTGACTATTTCAGTTGAGTGTGCATTCATGGTTTATTGTCTGTATTAACGAGAACAAAGTGACTACTATTGTGCTCATTGACAATTGCTCATTGTCCATGTACCCACTGATCTCCTTTAGGGACTACAACTTTTTTCTTTTTGCTTTACGTCGCACCGACACAGATAGGTCTTATGGCGACAACGGGATAGGGAAGGCCTAGGAGTGGGAAGGAAGTAACCATAGCCTTAATTAAGGTACAGCCCCAAAATTTGCCTGGGAAAACATGTGAAACTATTTTCAGGGCTGTGGACAGTGGAATTCAAACCCACTATCTCCTGGATGCAAGCACACTGCTGCGCGACTCTAACCGCACAGCCAACTCGCCCGGTGACTACAACATCTGTGCAGCAGTATGAATATAGTGATGGCCACACTGTCTTCATCATTTCTGTGCCACCACACCCTCTGTTGATGATCATTGACTGTGTGCTGTTGCTATTTCACTATAACTCAAGTTAGACCATTTAACCAATTAACCAGGGAGTTTCCATGGAGAAACATACATTTGTAGTGGGGAATATATTTTGACTGAAAAAGAGTTAATTTGTCACGCCCATTATTTTGATGTGGGCAAACAGTTACCTCATCACACCCATTATGCTTCCGCGAATGATGAAGGAACTCGTCACGCCCATTATGCTTCTGTGAATGACAAAGGAATTCATCCTGCACGTTACGCGTGCATTCCTTCATGGAAGACGAGTTATCTAGCCTGCCTGTTTTGACATAAATATGTCTCACGGCTGGTGGTCATCTGAAAATATGCATTATGAAAGTTAGCATCACAAAAGGAGTGACAGAAGTACAGTAAAACTCTTGCGGCTGCAATGTCAGGTATGGATCAGTGGTCATGCAGTGTTACCTAGCAACCATGCTGGCTATGTCTTATGGCTGGTGGTCATCTAAAATAAGAAGCCGTTGGTGGATGGCCATGACCGAGAGACATGTTTACGATCATTTGATTTTCGCAAAGGGAAAAGGCAGTTGGAAGTGACGAGGTCACCACAGAAATGATAATAGCAGCAGAAGCAGTTGGTCTACAGTGGTTATATAGACTCTTCAGAGTGATATAGAGAGAAAAGACTGTTCCAAAAGCGTGGATGAAAGGGGTCATTACAACATTTTCAAGAAAGGAGACAGGAAGCAATGTGAAAATTACAGAGGAGTGACACTGATACCTCATACAGCTAAGATCCTAGTATGGATTCAGAAGAGGCAGGTCCACATTAGACCCAATATTTACATTATATCAAATGATGGAAAGGTATTGGGAATATGGAAAAGACATGGTAGTAACATTTCTAGATATTGAAAAGACATATGACAGTGTCCCTAGGAATTTGGTATGGAAACATTGACAGAGGCACAGATTGGGAATGAAACAATGCAGATGGTAATAGCATTGTATCAAAATTGCAAAAGCTGTATTAGAACCAAATTGGGTCAAACTGAATGGTTCAGAGTTGAGACAGGCTTAAGACAGGGAAGTGTATTGTCCCCCTTACGGGTACTCTTCATCATCATGGATAGAATTCTATATAATATCAAGGAGAAGATGATGGACGAGCAAGTTAAGTCTATGCTCTTTGCTGATGACATTGTAGTTTGGGGAGATAATGAAGAGGAAGTACAGACACAAGTTGATTTATGGAATGAGGAGATAAATAAATTTTGGAATAAAGATTAGTACTGCGAAAAGCAAGACTTTGATCATGACGAGAGGTAACAGAAATTTCAGGGGAGAGATAAGAATAGGAAATGAACCTCTTGAAGTAGTGAAGAATTTTAAATATTTAGGCAGCATGATGTCACAAGATGGAAATTTGGATGGAGAAACTGATTTAAGAATACAGCAGTCCACAAGTTTCCGCCAGTGTGTGAGAGACATTGTATGGAACAAAAGATGTGCCAATGAAGTGCAAGAAGGTTTTATAATCATCTTATTATAAACCTATACTGACCTATGCCTCAGCAACTAACATTAACTAAGCAGAACCAAAGTAAGATACAAGCAGCTGAAATGAGGTTCTTCAGGACCATACAGGGAAATACAAGACGAGATAGAATATGAAATGAGGAAATAAGGAGAAGCGTGGGAGTGTGTAAACTTCAAGAAGAGATTGATATAGCAAAGCTAAAATGGTTTGGACACATGATGAGAATGCCACGAGAGAGAATTCCAAAGAGAACATTCATGGATGCAGAGACTGCAAAGAGGCCTAGGGGACAGCCTGGTACGAAATGGAGGAGCTCTGTTGTGGACTGTATTGTAAATAGAGGAGTCGATAGCAATAAAGTACTAGAAGAGGAATGGTGGAAAGACCGAGTAAGGTGGAGGGCTTTGGTACACTATCCCACCCAGAGAGAATGTGAAGAAGAAGAAGAAGAAGAAGAAAAGGAAAAGTGGTTTATTTTGATTTGAGTTTGTTAATTCAAACCATAATTCAATATTTGATTCAACTTCTTGCCACTGCTTCAATATTTATTTTACTACCCGATACAAACGTAAAAGGAGCACGAGTATAACCCTGGCTATGCCAGTGCGAAATGGCTGCATCACTTGTTGTAGGCAAGCTAATATTTTCTCCCTCTTCTTCATTTTCAGAAGAAAGTTCACTGTCACTTTCACAACTTGTGCTATTGTTGCTATCCAAAGAGTTTTCATCTAATTTGTCATCCGAATCCTTGAGATGAAGAATAGTTTATCATCCAAACGAGTGCGCTTAGTTATTATGTATGGAAGAAAATAAAATGAAATATTGGTGCGCACTGTAGCGCAGCAAGTCTGGAACCTATGGACATCTATAAAGCGATCATAGAAATACACTCAATAACGATAAGACATGAGATAACATGTTCCGCCCAGCAGATAACAATTTTCGAAGGCTCTAGACAAGTTAGCTCGTCATTACCCGATTGAGTAACAACTGCTGGTAGATGAATTAACTCATTCCATCTTCATATATACCTTGCCTGGAAGCACTTCCAATCACTCTTTTATGATACGTGTGAACTGTCATAGTTCCAACACACTAACTGTATATCCTTATTCGCACAAATGTGTCTACAACGTAACCCTGGTGTGTTCATTTGCGGACAGATAATCTACCGAACACCAATGGAACTACTCAATGAAAAATTTAAATAAATTTCACTAATCTTGGATACTACAAACAAGCACTAAAATACCAATATTTATTGCACTAAATGGATCACACACACACACAAAACTAACTAACATTTAATAGGTATTGACTACTTTATCACTATGATACAACAGCTGACCGTCCACTAGAGCATTATGAAAGCTTTGTGAAAATACTTGAAGTTTATTTCTATGAAAAAAGAAAAAATTACCTCCATTCTGACAGTGGTCCCGACAAAGGCTGATGTCACAACGCTTCCCACTCCAGCCAGGGAGACATGAACAGTGAGGGCCTGAATCAGTCAGCTGACAAATACCATTGGTGCAGTTATAATCCTGACATTCAGATATTTCACAATGCAAACCCTTGTAGCCATTAGGGCAGTTGCATTTTGGAGTTCCCAAAACCAGAGAACAAACTCCACTGTTATGACAAGTCAAATTGGAGCAATGCTGACAGCGATGGCCTGAAATGATACAAACAGAAAAAATCCAAGTGATAGGATAAATAATAAGCAATTATTGCACATACTTTATATCAATGCATAGTCTTGTTTCTTCATGTATATGGCTGTCGACATTGATATCAACTGTGTGTGGAGTCAGGTATGATAAACCAGTATGGATAATGTTTCAGAAATGTTGACTGACGAGATGAGAGTATGAGCGACTGAAGTTTTAATTAATTGTTACTAGAATTAGGAAGGAAGCAGCAGCAGTCTATCCCAGAAATTGCTTCAGATGAAAAGGGAAAACCATTACATGACAAGAGTAGAATATGAATCCACTTCTGTAATCAAGTGCTCCACCTGAGGCTAAGTATGTCCAGTTCCACTCCAAAAATGGTCTTAGATATTTGTCAAAGTCAGGAATCAAAGCTGTGCTAGCTAATGTTAATGACTTTGAAAACAATGTATTTATTTACATATATTATGCTCACAATGCAGCACTTTGATCAGTCCATATACATTTAAGTCTTCAGAGTATTACCTAGGGATTTGGCTTTCAGCTTCCACTCCTGCTCCCAAACCTCTTCCATTCTTTCTGACCTTGCTGCCATTTGTTCATTAGTTATGGCGTATTTTTTCATTCAAATGTTTTTAGTTTCAGTCTTGTGCCTCTGTTTCACAGAATCCTCTTCTCTTCTCTACTTTCAATTCATTGCATTGCTATTAAATAATATCCTGGACCTCTTTGAACCAACTATTCTTAGTTTTATTTTTCCAAAAGTAGTTGAATAGTTGTTTCACTAGCCTGGTTTCTGGTACTCTTGATTACTGTATGTGTCGAAAAGGGCAACTTTCCTTTTTTGCAATGTGTCTATTATTGACTCATTTTTTCAGTATACCACTTCATTAGGCAATAATAGCTATTATCTGTCTGTTTAGTGTTTTTGTTGTGGATTGTTCTGATGACTCTTCTACTTGTCTTCTGCAGCTTATCTGTTGTTGATTTGGTACTCAACTTGAATAGTGTTTCACTAGCACAGGTTGCTTCAGGTTTAACAAAGGAGTAGAAGTATTTAAATTTGGCATTTATCAAGTAAGATTTCTTCTTATAGGTTGTGTAGTGATTGTGAAATATGTATTTGGACTTGGAAGACTGTGGGGAATTTTGTATGTTCATGTGTTCATTTTTAATTTTTTTTTTATGTCTCCTGTGTGTAAAGATATCTAGAATTATTTGGTTATGACACTACTTCAAAATTATTTAATTATTGTGAAAATTTTTATCAGGTCTTTGGAACGTTAAAAGTAAGATAAAATAATTGTGGGACATGCAGTGGCACACGTGCCAGATCGGGTAGGATGCTTCCAGGAGCTTCCGGTTGCATCAGTTTGGGAAATTTCTCGAAGCTATATGCTTCATTTTGTCAGCAGATTTTTCTGGGCCCTTAGGCAATTCAAAACCTGCCGTGATTGGTCAACTTGAGAATTTCCAGAGGAATTGTCCTAAGATTGAGCCCTAGGCAATTCAAATCCTAATGTTGGTAGAGTTTCTTCCCCAACTAAATCTTGCAGATACTGTGGGTCAAGTAGACATTTCTCTAGACAGTGTCCTCACAATTCTTCCAGGTCTGGGCATTCTGGTAATGACAATTCCAGACGACTAATTGCCAGTTCTTGTGCCAAACCAAATAGTGTAGTATCATGTTACATCAGTTATCGCTGTCAGTTAGAAGATGGCTTACCCAATCCTGTAGTTGATGATAAGCCTCAGTCTGACCCTGGAGTTAATTTCCCCACAATCTTGTGGTATCTTGGCTATTCCCCCTTGTAAATTACGTTACATATGCTTAGAGGTGAACAATGAACCTGTCTGTGCTTTGGTTGATTCTGGAAGTAGCCTACCTTGATGAGTGAAAACTGGTATAATTCCATGAAATCTGTTTGTAAGTTCCCTTCCTTAAAACCTGTGTCTTTAACCTGCCATACAGCTAATTCTAATTCCTTGAATGTGATTGGATGTCAAAGTCAAAATTAGAATCCGTAATTTCACGTGGAAAATGCTCATGCTAGTGGCAAAAATTTATCTCATCCTTTCATTTTGGGTGCAAATTTTATTGCCAAAACTGGTATGATATTGGACTTTCAGTACAATGAGTTCCAGTTTAAATTTTCCGTTAGGATCTTTAACTTGTGTAATCGTTCCCCTATTCTTCCTTATCATGTTAATGCTGTCTCTGAGGAAACTAGTGAACCTAAAGCTTTTGACTTTAATCATTTGGCTGATGATCAGGCCAACCAACTTAGGAATCTTTGTGATAAATTTCCTGACATGTTTACAGATAAGTTAGGTGTGACCAATGTTTTGGAATATAAAATTAAAGTAACTGACAATATACCTGTTCGTTCTCCTCCGTATCGGTTGTCGCCTCCCAAGATGAAAGCCCTTAAGACTAACATTTACCAAATGCTTGCTGATGGTGTAATACGTCGCTCTAAATCTGCGTACTCTTCTCCCGTATTTCTGGTCCCTAAACCACAGGGTGGCTTTCGCCCTGTAATTGCTTATCAGATGTTGAATAAGACAGTTGTGCTTCAATCTGTTCCTCTTCCTGACTTACACTCTTGTTTCTCTTGGTTTGTTAATGCCAAAATTTTTATCACTTTTGATTTGAATCAGGCATATTATCAGATATATCTTGCTGAGGAATCCAAGCACATCACTGCTTTTGCACTGACTGGAACCTTTATGAATTTGAATGCATGCCATTTGCGTTTGCCACGGGAGCTGCAGTCCTAACTCTGCTCTTCGATAATGTTCCGTCAAACATTAAATTCAAATTCGTCTATAATTATTTGGACGATTTGGTTAACTTCAGTGAAATATTTGAAGAGCACCTTATTCATCTCAATGAAGTCCTTGAAAGACTCCGTAAAGAAGGACTAACCCTTAAGGCTGGCAAAGTTACTTTCGCACAGCCTCAGATATCCCTCTTAGGGTATACTGTATCGGAGAAAGGTGTCTCTACTGACCAATCTCGTACTGCAGCTATTCCAAATTTTCCAACCATTAAAGATATCAAGGCTGCGGCTAGGTTCGTTGGTATGGTCAATTTCTTCCATAAATTCATCCCCAATTTTGCTGAAGGAGTAGCCGCATTAAACGCCTCGAGGAGAAAAGATGCTAAATTTGAGTGGGGTGATGCTCAACTTGAAGCTTTCTATGATCTGAAATCTGCCTTGTGTAATGCTCCTGTGCTGGCGATGCCAGATTTCTCTAAACATTTCATTCTTCAAATCGATGCCTCATCTACAGGTATATCTGGTGTTCACCTTCAGGAATTTCAAGATGGACGCCATTGAATTTCTTATGCTTCCCATAGTCTAAATCCTGCTGAACGCAACTATTCAGTCTATGAATTAGAAGCCTTAGCTGTTGTTTTCTCCTTGGAAAAATTTAGAATGTATCTTGAACATCTACCTTTCAATCTTGAAATACATAATCAGGTGTTGAGTTGGGTACTGGCCAAACCAAGAAGAACTGGTCGTTTTGTGTGTTGGGCACACGCATCTCAGCTTTTCAATTTGAAGCTCGCCACATTTGTGGCACTGAAAATGTTGCTGCCGACAGTCTCAGTAGGATGTTCTCTCCTGGCAGTTCTGATCCTCAATCAGAGCTTGCAGATTCCTCTCCTGAACAAGTTTCGGCCTTTGTTAATGTCGTTTTACCAATTCCCCTTTCCTTTTCAAAGATATTTCTAAACATCAGGAAGACAATCCTGAATTAAAGGGTATTATTGTCAGGATAAAGTCTGGTGAACATGTCAAACCATATGTCAGTAAGAATGGTGTTCTGTGTTGTACTGCTCGTGGCCACAGAAACCCCAAAATTGTTGTTCCAGCTAATTTAGTTCCTGCTCTTTTCAAATATTTCCATGAATCCCCTGTTGTGGACACCTTGGTGTGTTCAAAACTAGAGAGAAAATTCATAAACATTTCATTTGGAAATCCAAGGATGGTGAAATCCGCACCATGGTCAAATCTTGTAAAACCTGTAATATTAGTAAACCTGCTCCTAATACCTGCCTAGGTCTGCTGTCATCTGAGCAAGCTTCTCACCCAATGGAGTTTGTTTATAGATTACATTGGTCCTTTTCCGCGATCACTGACCGGCCATTGTTTCATACTTGTGTGCGTTGATGTGTTCTCACTTTTTACATGGCTGTTTCCAACTCATATGGCTAGTGCTAATACTACAATTTCTTGCTTGAAACAGATCTGCTTCATTTGGACCCTGTCAATTTTTGGTGAGTGATAACGCTAGAACTTTTACGTCTGTGCAATTCCGTAATTTCTGTTTTGACGTATCTCCTTCTCATGTAACTACCACCCCTTATTATCCCAGGCCTAATTATGCTGAAAGATTTAATCGAAACTTAAGATCTGCTCTTATTGCCACCCATTCTTCTGACCACTCCAAGTGGGATTCATCACTTAATTGGCTATCATTTGCTTTCAACAATGCCATTCATGAAAGTCATAAGTAAACTCCTGCTTCGTTGATGCTCGCGTTCGCGCCTAGTTCTCCACTTTCTAATCTATGGTCCATTAACAATCTTCTGCCTGATGTCGCTAATCCAGAAACGATCCGTGCTGTTTGGAACTGAGCGCGTAAAAATTTGAAGGTTTATTACGCTAAAGTTCAATGTAACTACAATAACGGGTGAAGACCGCACAATCTGTCTGTAGGTGACCAGGTCTACGTAAAGATTCATCCCATTAGTAGTGCTGCAGACCATGTAATTGTGACGTACCCACTCAGCCCACAGATGTGTGACAGTATTATAACGTGGTGGGTCACTTTAACAGTAATATAAATAAATTATATTTCATTGTTTCTCAATAAACAATATCCCATGGGTGCCAGCCTTCAAGCTTATGGCTTGAAAACAATAGTTGATAATTAATAATAATAATAATAATAAAAATAATAATAATACGTCATGAGACCCAAAAAACTCCCAGGGGTAGGGTGACAGGACACTAACCATTAAGTACACTAACTTGGAATTTAAGGATCATTAATAATCATTTCATAAAATACAAATTAAAACAGCTATTTATTAGGATGAAAAACATGATGTAACAACGTATTAACGAAATCTGAACTTACGGAAACAAAAGAAAAATTGAATGAAATTAACTCTAAGAAAATGAACTGTTGCGCGAAGACTTGCAGTAACTTATGCCTTTAGCTTATCATATGTAGACTCTTATTTTGAAGCTGATGATGGGTGGATCTGTCGTACCGGCTGCATCATCTGTTGTTGGATTCCAGTCCTACTTCTGCTTTTCCTGCCTTTTTAACACTTCCTACTGTACTCCTTACATAAAGTCGTAATGAGTCCTAATTTTAAATGCAAAACCATCATGGGTTATGTTCATGGAGAGAATACACTTGTATTCTTCTGTATTACAGAACAGTAGCGTAGCTACATTCATAATAAAAGCTCTCCTTCCCTGTACTAGTCAAAACCTGTCTCCCGTTGACTATACCTCTCGTCATTGAGATAACAAGTCCCAATGAGAGTAACTTTTCAGTAGTATCCTACGGTACTACTCTGATGCGAAGTGAACGAAGTTAAAATCTTCTCCCATGTGCAGACGTAGAATCGTAGTAAGAGTGTCTTCCAAGAGTGTCTCAGTGTCTAAGAGTGAGAATAAGAATGTCCTCTCCAGCTCTTGTTTTCGACGTATATAGGTTCAAAAGTCTCCTTCCATCAGCCATATCACATGGTCCAGTAAGATTCGAGGTCTCATCCCTTCTCCTATGTATTGCTGTGAATCCATCACGTTGCTTCATTACGTTCATTCACATAGGCTGAACTTTCCCGCTGAAATAAAGCGTCAGGTAGCAAAGTTCGAAAAGTGGGCGTTCATAATGTATCAACTGTCTCTTCATGAGGTGGAGAGGGTAAGGTCTCTCGTAACCTTGATGACGTACTTTTCCTGGAAATGGGCTGAAATTAGCCTGCTGACTCTGGTCACCTCACAATGGCTATTGGAAAATTTACTGCAAGCTATTAATATGAATGATGTTGAAATACTTTACCCAATATGTGGTTCGTTCAGAATACGTTATAGCCGCGATACAAAGAGATGAAATGATGATGTGAAATGGACGATTAAAACCCTATATATATATATATATATATATATATATATATATACACATATTAATTTAAAAATGACCTATCAGCGATTAAATATATACATCTTATCAATTAATTAGACAGTTCAATAATTTATCACATGCTGTGATGTTCCAAACATCACATGATCAGTAAGTTATACCCCAGAATTAGAGGTCCCTGCACGATATTGAAATTCCTAACGCCTGTGTCATTGTTAGTTAGTGATCCTGATAGAAAGAGGATCAGTCGTGTTCATTTATCTCAAGTAAAAATACCCTAGTTATGAGATGATACATTAGAAATTATTTTTGTTTTGGGGTAGTTATAAGGGATTAGTTGCAAGCAATATTTTAGTTAATATACTGGCAAGCAAATCCATTTTCGATCTATAGTTAATAATTTAATTAGGAGTTGTCTTAGTTGTAATGAAAATGGTCATTTTTAGGTATAATCTAGTATGTAGTTTGGGTAGAATTAAGATCTTCATAACTAGGGATTGTGGTAAAAAATTTCTGAATGAGGGTAATCTCCAGTAGAATTTTCTTTAGTTTTTCACCATTTTCTAAATTTTGTGTTGAACTTATTTACAGTGCTTGCCTCAAGGGGGGGGGAGGGAGCTACGGTAATCCCAAGTCTGTGGGGGGGATCTCCCAATGGAGGTCATGGAGACACCAGTTAGGTGCCTCAAAGCTTTTGTCCACCAGGGTGGCTTTAGCTTGTGGAATTCCCTGTCTGCTGCATATAAATTTATGTTGCAGTGGCCGGAGGGGGATGCAATCCCCGTTTCTACTGTTGTGCCTAGTGGAGAGGTACGTTATGTCTTGGGCTCTGCCATTCTACACCACAACCCAGTGACCAGATGTACAGGTGACGACAACCGTTCCCTGGCTGACGACCGAATGTGCCTAGTTGAGGGGTACCTTCTACGTTTTGGTGACCATCGTCCCATACCAGATATCCAGATAACACTGATGCATGTCTATCTGACAATTTCTGACGTGCCTATTGGTGGGGCACATCATTATATGTTTTGGACATGTCAACCGACACCACAACCCAGCAGTCAGATGTCCTGATAACGCCAGTTGTGCTAGACTGTGCCCAATCTCGCTATTTCGTTGGTTCACAATATGAATGAACTGCATGGAACCCAGTTTGAACTGAAATAATGTGGGGACTGGTGACATCGGCCGAGTTGTCAGTCACATGGTCAGAAATTACTAGTGGTCCTACCGTGTAAACAAAGAACAAACTGAAAATCCAATGCAGAAGATGCCTTTGTTTTGTTTTCCACAGTGTTGTATTTTATTTTCAGCAGACATCAAAGTGACACAAAAAAAAATTGAGTATTCAATAATATTTCCAACAGTGCTGTATTTCATGTCTTATTTTTTTTTCAGTGGACACTAAGTTGTTTAATTTTTTTTTAAACCTAACGCAGAAACTGGACTGTTAAATAAAGTGTAACAAAATTATTTTTATTTGAGCTATGCTCAAAGTTGAGGGCGGGGAGGAATGTAGTGATTGTGAAATATGTATTTGGACTTGGAAGACTCTGGGGAATTTTGTATGTTCATGTGTTCATTTATTGTTCTTTTTTGTTTTTATGTCTCCTGTGTGTAAAGGTATCTAGAATTATTTGGTTATGACACTACTTCAAAATTATTTAATTATTGTGAAAATTTTTATCAGGTCTTTGGAACATTAGAGGTAAGATGAAATAATTGTGGGACATACAGTGGCACACGTGCCAGATAGGGTAGGATGCTTCCGGGAGTTTCCGGTTGCATCAGTTTGGGATATTTCTCGAAGCTATATGCTTCATTTTGTTAGCAGATTTTTCTGGGCCCTCAGTGGCCATAATAAAACTAATTGCAATAGGTGAATGCAAGAATTGCGGGGTGCTCATTGGTTGTTTCACGATTTCACCATTTCCGGCAGAGGAGCACTTGGCGTGAGCCGAACACGTCCAAGCCGTCTTACTTGTTTGACCAGCGACGAGAGAGGTTGCCTTCTCCAGGTGACGGGTCTATTTCCCCTCACTCTTATAAGGTAAGCACTTGGCTTTTTCATTTTTCTGGTAGTAATCTTCAATGTAGTGTTCAGTTTAATTTCTCTTTAGCGCCAGAGCTTACCCGCTTTCTCTCAGTCACCAAATTTAAAATTAAAATGACTTAGCATTTGCGGCGAGTCACATCATGTTTGTTAAGAGGCAGTTCCCTTTTTCTTTTGTGTTCTTACTGTGTTAAAGTGAACAATGTTAAAATTCCTTTTTGGTTGTAAATGTAAATCGTAAATTTTCCCCCTTCGGGCTGTCTCTTGTAGATCCGCTTCATCTTAGGATATTCCCATTTAGGACAGGCAACTTTTTCTGAAGTGTTATTGTCAAGGCCGCTTGCTAATTGAGCCCTGTACTAAGATGAATTCTTAAACTTGAGTTCCCCTTCCTTCTTTGTGTGTGTGTATTCAATGTAAATATTTGTGCCATAAAATTTACACGTTCAATGTGATGTTCCTTTGGAAATAACGTAAATTTAGCCTCACTGAAATTGGTGCGCTCAATGTAATCTTTGTTATTAGTATTCTGCAAGTTTCGTTTGCAATGCTATTTAATCAGTGTTGTCACTTCTGCATATCATGTTTTTCCCATCCAATTTATTTATCTAGTAAATTGTATTCTTAAATTGAATCACCATTGATTTCGCTTCATCAGCACTGACAATACCTTTCCACTGCCTGATATGGTCCCACCGCTTTCCACTATCCTTTCCTTAGCCGTCATGTAGCTTAACCTGATCATTACTGTTTGTTTTGTTGTGCTAAATGTGCATATGGTTTTTGTTTATGTTTGATCGCATCTAAACATTTTTAGTTTACCTTAATTATTATTATCATCTTGTTCATTTGTGTGTGTGTGTGTAACGAAAGAGGTTACAGGTTGGCCAGATGATTTGTTATGCTCATTTCAATTTAGTAGTTGTGCTTTCTATTGAAGCTTTCTCATTTGTGTTTCAGGTTATAATCTTCCCAAGATACTTGAACTTATTTACAATTTTAATTTGTATGTTATTGTTCAGTGTTTCAACCTTGAAGGTTGAGATCATTTTTGTCCTTTTGAATGAGATTTTAGTCTGACTTTTGCTGCTACTTTTTTGAGTTCTTCAATTTGAAGTTTAGTCTCTTCCACACTATTTTCAAACAGCGCAAGATTGTCTGCAAATGCTAGGCAATTAAGTTTGGTTGGCATTTCTTATTTCACTCTTGCACAACTTTCTCCACTGCACAGTTAAACAGTAATGGTGAGAGTTCATGCCCCTGTCGAAGCCCAGTCTAGATTTGAAACGATTCAGAC
Organism: Anabrus simplex; assembly: GCF_040414725.1. Lineage (NCBI taxonomy): Eukaryota > Metazoa > Arthropoda > Insecta > Orthoptera > Tettigoniidae > Anabrus > Anabrus simplex. The sequence continues at coordinate 155,998,313 of NC_090270.1, read as the reverse complement.
AATTCATATCTGAATTTTACTTTTGATTTAGTATTTTTACGGGTGATTCCAATGAGGTTGATAAGTTTTTGGTGTAAGCTGAATTCCTTAAGGATTTTAAGTAGTGGTCATGATGGATACTGTCATACGGTTTTTTGCAGTCAATGAAAGTAATGACTAAATTCTTGTTTCAAACTCTTTGATATTTTCTGATCCACGTAAGACTGATGATTTGATCTGGACAGTTTCGTTCTAGTCAAAATCCTTCATGACACTTCCCAAGTTCTCAGTCAAGTTCCTGAATTCATGGGTATATAATCCCAGATAAAATCTTATATGTGACATCAAGCAGAAATATCCCATGGTAATTATTTGGATCTGATCTATCACCTTTTTTTTGTGTAATGAAAACAAATACAAATTTATACAAATGCAATAGTAACTCAGGGCTAACTGCGTCAAAGGCACTGTTTAGGTTAGTAGTGTCTTTTAGTCCCATATCGTTGGTCTATTGCATGTCTGATCTTGTATATAACTCGCAGTAATGCTGTTGCAGTACTATGTCCTTTTTTAAAGGCAGATTGAAAAGGGTCAAGGAGGGAATTCCTGGTCAGTTATTCAGTGATTTGTGTATGAATCAGACATTTGAGTGCTTTTGGGAAGGGTGGGAGTACAGACACTGAACGGTAATCCGATGGAGAATCCAAGGTAGTATAACATGTATTAGAGAATACTAGGCATTTTCTTTCATCTTACTCAAGTTTATGAACATACTGTAAGAGTAGTCTTTATTGGCAAACTATAGGATGGCAAACTATAGGAACAGATTCTAAAATACAAAAAAATGTCTAAAATTAATAATGTTCCCAACAATGTAATTACTGTAATAGGGGGTAAATAAATAGGTACTGACCTGTATAGCCTGGCTGACAATGACAAAGTGTTACATAACTTTTAGGAGCAAAGCAAACACCATTGTTGTAACACCAATCAACACACTGATGCACTGGCGTCTCACACCGTTCCCCTGTCCACTGTGGTGGGCAGCTACACTATAGGCAAAAATACAATATTTTCAGAACATATGGGGGACAAAGACTTATGCAATAGTGTTTTTCTTATTTACAGTACACTGCAACAGTAAGTCAGCATGAAGTTAGGAGTCAAAATACTTTTACAAATACTGCTGAATATTAACTTTTAAAAAACATTAGTTAAAATCTCTTTTGACTTTGTGTAACTTGATTTCTTTTATTTACTTCTTTATTTCATTTAATTTCAAGGTTGGTCTTGCAGAGAACACAGCTTTATGACGATGTTTTAAGTGGCAATATTAACAAGATTATAAGATCCTAGTTAGCCTAAATTTTTATAGGTACATATTTATGTAGTGATCATTATTATGGAAAATTCTAATTCCCATGGAGGGAATTAGATATTTTTCACCAATAGAGCATGTCAAAAGCATATCAGATGTAAGGGATGGGAATTTAGAATTTTCCATTCCGAATTGCTAGGCGGGCAATAATTCAATTGTGGAGATTTATCTCCTGTATGCAGTTATCAGACTGTGCCTCTTATAAGGGCTTCTGATAAGTTCACCTGCATACACCCCAGCATCAGTGGGTAGGGTCTGACACATCCCACTCTGATGAGTCTAGTGTCAGACCTAAGACGAAATGCTGGTAATAGAGCAAACGCCTGAAAAGCCTTACATCTGATATGAGATCATTATTATTCTGATGTGTTAGTCAAACAACTGTTTTTGGTTAAATGTCTATTATCTATTCCGCTGTTGGAATACGACATAGTAAATCAGCTGATTCATATATTTTGATATTTGTAATTCAAGAGATCTCCAGCATAGTTTTGAGAGAAGTTAGTGAGTCGCTGTCTTAGAAATATTTCCTTGTAGTTTTGATATTTCAAATAATAATGATGATGGTGATGATGATGATGATAATAATAATAATAATAATAATAATAATAATAATAATAATAATAATAATAATAATAGTAATAATAATAATAATAATAATATATTTTAATGCAGCTGAAAGAGACAAAATACTTAAGACAGAAAGAAGAATACTTAGAATGGAGAATAGCATCAAATAAAACATTTTATAAGGAAATTGAACCAGTATTGAGCATGATTAGGAAAAAAATGTATATCATTCTTTGGACATCTTATCAGAACACATGACACCAGAATTAACAGAAAAATAATTGAAAAATTATGGAATAGCAAGACCTAGATTAAATGGATCATGGAAATTATGGAGGATATTAAAGAACTACAAATAACAATAGATGATCTCAAAAACACAACAGAAAAAATTAAGATAATTCAAGACACACACACCAGGCTACAGTCCAAGATCAATAAAAAGACTAATGGGAGGGTATTTTCAACAGAACAAAGGAAGGCAAAATAAATAAATAAATAAATAAATAAATAAATAAATAAATAAATGAATGAATGAATAAATACATAAATAAATAAATAAATAATGTCAATTAAGTATTTAGTTTTAACTTCAGTTTTATTGTTTCAGTTAACCTGTTGTAATTAGGATTCACCTAAGTGCAGTTTGGAATTACAGTAGTAATTTTATTGCAGTGTAGGGTAGTTAGTTTAAGGGATGGGCAGGGGAGGGGGGTGACCAGACTGCTTATTTTATTGGTACATAAACCTTGAACAATCCTTTTGATATTTCGGAATTTAACCTAATGGCAGTTTTATTTTCTATTAGAGCTTAGTAGGCTGCTGCAACTACTACTACTAATCTGTCTACGTAGTTAGTTTTTTTTTGCTAGTGGTTTTACGTCGCACCGACACACGGATAGGCCTTATGGTGACGATGGGATAGGAAAGGCCTAGGAGTTGGAAGGAAGCAACCATGGCCTTAATTAAGGTACAGCCCCAGCATTTGCCTGGTGTGAAAATGGGAAACCATGGAAAACCATCTTCGGGGCTGCCGACAGTGGGCTTTACAGTTTCAGTAACCCATTTATTCCTATTATTTTATAAATAGGATACACCCACATAGTACTGTAGTATGTATGTATGTCCAGCCCTTGTCTCATTTCTCTACGAGGTTGGGTATACTGTGGGATGAATCTCTGTAGTGATGACTGGATGCTCTTCCTGATGTTAATCTGATAGAAGAGTTAATGAGATGAAATGAATTAGTAAGTGATATATCATAATAGGAAAGGATAGGGTAAAGCACTGTGCTGGCACATAGTCTGCTCCTGTAGAATAGCACCAAGGGGTCTGCTCGAGGCTTTACATCCCGATTCGATGGATGAATCACCATCAACAGCATTGTAAGTCCTTACTCCTCATGAACACTGCGGAGAGGTTTGGAATTGAATCTAGGCTTTTAGAACAGAATCTAGTGTTTAGAACAACCATCTCTTATACCCTGCTGGCCAAGATTCTGATGGTGAAATTTTCTTTCAACCGATGGGACTTGAACCGGCTAACCATGGTGTCAAACCATAAAGACTTTACAATCATGGCCACCAAGCGGGCTATCTCAGTAGTACTGTAGTGTATTAATTTAGTATCCTGCTTGCTTTATAGTCCTCTTGTCAGTATACAGCACTTCTTTTCTTTGATTTTTAATTCACAGAATATGTTCTTTTACTTTTATTGATTTTTTTCATAACATTTATTATTTCAGTGAAGAAAATTAAAGAATGGCTGAGGAATACAGATGTAGGTACTGTGGGTGTGAGCAGGCATTAAGGAGTATGAGGGAAGAAAATAGACTCTGAGAGAGATAATTAGGATTCTAACGAGGACAGGAATGAAGGAAAGTGTCCCTCAAACAGGTGTAGAGAAGGAGGTGGAACATGGTCATGAGGGAGAGTAAAAGAAGCAGGAAGTAGGTACTGCAGCCATCACAGGGTGGAAAGCTCAGGAGAGGTATTGGTGAGGAATCAGTATGAGTCACTCCAGGTAGAACAGCAGAGGGAACATGAGAAACAGCAAAGTGTTACAGTGGAGGGGAGGGTAAAGTAAAAGAACATATTCTGTGAATTAAAAATCAAAGAAAAGAAGTGCTGTATACTGACAAGAGGACTATAAAGCAAGCAGGATACTAAATTAATACACTACAGTACTACTGTTGGTAGATAGGAAGGAGAGGAAGAAATTCAGGGCCAAGAGGTCTAGTCTGGGGGAAAGCTCAGGAGAGGTATTGATAAGGAATCAGTATGAGTCACTCCAGGTAGAACAGCAGAGGGAACATGAGAAACAGCAAAGTGTTACAGTGGAGGGGAGGGTAAGACGAATGGTAAGGTACGAAAGGGAAACAGGTGTAGAGAAGGAGGTGGAACATGGTCATGAGGGAGAGTAAAAGAAGCAGGAATTAGGTACTGCAGCCATCACAGAAGACATGGGAGATCAAGAGGAGAGGAAATCTAATGAGGTGTGTTCATGTTTACATGAAGATCCTGGTAGTTCAGTATTATAATTCATTTGTTTGCCCTATTTAATTCAGTTTATTGAGATTTACTTCATGTTACCTACTTGGTAAACTTAAATTATTACTTGCGTATTCCTTGTTTGGACTCTTTCTTTGATCGCCTGTTTAGGAGTTGCACTTGATGACGCTGCTTGCTTTGTGGTTTAAATTTTATTGCACTGCTGGCTGCTTGCCAAACATGTCTTACCTCTGTTTTGGAGGCCTCTCTCTAAGTCATACCGTTTCATCAACAGCAACTTCATTTCTTATTGGTTAGGTGACTTAACATATTCTTCTGCGACTACAATTCTTTTTCCGTGTCTCTGACTGGCTATATTATTTAATATTAATTACGTTCTTTCATCGATTATTTATAATTTGGATATTCTTTCAAGGTTTACATTAGAAATGTTTAACTTAATTTGTTCTATTTCTGCTTGGTAATTTTTGTTTAGTTTACTTGGTAAGTTTAGTATTCTCTGGCGCACCTTTCTCAAATAAAAAGGGATGGCATCTTGCTTCAACTCATCTGAATCTGAACTGGATTGGTCTTTCTCGGTTCTTATCAAATCTCTTTCTGACTCACCTGGTACCTGGTTACATCAGATCTACAGGGCTCGCTGCCTTAGCTAGTGGTCTGGCTGGCTATTTCTTTATGAGGCTCTACGCAGACAACTTACTTCCATAGAAGGAATGGACTTTGACCAGCAGCATGTGATTTAAACTTCTACTAGTTCCTGCACTCTATTTTTTGCCACAGGCATGTTGACCTCTACCACTTTGTACAAGTCAAGGCTAACCTGCCCCCTGTCACCAAGGATATTGGGGTGCAACTTATGTGGGAAAAGGAGCACGCTGCACTTCTACATCTGCTAGATGGGTTTGAAGAATGTTTGTTAAAGTTTTAATTGTTGTTGTTTGAGTCATCAGTCCATAGACTGGTTTGATGCAGCCCGCCATGCCACCCTATCCTGTGCTTTTTCATTTCTACGTAACTACTGCATCCTACATCTAATCTGCTTGTCATATTCAAACCTTGGTCTACTCCCATTGTTCTTACCACCTACACTTCCTTCAAAAACCAACTGCACAAGTCCTGGGTGTCTTAAAATGTGTCCTATCATTCTATCTCTTCTTCTTGTCAAATTTAGCCAAATCAATCTCCTCTCACCAATTCTATTCAGTATCTCTTCATTCGTGATTTGATCTATCCATCTCACATTCAGCATTCTTCTGTAACACCACATTTCAAAAGCTTCTGTTCTCTTTCTTTCTGAGCTAGTTATCGTCCATGTTTCACTTCCATACAATGCCACGCTTCCCACAAAATTCTTCAAGAACATCTTTCTAATTCCTATATCAATGTTTGAAGTGAGCTCTTCCTTGCTTGTGCTAGTCTGAATTTAAATTAAAAAAGAAAAAAACATATGGAAGTATATTAACCTTGATGGTTAAAGGAAATTTTTAATTGATTGCTCTGCAATCTTTGTTTTGGCACTTCACCATTTGTTTGAATATTTATTCAAGGTTTAAAAGCTCATGCCTATTACATTCAAGTATTCATCTTTAAAAAAATTCAGCTAATTTTTTCATTTGTAATTATTATATCCTGTAGTCAACATTTCTATATGTAACTGTAATTTCAAATCCAGGTTTTGTATTAAACCTACTGGCTTCTATTGTAATTCTTATGAGCCTAGCTTTGGTCTGCTTAAAGTTAATTCACAGCATTGCTGCTTTCATTTTCAATGCCAGGCCTCGGCTTTAAATATCTCATTTTTGTTTGTTAATAGGTGGCCTTTGGTTCAAGGCAGAATGAACCCATTTAATGGTTGTAGTTTTATTGTTAATAAGTTTAATACATGTCAAAGAATTGTTAAAGCTATGGTTCCAACATCACATCAAACCCTTCCACAATCCTTCACTTATTTTATGATGGACTTCCATTCTTTACCTTTTCCAAAATAAAATAAAATAAAATAAAATAAAATAAATAAAATAAAATAAATAAAATAAAATAAAATAATAAAAATAAAATAAAATAAAATAAAATAAAATAAAATAAAATAAAATAAAATAAAATAAAATAAAATAAAATAAAATCAAAATCAAAATCTCTTTATTTGCAAATGAGGTGTCTACCTTGGTGGCAATTGGTACACTAAAATACATTATTGTCAAGCACTGAATTTTAGATTAACAAGAGAAGAAAATTTTCCTAGAATACAATATTATACAATTTACGCTAACAATTTTTTCTATTAAACACACAGCTCATCCTTAATATATTTATACTGTTTACAAAATTCTACTTATAATATCTTCTGTACTTGCAAATATAGTCAACTCATATACAGTATGTAAAATTACTTCAAATAATACTATACAACTGGTATAAGATTAAAATTTACATTGCATTTATTTATTTATTTATTTATTTATTTATTTATTTATTTATTTATTTTTACCCCTTTTGGAACCTAAGTAGCATAACGACCTGCTGCATCTTAACCAGAGCCCCTTTTGCCACCACTTTTCAGAGTTCCTGAAGGGCCTTCACAGCTACCGTAGCGGTCCCTGGGCCCTCGAAGTCCCCACTGTACTTCACCCCTACAGGCAGTCCCCTACTTTGGCTGTCCTAACTCAGACCAGGGGATGGAATTAATTTATTCACACACATTTTTTATTTACAATAACCTGCACTGGTCAAATGCCCTCTTACATTTCATTTATTTTCTCTGTTGCTGTTTATTCTCTTCTTGAATATCTGTACAGATTTTGGAAAAGGATCAAACACTACCCCTGGTAAACTGTTCCGATCCTTCACGCTCTTCCCAATGAATGAAAATTTACCCCAATCACTTCTGCTAAAATTACTTCTAATTTTATACTTGTGGTCAGTCCTGCCGATATAATTATTTTCCAACTGAAGCCTCTTGCGGATATCTCCCCAGGCTTCTTCTCCTGTATAGGCTCTATATAATCCTGTAAGTCTAGTTTTCTCCCTTCTCTTACTTAAATTTTTCCACCCAAGTTCCTTCTCCTGAAATCCCCTGTTACAAATCTTGCTGCTTACCTCTGCACACTATCTATTTCTTTTATTTGGTATTCTTGGTGAGGATCCCTAACACTTTTTGCATATTCCAATAATGGACGAACCATACTTAAGTAATTTTTCTCTTTTAATTCTTTGTTGCATCCTTTAAGTAGCCTCATTATAACATGTAATGATCTGTATGCTTTCCCAACAATGTCATCCACATGACCCTTCCAGTGCAAATTACTTTCAAATCTCACACCTAAATATTTGCACTTGCCATCTTTTGGGATAACTACCTCATCCAAAGTATATTCAAATTCAGTTTTAAAACTCTTGTTTGTAAATGTGGTAACAGTTGATTTGCCTCCATTAACCTTCATATTATTTTCTTCAACCCATTATTGGATACTCTCAAGGTCCCTTTGTAATTCTGAACAATCCTCAATGTTATTTATTTCCCTATAAACAATTATGTCAACTGCATACAATCTGATTTTTGATGTTATACATACATACATACATACATACATACATACATACATACATACATACATACATACATACATACATACATACATTATCATTATAGACTGTTATGCCTTTCAGCGTTCAGTCTGCAAGCCTCTGAGAATTTACTAAACGTCGCCACAATCCTCGATTTGCAACTAGTGTTGTGGCCTCAATTAGTTCTATACCTCTTATCTTTAAATCGTTAGAAACAGAGTCTAACCATCGTCGTCTTTGTCTCCCTCTACTTCTCTTACCCTCCATAACAGAGAGTCCATTATTCACCTAGGTAACCTATCCTCCTCCATTCGCCTCATATGACCCCACCACCGAAGCCGGTTTATGGTTACAGCTTCATCCATCGAGTTCATTCCTAAATTAGCCTTTATTTCCTCATTCCGAGTACCCTCCTGCCATTGTTCCCACCTGCTTGTACCAGCAATCATTCTCGCTACTTTCATGTCTGTTACTTCTAACTTATGAATAAGATATCCTGAGTCCACCCAGCTTTCGCTCCCGTAAAGCAAAGTTGGTCTGAAAACAGACCGATGTAAAGATAGTTTTGTCTGGGAGCTGACTTCCTTCTTACAGAATACTGCTGATCGCAACTGCGAGCTTACTGCATTAGCTTTACTACACCTTGATTCAATCTCGCTTACTATATTACCATCCTCGGAGAACACACAACCTAAATACTTGAAATTTTCGACCTGTTCTAGCTTTGTATCACCAATCTTACATTCGATTCTGTTGAATTTCTTACCTACTGACATCAATTTAGTCTTCAAGAGGCTAATTTTCATACCATACTCATTGCACCTATTTTCAAGTTCCAAGATATTAGACTGCAGGCTTTCGGCACAGTCTGCCATTAGAACCAAGTCGTCAGCATAGGCCAAACTGTTTACTACATTTCCACCTAACTGAATCCCTCCCTGCCATTTTATACCTTTCAGCAGATGATCCATGTAAACTACAAACAGCAAAGGTGAAAGATTACAGCCTTGTCTAACTCCTGTAAGTACCCTGAACCAAGAACTCATTCTACCATCAATTCTCACTGAAGCCCAATTGTCAACATAAATGCCTTTGATTGCTTTTAATAATCTACCTTTAATTCCATAGTCCCCCAGTATGGCTTACATCTTTTCCCTTGGTACCCTGTCATATGCTTTCTCTAGATCTACGAAACATAAACACAACTGCCTATTCCTCTCGTAGCATTTTTCAATTACCTGGCGCATACTGAAAATCTGATCCTGACAGCCTCTCTGTGGTCTGAAACCACACTGGTTTTCATCCAACTTTCTCTCAACGACTGATCGCACCCTCCCTTCCAAGATGCCAGTGAATACTTTGCCTGGTATACTAATCAATGAGATACCTCGATAGTTGTTGCAATCCTTCCTGTTCCCTTGCTTATAGATAGGTGCAATTACTGCTTTTGTCCAATCTGAAGGTACTTTACCAACACTCCATGCTAATTTTACTACTCTATGAAGCCATTTCGTCCCTGCCTTCCCACTATACTTCACCATTTCAGGTCTAATTTCATCTATTCCTGCTGCCTTATGACAATGGAGTTTATTTACTATCCCTTCCACTTCCTCAAGCATGATTTCACTAACATCCTTTTCCTCCTCCCCATGTGCTTGGCTGTTTGCAACACCACCATGATGATTTCCTTTTACATTGAGAAGATGTTCAAAATATTCCCTCCACCTCTCCAGTGATTCCCTCGGATCTATTATGAGTTCACCTGAATTACTCAAAACACTGTTCATTTCCTTTTTCCCTCCCTTCCTAAGATTCTTTATTACTGTCCAGAAAGGTTTCCCTGCTGCTTGACCTAGCCTTTCCAGGTTATTACCAAAATCTTCCCATGACTTCCTTTTGGATTCAACAACTATTTGTTTCGCTCTGTTTCTTTCATCTACCTACCAATCCCTGTCTGCCTTAGCCCTTGTTTGGAGCCATTTCTGATAAGCCTTCTTTTTACGTTTACAGGCTGCTCTCACTTCATCATTCCACCAAGATGTTCGCCTTTTCCCATCTTTACACACAGTTGTTCATAGGCATTCCCTTGCTGTTTCTATTACAGCATCCCTGTACGCCACCCATTCACTTTTTCACTTTCTATATCCTGAACCTTGTTACTGTCTACTGTTCGAAACTTCTCATTAATCATATCCATGTACTTCTGTCTAATTTTCTCGTCCTGGAGATTTTCTACCCTTATTCATTTGCAGACAGATTTCACTTTCTCTACCCTAGGCCTAGAGATACTTAGTTCACTACAGATCAGATAGTGGTCTGTATCATCGAAAAATCCGCGAAAAAATCGTACATTCCTAACAGATTTCCTGAATTCAAAGTCTGTTAAGATATAGTCTATAATGGATCTGGTACCCCTAGCCTCACATGTGTAGCAGTGAATAGCCTTATGCTTGAATAATGTATTCATAACAGCTAAACCCATACTAGCACAGAAGTCCAGCAAACACTTCCCATTCCCATTAGCTTCCATATCTTCCCCACATTTACCAATCACCCTTTCGTATCCTTCAGTTCTATTCCCAACTCTCGCATTGAAATCGCCCATTAGCACTATTCTATCCTTGCTGTTGACCCTGACCACGATGTCACTCAATGCTTCATAAAACTTGTCAACTTCATCCTCATTTACACCCTCACATGGTGAATACACGGACACAATTCTTGTCCTAATTCCTCCCACTGACAAATCTACCCACATCATTCGCTCATTTACGTGCCTAACAGAAACTATGTTGCATGCAATGGTATTCCTGATAAAGAGCCCTACCCCAGACTCTGCCCTTCCCTTTCTAACACCAGTCAAGTACACTTTATAATCTCCTATCTCTTCCTCATTATCTCCCCTTACCCGAATATCACTTACTCCTAGCACATCCAGATGCATCCTCTTTGCTGACTCAGCCAGTTCTACCTTCTTTCTTCCATAAGCCCCATTAATACTGATAGCTCCCCATCGAATTCCATTTCGTTCGCCAAGTTGTTTCCAAGGAGTCCCTCGCCTGTCAAATGGGAGCGGGACTCCATTACTCCCGTAGCCCTACCCCAGACTCTGCCCTTCCCTTTCTAACACCAGTCAAGTACACTTTATAATCTCCTATCTCTTCCTCATTATCTCCCCTTACCCGAATATCACTTACTCCTAGCACATCCAGATGCATCCTCTTTGCTGACTCAGCCAGTTCTACCTTCTTTCTTCCATAAGCCCCATTAATACTGATAGCTCCCCATCGAATTCCATTTCGTTCGCCAAGTTGTTTCCAAGGAGTCCCTCGCCTGTCAAATGGGAGCGGGACTCCATTACTCCCGTAGGTCCGAGGCTTGCTTAAAGTGTTCTGAGCTCAGAAAAGATTTCACCCAAACTATTAGAAGAATTAAGAGAAAATATCAAAAAGATTTAATAAACTCTATTGAGGAAAATTATTACAAAACCAATTCTAGAGATTATTACAAAGCCTTTGGTAAACAATTGCTAAAATACATTATTGTTAAAAAAATAAAGATACCGGGTGAGTTGGCCGTGCGCATAGAGGCGCATGGCTGTGAGCTTGCATCCGGGAGATAGTAGGTTCGAATCCCACTATCGACAGCCCTGAAAATGGTTTTCCGTGGTTTCCCATTTTCACACCAGGCAAATGCTGGGGCTGTACCTTAATTAAGGCCACGGCCGCTTCTTTCCAACTCCTAAGCCTTTCCTATCCCATCGTCGCCATAAGACCTATCTGTGTCGGTGCTGAAACAGATGTATTTCTCTGAAGATATCTTCATTTGTGAATGAGAAGCTTCTTGTTTCCCTATGTGTCTCTCCCTCTCTATCTTCTGTTTCGGTTTCCAACTCCTGACAATCTTCTACTGAATCTCTGAATTCCCTACTAAATAGGTTTGCTTTCTCAGTATCTGTTAAATAGTGTTCACCCGCTTCTCCCACCATTGCAGGAATTAGGATTCCTTTTCCTTTTTGATTCCTGATATATGAATACAGCTTTTTCCATTTCCCTTTGTGGTCATTACCCTCTTGAAGTAAGCCATTCATATAATACTCTTGCTTCCTTTTTCACTCTATTCAGTTCCCTCATTAGCTGTTTTCTAGTTTCTCAACTCTCCCTACTCTCTTTGATCTTCCTGTTTACTATTCTACATTTTCTTTTTAAATTTCTTATTTCCCTCGTATAATAAACAGGGTCTGAGGTTATTTTACCCTTCTTAATACGTACAAATCTCTTCTCTCCTTCCCAAATGATTCCTTCAAATTTAGCCCAAAGTATATCTACATTACTCCCTTCACTTATCCAACAACTGAATTGTGATTTAAGGTAAGTCCCAAATTCATCAACTTTAGTTTTTCTGTACAATTTCTTGTCTTGTGTGACCCTCTTATTAAGCCTTTTTGGTACCAGTCCTACATCCATTATTACAGCCTTATGGTCACCTATTCCTTCAATTACCTCAGTTTTATCATCAATTTCCCATGGTTTAACCAAGAATACATCTAGTAAGTTACTGAGACGAGTCGGTTCTTGTACTACTTGTGTATATCCTCCCTCCCAAATTAACTTATTTGCCAGTTTCTGTTCATGGGCTTCACTTGCAGCTCCATTCCATTAATCTTCAGGCAAGTTTAGATCTCCCCCAATTATTACCATATCATTATTATTGTTTTTATGAGTATAATCTATTATTTTCTCAAATATTTCCATGTCTCTTTCCTCTCTTCCAGGCCTATATGTTCCTATAATTCCCACCTCCTTCATATTATCACAAACTAATTTTATCCCTAACATTTCATCCCTTTCATCGGTAAACCATTCATGTGAACAATAAGTTTCCTTCACCAGAATAAACACACCCCCATCCCCTCCCATTTTATCTCCTTGGTCTCTACAATAGACTGTATACCCTTCTGGAAGTACTTCTCTATTACCCACCCCTTCTCTCAACCACGATTCCACTCCTATCACCACATCAGTCTCATACGATTCCATCAATGTACTGAATTTTAATTGTTTAACAGTTTACCAAGAGCAATCTCAGACCCCCTTCCTCCCTACAACTTGACTGTTGCACTTGGGTAGCCTGAAATTCCTTACTTTCCTGAGTTTCATTTTCTAGTTGACTGAGCCAGCTTGAAGTACAGCTGGTTCTTTCTACTACTTTTCCTGGTCAGTATTATAACTCAAGGGAGTTGCCTTTTTTACAGTACATATCTTAAGATCAATAGAATCTAGAACAATATTTGCTATCTTTCGTTTACCTGAATTGTTTAGATGAAGGCCATGCTTTGTGTAACAGTGTCTCTCGAAACTGCTGCATTCAATTACCTGGGAATTACGAAAATTTTTACAAATTTTAACCATAGCTGTATTAACTTTGTCCACTTCAATGTTCACACACAAGTCTGTAATCAAATCATGCCTGTGGGGCACGTTCACTACAAAGATGTTAGTGTGAGTCAGCTTACCTAGTGTACATTTAATTTCAGAAATGACATTCTTAGCGTCATTGTGAGCTATGTCGTTCGTCCTGCCGATGATCACTACTGCATCACGACTTCCAAGATTTCTTGCCGCCTGCTCCGTGTTTTTCAATACCTTCTTGATTGGAGCCCCAGGATAGACGACGGCCGATGCTGCAATATCTTCATTATTCATTTTCTTCGTAATTCCCCTCGCCTGGCTATCACCAAATATTAGAATGTTCGACACTTTCGCCGGTGCACTGTGTGGGATTTTAGGCCTAACTTTGCCGCTTCTCGTGACGGAGTTTGCACTATACATTTGACTGTTTCCCATACGAATAAGTCCTTGTGTATCTCTTACTTCCCTCAGGGCTGAAAATCTATTTTTGGTATCAATTACGAAGTTGTCCTTATTTATCTGTACACTTTTCCTCCTAGAATCTGAAGCAACTTGACATCACTCGCTAGAATTCACGGAGCCACCTGTGTTCTGAGTGTTTACTGGTACCGGTACTTTCGATTCCAGTAAACGTATCTTCTCCTTTAAAATCTCATTCTCCGCTTTTAATGCTTGTAAATCCTGTTACAATAAAGACAGAATTACAAGTGCATTATTATTACCTCCATCCTCCAAGGAATGAGACGCCAGCGATTCGTTGACCGTTGTAGGGCTATGTTTGTTACCACTATTCAAATTGCACTCGCCACAGCTCATACAGGTCCAAGTATCTTCATTTTTAGCAAAACGAGCACTACATATACACTCAAAATGGCACCAAATTAAGCACTTTTCACACTGGATACCATTCTTCACTCGCTTCTTGTTTACACGGAAGATAGGAAACTTAAAAGGGTCCACCTTTTCAATACACCGCACTTATCCCCGATTATTTCACAAGAGAACTGGGAGCTATCATCACTTACATCCTTCGCTGACGCCATCTTAACTCCATATGGTGCCAAAACCTGGGAACCATAGGTACAACTTTTTATCAAACTAATTTGATTTCTAAACTGTTCCAGCCTTTCTTTTTGTCGTATCAGGATAAGTTCTAGTTTTACTTGGGAAACATTCTCCGACGCAGTCTGGGGCTGCCTCAGGTGTTCCGGCCGACAAGATGCTGCCTGATGAAAAGCTAGTTCATGCTCACACTGCATACAAGGGCCAACTCAACCTTTTCCATAAATATCTGTCCTCTTGGACGGACGAGAAAGGTAACATTGATAATCTAATTAAAAGACTGAAAAAAAAAAAAAAAAACTATGAAGCTGCATTCAGTCGTTACGATGAAATGCTGACTAATATTGAAATACAGTCTCCTGATCAGACTAGTGACCGAGAGGAAGTGGATAACATATACTTTGAAATTTGTAGAATCAATCAAACACAGAAATCAGAAGAGATTTCCAATTTGACTTCTAATTTTTCCCAAAGACCTCTGGTAAATACTCCTTAGGCATGTTTACCCTAGATCACATTACCCCATTTCGATGGAAGTGAGGAAAGATGGGAGGAATTTTATGAGATGTTCGAACCTTTAGTTAACCAAGATGAACTATTGCTGGAAATACAAAAGTTTCATTATTTGAGGTCATCGGTTCAAGGACCTGCTTCTAAGCTTCTTGAAACTTCAGCTTTAACAAGTGGTAATTACACTATAGCCTTAGACCTACTAAAGGAGAGATATGATAATCCTCGTTTAAAAATCCAATGGCACATGCAAGCTGTGTTTAATTTTTTTTTTTGCTATTTGTTTTACGTTGCACCAACACAGATAGATCTTATGGCGATGATAGATAGGAAAGGCCTAGGAATGGGAAGGAAGTGGCTGTGGCCTTAATTCAGGTACAGCCCCAGCATTTGCCTGGTGTGAAAATGGGAAACCACAGAAAACGATCTTCAGGGCTGCCGACAGTGGGGTTCGAACCCACTATCTCCCAGATGCAAGTTCACAGCTGTGTGCTCCTAACCGCACAGCCAACTCGCCCGATCTTTATTTAATTTACCTGTGGTAAAGGCAGATAAATTGCCAACTCTTAGAACTTTATTAGACAGGGTAGAACTACATGTAAGAGCGTTATCCAATATGAATGAGCCCGTTCAACACTGGGATACCCATTTGTTACATTTAGTATCCTCTAAATTTGATACCAGCACTCAAAGCCTGGGGGAAGTGCTTCTCTCAAAAAAGGTTTCCATTCTACCTTCTACATTCCTGCCTTTCTTAAAATCTGTATGCTTATTTGCAAGAGCGTATGTAAATTTACTCTTCTGTTTAGGCATTCTGAATGCATATGTGCCAATTTAAAAATCTGTCACTGAATTAATCCAGGAGAGGCCACATTATGGTCTTTTAGACCAGGTCCTTACTGTTCACATCACCACTGTTGTTTGCTGCGCTGCCTCCCCACTATACTTCATCTAATATTGTAGCAGAAAGTATTAGCAACACATTCTTGCAGTCTGCCAGTTGACTGTTGTGCGGTAAGTTGAATTACACATGAATTATTTCAAGCCTGGTCTTTTTGACTACACGTGACTTGTCGGTTTTCCCATTTCAAGATGGATTTCAAAGAAAATAGAATTTGGAAGCTCATGGAGAGTGTAGAGAAGGAACCAAGTGCTCAGATTAGAACTAGACAGAGAATGAAGGGATTGTTTGATGCAGAGCAAGAGGGTGCTGGGGAATTTGAAGATGATGAAGGTGAAGAGGACAACTTGGACTGTAGTGAACACAACACAGACTCAGAGGAATCAGTGGTTGAACAAGATTGTAAAAACCTGATGTGTAATTCAAATACGTTGCAACAAACAGATAACATGTCACTTTAGTCCCCTACCAGAAGAAACACTATTTATAATAGGCATGGGTAAAGATGGTGTTACAACATGGTGAGTACATGACACACCGGCGCAATCTAATTTCTCATGTACCTGGACCCAAAGGTGAAGCTTGCAATGCTCGCTTGCCGATAGAAGCTTGCAGGATTTATTTTCCAGACTCCGAAATTGAAAAAACTGTGGAATTTTCATATATGTAGGTAGAACAAAGCAGAGTGAACTTTATTTGTGAAGGTGATGCTCTTCCTACAGTTGTTACAGAAATGAAAGACATATTTGGGCTTCTTTACTTTGCTGGCATTCTTCATTCTTCCCATGAAAATCTTGAAGACATGCGGGCAAGAGATGGGACAAGTGTAGAAATTTTCCGAATAACAATTAATCTGTGTCATTACATATTGTTACACAGAAGTACGAGATTCCATAATGTTCATGATGGACATGAGAGAATTCAGTCAGTTTGTCTTTCTAAAATCTGTGAGATATTTCAAGCTTTTGACAAATGATGCTCTAAAGCATATTCACTGAATGAATATTGCACAATTGATGAAATGTGGAGTCATTTTGTGGGAAATCTGTTTTTCAATAGTTTATGCCAATCATGGCATCAATGGTTTTGCATTAGTTTGTGCCATAACATATTGCGCAATTCACATGGGAATTTATCCTGGTCAACAACCAGAAGGACTATTTAGAAGTGACAATTCACCGAGAGCCATTGTTGAGAGAATGGCACAGCCAATATCAGACACTGGGAGGAATGTGTCTATTGATAAGTGGTTCATGTCCTTTCCCGTAGGCATCTCGCTTCTTGAAGCCCTCTGTTTAATGACTGTTGGAACTGTCCGAAAAAAAAACAAAAAATGAGATTTCTCCAATATTCATTGATCCAATGAAGCCAGTCAAGAGTAATATTTTTTTAAATTTAGAGATGACTGTACGTTGCTCTCTTATGCTCGTCTTTTCAATTTCCACATTCCATGATTCTGACACAATAACTGATGAGAGTTCTGGAGAGGCCAGGAAGCCTGACCTCCTACCCTTCTGCAACATGACAAAGGGAGGTGTAGACACTGTCAATTAACAGAAAGGGACCTATTCACTTTCAAGGACTAACTGCCACTGGCCACTGACTGTTTTTTATAGGTTACTGAAAGTTGCTGGGATAAATGTGTTCATTGTCCTAAGGGAAAATACACAGAAATCCATCTTTAGATGGCAATTTTTAAAGAACAGCTCTCATGGCAACTGTGCCTCGAATATCTATCGAAAAACAATTGATTGCTTATCCAGGAAGATGAAGATGAGAATATGCGGCATCCTGAAAGAGCGTGGTTAGCCAATTGAGGTGGAATGTGAACAGGCGGGAGCAGCACCCAGTCATTGTGCCTACTACGATTAGCGCAAACGCAGGAAAATCAAACCCAGTGCAGCACATGTTAGTCGCACATCTTCCAGGAGCACAAGGAGTTTCAACTTGTATCACATGAACAAGGGAGGAGGTGACGAAGGTGAATGAGTAGGCATGTGGGAAAGTGAGGTGCCTAAAGTATTACTGTACATATTTTTTGTATTTTGTATAATTTTGTATATTGTTATTGCAATTATTGCTATAATTTTATTACTGTTAGAAGTAGTGAAGTTTACAGTATAATTAGTATCCATTGACTGAATTATAATTTCAAGCTAATTTTGCAACTGAATATTTTTAATTAACAAAACCCAGAAGTTTTCAATGTAAAATAAAGTTATAAGAAGAAAAATAAATCCCAAAACAAACAAAATAACACAACAAGTTAAAAAAAAATTAGTATACAGTAATGACCCTCCATCAACAACTTGTCTCTATCTGTATCTGGATTAAAGAAGAACTACCAGAACACTGGACAACAGCCCTCATTCATCCTCTGCACAAAAAAGGGGACAAAACCGACCCTAATAACTACAGGGGAATCTCTCTCCTAGACATAACATACAAAATATTTTCAATAATCATCCTTAATAGGATAAGTTTACAACTTGAGAAAGAACTAGGAGAATATCAAGGAGGTTTCAGACCCTGGAGGAGCTGTCCTGATCAGATCATGAGTCTTAAGTTGATAATGGACTATAACAGGAGAAGAAACAGAGATATGGTGATAACATTTGTAGATTTCAAGAAAGCTTATGATTGCATCCATAGAGAATCTCTGTTTAAAATTTTAAGACACCTTGGACTACACCCCAAATTAATAAACATGATAAAATTGACTCTCACCAATACCAAGTCAAAAGTGAAGTTTAGGGGTGAAACATCAGAGACATTTGAAATTAAAACTGGACTACGGCAGGGAGATGGGCTCTCACCACTATTATTTAACTGTGCTCTAGAAATGGTAATGAGGGAATGGTTTAGAAAATCTCCCCCCAAAATAAAGATTGGCCGAAAAATCAAAACAAATTGCCTGGGTTTTGCTGACGATTTAGCATTACTAGCAGTGGACATAAAAGAAGCAAAAACCCAGATATCAGAACTTCAAAACATTGCAAATAAAATTGGCCTCAAAATATCATTTGAAAAAACAGAAATTATGCCCCAAAAACCAACACAGCTAAAAGAAGTCACCATAAATGGTAATAAAATCAAAATAGTAACTCAGTTTAAATATCTTGGAGAAGTAATAACACATAACTTAAATGAAAAAATCTCAATCCAAGTAAGAACAAATAGATTAGCTAAAGCACAAAAATTAACATGGGATATCTACAAAAAGAAATGTCTATCAATAAATACAAAAATAAAACACTACAACACAGTTATAAAACCGGAAGCTACATATGCAGCAGAAACACTCTTTTACCTGAATAAACAATCAAAGACTGACAGACTTCAGAAAATTGAAAGGAGGATTGGAAGAACCTGTATCAACAAAAAATATCAGAAAGATGGACAGTGGCGGTTAATACCAAACAAAGTCGTGTACAAAGAGCTAGAACCCATTACAGATACTATGCGTAAGAGGAGACTGGGATTCTTTGGACATATCATGAGGATGCAGGACTCTAGACTTCTGAAACAACTAGTACAACACAATCTCGTCTCAAAAAATACCACAACAGGATGTAAATGGATCAGAGAAGTAAGAGAGGATCTGAAGGAAATAGGCCTTACAACAGAAGACACCAAAAATAAGATAAAATTGAATACAAAACTCAAGAATACAAACCTCCGCTTTACCCTTACACAAAACAAACCAACAACACGCACATTTTCAACTGAGGAAAGGGCACGAAGATCGGAGCGTCTGAAGAAGTACTGGGAGGACCGCAAAGCCCGAACAATCCCTTCAAAGAGACCTGAACGACGGACTGACTAAAGTGATCCTATGTGGTCATAAAAGAAGAAGAAGAAGAAGAAGAAGAAGAAGAATGAGACATTTTGCCTGCAGGATCTGTTGGGTCGATTGAGTAGCTCAGTAGTTGCAGTTGCCGGTCTCAAGCCCGGAAAAAAGAGGAGGGTTGGCTTAAAGCCATAAAATTACAGCCATAAAATAAATATCTTGAGGCAATAAAGGGCACGACGTTTCCACATGTTAGTGGCGGTACCCCAACAGTGTCTGTTTCACATGTAATGGCGGCTGAATAAATATCCTCTGTGGCCAACAACCATAGTTGTAAATCAGAGCTTGCTCCACTTAAGGTTGATAACCTTTGATAGTCAGATATGGAGAAGTCTTTTAGTAAAAGAATTCCACCGTCCAACCCCTTAAGGATAGAGAAGACAACATCGGATTTGGTGGGTAGTCGCCAAAAAGACAAGAATGAATTTGAACACTCAAAAATACATACATATAATCAAACATACAAACATAGAATCAAACATAAGTGTATTAAATACATTGCAATGCACAATATAAACTCCTTACTGAAAACCGGAAAGCTCAAGAACTTTACAAATGAATTAGATAGGCAAAATATTCTTCTGGTAGGACTCCAAAAAATGAGAAATTTAACAGAATATCTATTTGAATCTCAAGGTTATAGAGTGTACAATAAGAAGCCAGGCCAAAGGGTCATGAAATTTGGTACAGGATTTATAGTAAATTTAAAAATAATAGATTCTGTAGTTGATTTTAAAGCTATCTCACCAAGAATTGCAATTCTAACTTTACAAACAACAAACAAACTTTACACCATCACAAATGCTCATGCTCCTACCAATGAAAAAAATTTCCTATCAAAACTTCTGCAAGAAGTCTATAATTTCTGGGATCTCCTTGATCATACAATGAATAAAATAAATATGAATAACATCTAGATCCTTATAGAGGATTTTAAAGCTCAATTGGGTAAGGAAAAGAAGTATCGAGGTGTAGTAGGACAGTGAGCTCCTCATAAATATACTAACAAAAATGGCCAAAGACTCGTAGAAATTTGGAGAACCCATGGACTAATCTCCAAATCTACATATATTAAAAGAAAACTACCGTACACAAAATTAAAACTTGAAAACATCCTGATTGGACAAAAGGGGAATGGGAGCTAGACCACATATGTATGGACAAATTCTTCACTGGTTCAGATAATTACTTAATTAAAATAGTGATTAAATTTACTTGATTCAGAAGAAAAAGACAAAACAAGAGTTGAAGAGAAAAGAAAATATGACCCTCATCAGTTAATCCAGAATGCCCAGTATTGGCAAAGAACAGGAACTATAAGACTAACAGACAATTTAGATGTCCTTATACCAATTCTTAAACAGAACGCAGAAGATCTACCTCCATTAAATCCACAGAAAAGACATGCCTGGTGGACCTCTGGTTGTGATAGAATGCATGAAGAAAGACATCAAGCTTGGTTGAAATTTCAAGCCCACAAAACACAAGAAAACAGCACGAACCTCAAGAATGTCAGAAAAGATTTCACCCAAACTATTAGAATTATTAAGAGAAAATATCAAAAAGATTTAATAAACTCTATTGAGGAAAATTATTACAAAACTAATTCTAGAGATTATTACAAAGCCTTTGGTAAACAATTGCTAAAATACATTATTGTTAAAAAAATAAAGATACCGGGTGAGTTGGCCGTGCGCATAGAGGCGCATGGCTGTGAGCTTGCATCCGGGAGATAGTAGGTTCGAATCCCACTATCGGCAGCCCTGAAAATGGTTTTCCGTGGTTTCCCATTTTCACACCAGGCAAATGCTGGGGCTGTACCTTAATTAAGGCCACGGCCGCTTCTTTCCAACTCCTAAGCCTTTCCTATCCCATCGTCGCCAAAAGACCTATCTGTGTCGGTGCGACATAAAGCACCTAGCAGAAAAATAAAAAAATAAAAAAATAAAGATGGAAAAATAGTGCATAACAATAAGGAAAATGCAGAAATCATGGTGGAAGCATTTAACAAGCTCTTGAATAGTGATGAACCTGAAAAAATCTTATTAATTGACACACATACCCCAGCAAAACTGAACCAAAAAAATATAAACCCACCTACAGCAAAAGAAGTTGAAACAGTGCTTAAGGAAATGAAGAACTACAAAGCGTGTAGAGAAGACCAGGTTTTTGCAGAGATCTGGAAATACACTGGCAGTACAAACAGACATTCCTCCATATGATATTACACAAGATTTGGATATCAGAAAAATTCCCAGAACAATGGACAACAGCTGTAATTAATCCAATCCATAAGAAAGGTGGAAGAAGTAACCCAGACAACTATAGAGGTATTTCCATCCTTGACTGCACATACATGATTTTCTCTAAGATACTATATAATAGGATTAAAGAACAACTTGAACAAGAGTTAGGTGAATACCAGGGAGGCTTCAGACCTTGGAGAAGCTGCTCAAACAAATAATAACTTTGAAGCTGGTCATGGCATATTACAGAAATTGAAACAACCCCTTTCAATAACATTTATAGATTTCAGGAAAGATTACGACTCCATCCACAGACCATCATTATTAAAAATTTTAAGACATTTTGGACTTCACCCAAAGCTAATCAAATTGACTGAACTTACTTTAACTAACACAATTTCTAAAATTAAGTTCAGAGGAGAACTTTCTGAACCATTCTTGGTAATAACTGGTTTAAGACAGAGTGACGGATTATCACCTCGTCTTTTTAGCTGTGCCCTAGAGTACGATATGAGGGAATGGTACAAGAAAAACTCGAAAAATATAAAAATTGGAACACAGAAGGATAACATACATTTGAACTGTCTAGGATTTGCTGATGATCTAGATCTTCTGGCCAATGGTATTCAGGAAACAAAACAACAAATAAAATCTTCAGAAGAAATAGCTCAAAATATTGGGTAATTTTTTTTGAATAAACAGAAATTATTTTAACTTAACTTTCACTTGCAAACAAAATTAAGCTGGGAGACCAAGAAATAAAAATTGTAGAAAAATTTAAATATTTAGGTGAAATAATCACATATAACCTGAACGAGAAACCAGCATGGCAAAACAGAATAGATAAACTAGTTACAGCACAGCATGTTACCAAGAATACATAATATAATAAAAAGTATCTCTCAATAGCAACCAAATTGAAACACTACAAAACAGTCACCCAGCCACAAATTACATATGCATGTGAAACATTATTCAAAACAACAGACACAGTTGCAATAGATAAAGTACTCAAGTTAGAAAAGAGAATAGTGAGAACCTGTTTAAATCAAAATGATCAAGTAAACCGAGTCTGAAGACTAGCTTCTAATGGATCAGTTTTTAAAGAAATAAAACCTGTGACTAGCACAATTAAAAAGAAACAAATATCATTCTTAGGGAATCTAATACAGTCACCAGAAAATAGAATCAGTAGAAAAATAATTTTAAAAATATGGAAGAGTAAGAGTAAGAATAATTTTAGATGGATCACAGAACTTAAAGAAGACACGAGTTAGTTACATATTACCTTAGAAGATTTAAAATACAAATCAAATACACTCAACATATTGAAAAATAAACACACTAGACTACAGATGAAAATCAACAAGCAGAAAATAGGAAGAGTGATTCCAAAAGCAGAAAGAAAATTGCGTTCAGAAAGGATGAAACAGTACTGGGCTGACAAAAAGAAGAAACACCTCCATAAATCTGACTAAGTAGTCCTATGTTAGCTAAAAAATTAAAATAAATAAATGAGACATTTGAACAACCTGATCTAAAAGATCCAGCATGACCTCTCATGTCCCAAGGAGTGAATGAGACCTCTCCTGGTTTAAAAAAGCATGTATGATCAACACACAATTAACTGATGAAACAACACCTATACATGAATAATGCATCACTTCATCAATGCATGTCCATGTAGTGGTGTAGCCTGAATGTGAATGTGGAAAATGGAACAGAAAACGCTCTTCCTGCATATCCCAGTTATCTCCTGTAGCTTGTCACGTCAGCTGTCACATGTTAACATACAGTACACTGACAGGGTATTGCTGAGAGAGAAGCAAGCAATACACAGAATGATAAATAGTGTCTATCATAACAATACAAGGCATGCGTAGATTAATTGCAAGTATAATATTCCACAATCACATCTCTATTTATTAATATAATATCAATGATGCTGTTGCGTAATGAAGAATACTTGTAAAAATGCAGTAGTAAAATAGATTACCCCAAAATAAGCAGATTCACATTTTGGTTTATTTAAATAATTCACCCGGAACGCAGACAATGGTCTAAAAAGGAGGACATGCCTATAAAAAAGGATGCCTGGTCCCCCTACCTAGTAGGATGTTGTCTATTTAAATTTGTTTAGAGGATTTCCTATGCTTTTGAGTCCCTTGCCTTCTGCTAATTTTGGCCATCTTAACTCCTTGAACATTTTGAGTAAATTTTCTTATTGGCCACTTATGTAGTATGACATTAGTTCTTTTATATTCAGGTGGATATGCCCAATTAAGGTTGATTTTGCCGCAATTTGTGGTTTTCTGTTTAAGGTAATCGAGTGTTTAACACTCATATTTCCTTAGCTATATGTACACATTCCAGCCTTGTTCTTTATTTTAGTATAATGGGGCTTGCATGCTCATAATATGTGCACTCTTTTTTCTATTTGGGATTCTATTATTGTTCTGTGAGCCTTTATAGTTGTGTTGTCATCACTTGAAATTATTTTTGAAGCCGGTTATTTTTGTAACCTTTATACTGTATAATATATCTTGTTACTTAGTTATATTACTTAATTACTTAGTTAATTGAAAACTTCGAGCAAAAATGGATAGAAGTATAATGTGAAAACCAAGGCATTTTTTGGTTCTTTTGTAACTACCTTGCCCTGACCTGAGGCCCACTACCTTCCTTGTTACACATTCTATTACAAACATAATCTGAAAAATCACAATCAAAATAAATCAGTAGTTCCAGTATTTATTTTCTGATTTTAGTAGCCAATAATGGTTGTATCCTTCACTGTAAGGGAATAGGTTAATGTCTCGTTTTAATATCCAAAACAAGTACCTTGACTGGAATTGGTGCACCTTCTGGTACATGGGCCATGAGATCTTCAAAGCAGGTTCCTTTATTGTGGCAGTACCCTGAACAAATGTAATGTTGACAGCGATCACCTTCGTACATTGGCTGGCAAACACAGACTGGACCATCTGAAGTCATCTCGCAGCGACCTTTGATGCATTGCAGATCACATGATTTAGGCTTAAGACCACGTGGCATAGTGCATACCACCTATATCCAGAAAGAAAAAAAAAAAAAAAGACACTTATGGCTAACAGACAGGGGAACATACCACTTGCAGACATGATGATGATGATGATTGTTCCAAAGGACAGAACCTCAAGGTCACCAGTTTTCCCTGAAGTCAATGGATAAGTATACATTTAATTAAAGCACATATATGACACTGAAATTTTTTTAACATTCCCATCACCATTATTATTATTTTCAGTCTAAACACACTGCTTTTAAAAATGAACTGCAAACTGAGCAATCATATTCGTTTTAAAAAGTCCAGTGCACTTAAGTTTTATCACAAGATACAAATATGATATCATATGCAAACTAGACCCTGTCTTCAGTATGAGGCACTTCATGGAAAAACTTTGTGAATACAGAAGAGATATGGCAATGACATTCCTCAATTTAGAAAAGGCTTACAATAGTGTACCCAGAGCAAAGGTATGAAACATAATGCAACAGAAAGGATTTGAATAAAAAATCATAGAATATGTGTGAGCAATGTATAAAAATTGTTGCAGCAGTGTCCAGACACATATGGGGAGGACAGAGTGGCTTTGGAACAAAAATGGACTATGATCAGGAAGTGTGTTATAACCAGTGTTATTCATATGGTAAGAAATGAAATTGTGAAGGAGAGAGGAGTAAAATATGGGGACAAGGAAATGAAGGTACTGGGTTTGCAACTTACTGTCAATCCACACATCAACATACCGTGAATACCGCCTGCCACATCGTGTTCTGAATGTTCACAAGCTTAATACCATATATTCCATAGTTTTCTTCCAAAGCAAATATAACTTAGTGTATGTTGATTGCCATTATATGAACAAGTACTTGCTCCAACAAAAACTATAAGCATACATAAGCATGGTCTCAAATTGCAGTTGGACGGTGCGAGCTGTGGGTAGGGTATGGAGTAGCAGCCTCTCGAAAAGAGAACCAAGTACGTGGTGCAGTTCTGCATAGCCGAGCACACTAATACAAGCTTTAATGCTTTCTGTAGGTCGCAAGAACTAATTTCAAAATAAATATTGTGGCCACTGTATTATTCTTGGCTCATTTAATGTGTGTACAAAATTTACATAAGATCAGCAATTTCCCAGTATGCGACTTTCCCTTTTAGTAGCAGAAATTATCAAAATGGCTCCAGTGTGTCTAACAGACAAACTGGACTGCTTGTTCAAGGACATTTGCAAAAGTGAGAAATGCTGGACGACTGGAAAACTGCACTTATAAACCTACTCCACAAGAAGAGGGATAGAACAGATCCAAACAATTACAGGGGGAACTCTCTTGTATCTGCAGGGCATAATATTCTGAGTAAAGTGCTACTAAACAGAAACCAACCAATCACGGACAATGAATAGGAAGAGTACCAGCGAGGGTTTAAACCACGAAGAAGCTGTGCAGAACAAATCTTCAATTTCAAAACAATCCTATTTAACAACACAAGAGGCACAAAATGGGATAAAGTAGCATTGACCAAGGCTGCAGGACCAGTGGGACTCCAGTGGACTTAAAAAATACTCAAGTGTATATGGAAAGAGGGAAAAGTGCTCAAGGATTGGGAAAAGGGGGTTAATATACCGATATTCAAGAAAGGAGATAAGAATATGTGCAGTAACAATCTCGTATGTTGCCAAGATAATGGAAAGGATATTCGAAAAAAAAAAAAAAAATTAGAGAAAAGGTGGAAAGTCAGTTACAAGAGGAACAATTTAGATTCAGATGATGATGATGATGATGATGATGATGATGATGATGATGGTGTTTGATGTTTTAAGGGGCCTAACTTCTAGGTCATCGAAATGAGGTGAAATGCAATGAAAAAATAAAATCAAAAATCCTCCACTGACCAGAATTCAAAGCGTGAGGACGAAAAATGAACGAATGGATATGAATTTAAAACAATCAGTGGAGCCGACGCACAATGCCTCAGTCTCAGAAACTGATGGAAAACAATAGTAATACTGACCAAGGGACTGCTTCTACAGCTCAATAACAATCGGTGATGCCTGCAAGCTAAAGGGGTCCAAAATATAGGTTATCGGCCTCTCATAATGGTACTTATTGCTTGGAAAGTAGAACCATGGCATTTGTCATGGTGCGGTACTAATCAAAAGTATCGTAGACTCGCGGTATTCCACACATTATGGTACTACTGACAGGTTATGAAATTCGCACATGTAATACAGACCTATGGTGTTATGCACATAGCGGCGCCATTTACAGGCAACGCAAACCTATGGTGTTCATCACATAAGTGTACTAACCACAGGGACTCGTACTATCCCGTGGTGTTCCTTACACAGTGGGTACTAATCATAGGCAAAGCCAGAACCCTGGTGTCACTCATATAGTGCTACTAATCACAGGTACCGTAAACGCCTGAGCGCGCGGTGCTACTGCGTGCTACTAATCACAAACCTATTTGGTACCTAACACAGTGGTACTACGCGCAAGTAATAGCAACCCATGGTGTTCCCCGCGTGGTGGTACTAATCACAAGTAGTTTCATGGTTCTAATCCAATCATCCCTTGGTTGCCCCTTTTAGTCACCTCTTATGACAGGTAGAGGATACCGTGGGTGTATTCTTCGTCTGCGTCCCCCACCCACAGGGGTTTTTAGATTCATAAGTGGAAGGTCAACAGTATAAACCATTCTGAGACAGATCATGGAGAAGAGCTGGGAATATAGGAAGGATATATGTAATAATGACTTTTATAGACTTAGAAAAGGCATATGAGAGCACCCACATCAAAAGTTCATGAAAGCCTGACATAAAGAGCATTGGCAAGGAACTAATAACAATTATAACAGCAATAGGCCTATATGATAACTGTTACAGCAGTGTGAAGACAACAGTGGCAAGAACAGAATGGTTTGGAAATTACAATGGGCTAAAACAAGTGAGTGTTTATAATGGTGATGGATGACATCATAAAGGATGCAAGGGATGCAAAGGGTACAGATAATGTTGTGATCTGGGGAGAAGATGAAGTGGAGGTACAACAGCTGAATGTACTGAATAGAAGGACTGAATAATGGGGATTGAGGATCAACGTGGAGAAGAGTAAGACAATTGTGATGTAAAGAAGTAAAGATGGAAAAGGAGTTATCAAAATTGGAGACAAGGAACTGGAAATAGTAGAACATTTCAAATACTTGGGAAATGAACTGGCAGAAAATGGAAGAATGGATATGGAAATTAGTAAAAGGATACAACTGGGGAGTGCCTTTTACCATCAGGTAAGGAGATTAATAAGGAATAGTGATGATGATGATGATGATGATGATCTTGCTGTTTAAACAGACCTAACATCTAGGTCATCGGCCCAATAAGGAATAAAGCTGTAACAATGAGGGCTAAAGAAGTATTGTACACGGGATATTACTTACCTATATGATAACTGTTACAGCAGTGTGAAGACAACAGTGGGTAGAACAGAGAGGTCTGGAGCAGCTACTTAATGACATTGATCAAGGTCGGGCACATGCCATGTATATTTTTCGTGTCAGGACTAAAGAGTGTAAGTCAAAAGTAGTTGCATTTCAGGACATATGCAGCAAAAACCTGGACAGTGGATGATGTGAATAAAATGAGTCTAATTCCATGAGTGTGTGCTTGCTGTGTGTCTAAGTGTCCTACTGCCAATGAGCTTCAACTCTACATTTCAGGTGAGTAAAAATGTACAGTGCAAGCATAACGTAAACTCAAGTGTCTGGAGCAGCCACTTAATGACATTGATCAAGGTCGGGCACATGCCATATACATTGTTCGTGCCATGGCTAAAGAGTGTAAGCATTTCAGTACATAAGTTCGAGGTTTTAAAATCAGAGACCATATTAATTGTAGAAGGTTTCAAATGCATAGGCCTACATCAACATAATTCAAAACATTGTATTTTCATTCTTAAGACATATATTGCTGTTGTTATTTCATCTCGCCTTTGTTGTCCCCGCTCTCTAATACGAACACCATCATGTTCAACCAACACATTATCGTCCTCTTTGTCATGAAAAACTCTAATTTCAGAATCTTCATTTTGGATATACTTCACGACATTGTGAAGAATGAAACAGCATAAAATGACACATAGAATTTTCTCTGCGGCTAATCTAATCTTGCTTTACAAAATAGCGAAACGCTGTTTTACCTGACCAAAGAATCTTTCTATCATGAATCGCTCTCTCCTTTGTTCAGGAGTGACCAGTGTTATGAAACGGTGTCATGAGCCATGTCATCAAGCAGGAGTGCATTTCCATTACGTCTGGTCATGACTCTGCAAACATCGGAGTTTTTCCACATTCGGAAGTCATGGACAGAGCCAGGCCATGATAAAACTACACTAGTGAACTCTTCCTTTCCACTGCAAGCGGCCTGTATATTACTGTGGTGCAGGCCTTTTCTGTTAATACCAAATGAGCTGACCGTATGATTAGGGGCGCGCAGCTCTGGGAGATAGTGAATTCGAAACCCACTGTCTGCAGCCCTGAAGATGGTTTTCCTTGGTTTCCCATTTTCACACCAGGCAAATGCTGTGGCTGTACCTTAATTAAGGCCATGGCCACTTCCTGTCCACTCCTAGCCCTTTCACATCCCATCGTTGCCATAAGACCTATCTGTGTCAGTGCAAAAAAACACCACACTTGTAGGAAAAAAAAAAAAAAAGAACTTTTCTGTTAATGTACTCATCCCCACGAACATGTGGCTTTATAATTTGTACATGGGTACAGTCCATAGCTCTGATAGCATAAGGGAAGGTAAAACATTCTTGCCACTTAGCCTGTGCTTCCTGCACCTCAGCAAAGTTTGTTGTAAATTTTATCCAATAATCTGTTTTCATCTCTACTGATGTCAAAACGTGCAAAAATGTTTTTCACATAGTGCCCCAACTTACACCGATGTCTTCAAACTCCACTCTGAAACCTAGGATCACGAACATAAACCGCAAGAAAATTCTCATTTTTTCTACATTTGTTAGTGCACCGCCTCTTGTTCTTTGGACAGCCCAAGGAAATGGTCTGTTAACCATACAACATGTTCCTTACTGAACCTATAAAACACTCTGCAATCAAACTGAGATGATGCTCTGCAAAGTTTATATAATTTTTTTCTCAGATTAATCATCATCATAAAGTCTACCATGCTTTGAACTTGACACTATCACTTCAAGTCATCTACTTAATCAGCTCAAGGAAACACGAGCAAACACCAACAGGAATGAGTGCTTGGTTCACCTTTATTCACTAGAAATCTGGAGCGCCCACTTTGCTACTCGAGTGTGTGCTCAAGGGCACCGCTCTGCTGTGACTGACTGCTACTGACCAGCGGTTTTTATTTACCTCATTGTGAGTGCCTGCTCTAAATTCAAGAGTAAAGAGTGTGTGCTCATTTTTATTCACACCACACAATGACTCAGAGATGAGAGTAGAGTACAAGCAGCTGAAATGCAATTCCTGAGGAGTATGGTACAAGAACGGATAGGGTGAGAAATGACATATGAAAAATGCTAAATGTGCAAAAAAAAGGACAAACTGGAACAGAATAGATCGATGTGTTCTGGACATGTCAAATGGATGAAGAATGCCAAGATAAGTACTGGAAAGACAGATACAGTAAACCCTCCATGCATCGTTTTTCAAGGGGAAGGGGGAAAACGATGGTGAACGCGGGAAAATAAACGGGTAAAATAAAAAATAGGGGGAAAGCAAAATAATAAAATACGAGTACTGTATTTGGACATTTTTCTTCATGTAAATCTAATTGTGATCTGAGTGTCATCAAGTAAGGACAGCAGAATTCCATTTTAGTCTCTAAAAAAATCAGTATTGTGGAAAATGAAGAAATATGGACTCTGGACTCTGCAGGAATTATTTTAATGTAACTAGAAGAAAATTTTAATTTGAATATGTTTGTAATATGTCTTTTATGCAATTTAGGGAAACCTCAAGAATAATATTTGGGACTTATGAACTTTTGAATATTTTTAACATTGCAACAGCAATGACTTTTGTATTTTAATTTAATTTTGTTGTGTAGTATTAGTATTATGTAACAGCTAAATTAATTTCAAGAAGCGTGAAGAAAAAAACATTCTGGACTGAAGGAAGAAATTTGTTTTAATGTAACTTGAAGAATTTATTGGAAGTTATTTTTTAATTATTGTGTGAAGAAGAGCTAAATGGTATTATCATTTTATATTCTTTACTTGAAGAATTGTAATATTGTGCTTTTGCACAAAGAGTATGGTACATAACTTTTGGAACAGTAGGTACTGCACGTGGAGAGATTAGGTGATGCAATTCCGCTTACATCAGCAAGTTAGGAAATGACCACATGGTCATGTAATTGGATCGGTCAGAATAACGACTTTTCCAATTGGCAAAAAACGGAAATCTAGAGGAATTCGGTGTCCTATTGGTTGATTGTGATTTGTCCATTTCTGGCCTTCTGCCGGTAAAAGTGTTGTATTTTAATGTAATTTATATAGTTTATACTTAATAGGTCATTTAACACAGGTTTCAGGTTACCTGATATACCATCATTATGAACGTAATACTGTTCACTTTGAAAAATGTCAATTCAGCTTCTGACACATATTCTTTCATTTGACAAGGTATAAAGCCTAATACAAAATATTACAAGAGCATAATACAGCTGAACTAAAGCATATTATCTTTTTATGCCTGACGAATTATAATAACGAAAAATGACAAAGTTATTTTAAGAACTTGTTTTACCCACAAAACTTTGATGGTAATAGTATATATGTACATAGTAAAGTGTTTTATCGTGTATTGTGATCTCTTTAATGTGTTTAAATAGTTATCATTTTAATATGTGTATTAAGTCTTCAAACAAACTTAAACATATAAACATTGGACTAACCACTCTGAAACATGACTACTTAATGTCAGTCAAATACAAAAATTTTTTCAATTAGCAAGGCACAACACTTAAGAATATGTAATCTAATGTAAATGTATAAGACAGCTGAAGATGACTTTGTGAGGAGTCGAAACTGGTTCTGTTATTAAGAAATTTAATAAATAAGTATTGATCAGGTGGATCTTTCTTTTCTTTCTATGATATAGGTGTGCCAAGTCGACAAGATTTATAATTTTTAACCATGTTAAAAGACATATGATAATGATGGACTTGTTTATAAATTAAGCCTTCAGCAATAAGAGGTTGGTTTTTCTTTTGAGTTTAGAGATTAATTTCCAAGTTTATTGTTTAATGTTGTGACCAACCTATCATAAGATCATGATGATGTGAAACGAACTTTTAACAACAGTCAAAGATTAAGATTGTTTTCTTTTGATTAATGTTACATTCAGTCACTCCTAACATCCATTTTGTGTTGCGTTTATGTTATTAATATAGTAGTTGTCATCTTGAATGTTAGTCATTAAATGGAACAACCTTCCACGAAAAGTAATATCTCTGGTCTTCTGATTTAAAATAATAAGGTATATTATGATGATTTAAGATATCAATTAATAAACTTCCTCATATATCAGTCAGATCAACGTAGAGCCAACGATACGATTCTGTGACCCAACCCGATGAACTTTCACGTCCCTAGAGTGGAATCTTTTGCATCTCCGCATGACACCAGCCGAGGTATAACTTTTTCAACAAAAAAAAAAAAAAAAACAACCAAACCCCATGGCACTACAGCTCTTGAAGGGCCTTGGCCTACCAAGCGACCGCTGCTCAGCCCGAAGGCCTGCAGATTACGAGGTGTCGTGTGGTCAGCACGACAAATCCTCTCAGTCGTTATTCTTGGCTTTCTAGACCGGGGCCGCTATCTCACCGTCAGATAGCTCCTCAATTCTAATTACGTAGGCTGTGTGGACCTTGAACCAGCCCTCAGGTCCAGGTAAAAATCCCTAACCTGGCCGGGAATTGAACCCGGGGCCCCCGGGTGAGACCCCTACACCACGGGGCCGGCACTTTTTCAACAACAACCCAGAATTTAGAGATGTGTGTGAAAGGTCATAATATAATATAATATAATATAATATAATATAATATAATATAATATAATATAATATATATATATATATATATATTATTATTATTATTATTATTATTATTATTATTATTATTATTTAACATCCCTTCAGTATACTTTAAGAGACAAACAGGTATCAGAATCTTGTCCCACAGGAGTTCTTTGTTGTTCCGGAAATCAAGAACACTTCCATTTAAAGCATCCAAAATATTATATTACCTGTTCTGAGTCCTTGTTGCTGTTGGTGACTGTTTTTATGAATCCATTAGGACAGAGGCAGGAATGCCCTAAACCATTCAAGTCAACAATCCCTCCACTGAAGCATACTGCAGACTCATGGCAAGGAGACTTAGCACAGGGGTTTGTAACTGTAAAAAGGAAATCAATAACAAAGTAGTAAATACTACATTAGCCAAATATACCAGCAACAAAAAGAAGATGCTTCTCCAAAAGGTATATTTCTTGAAAAATTAGACATCAGTCAATTTTTGAAATAAATGGAGAAAAGAATCATGCAGGACAATGAATGTTCTCCTGTACTAGTGTGTGTATATAAATTGAAGTTCTCTCTAAGGTATCATACTAACCAGCAGTTAACTGAAGTGACAAAACAACTGTGTTTATTGATTTGAGGCAAAAAGCTGTGAAAGGATCAGTTGTCAGTTATAAATAAAGACAAAAAACAGGTATTTTCTAGGCTGCTAGGCAGTGTTCTCATTGTAATTCTGGAGAGGTAAGGTTTGTTGTCAGCAACATTTAAACTAATGCAGTTATTTTGAGAACCATCATTTTGAGAACCATCCTTTCTTGTTACGGGGACAGATTTATGTATCAGTACTTTGTTTCATGCCAAGGAACACAACTTATTACTTGCAATATTAATGAACATAGTAGCAACAATCAAACATCAATAAAAGTCAATTGTCACATTCAAAATACAGAAAAATGGCTGCAAATTGCTTTTGCTCGCTCCTTTTTCCTTCTTCTGATTTTGTGTCCGATGTGACAAAACTGTTTACTAGAAAAGCACTTAGCATCTTAAAAGGGACAAAGAGCAATTATGCTCCAGTTTTTCTGATGACATTTATCTGAATGATCATTGGTCACATATGCCATCTTTTATTAATCAAAACAAAATACAAATGAGTCCCTCTAGTCTGACACATATGGGACCGGAGCTTGTCAGATTATAGAGAACTTTATATTGTTTAAAAGAAAAGGAGTCCACCTTTTCAAGATATTAAATATTAAAAATATATAAAATCATTAACAATTCAGTACATTGAAAAGGTGGACTATTCCTCCTTTAAAAAATATAAGTTTTATTTTCAATATGGACCATAAGATGACATTTATTTCTTGTAAATCTAGAGATCTGCTGGATTACTGGATGAAAAAAACAGTTATTGAAAAAACTTAAAATAATTCTGAGAACTGCTAAGAGTACATGTTAAAAGCAAAACAATACTGTATTATAGAGAAATGTTAAATGAAAAAGACATTTCATTCAATAAACAACAATTTATAACATGATTAATTTCTTTAAAGTCCATCTTCTACATAAATAGGCCTATCTTGGAAAATTGTTATTCATTGTTCCTTTTTTAGAACTTTCTCTGACAATGAAAACGTCATGTGACTGGGGCTCACTGTGTCGGACTGTGAAGTGTTGGACTACAAAGACTCTACTGTACTATGAGCCTGCTTTTCTGGTCTTATGACTGGGAAACCCTGGTGAAAGTTCATCCTTATTCTTACAGAGAATATTGCTTTTAAGAATTCCATTGCTAGAGCAACCAAAATTTTAATTTCTGTATACACTACTGGTTAGCATATTCATAAAGAAATCAATCAATATTAAATATACAAGTACAAGGATCTTGTGAAGATATGGTATTGTTGATCATATATTCTATCACCATTACAATTTGGATGTCAAACTTTTATGGCTTGTTAAATTTATTTTAAAGGTGTATTGTCCTTTGGAGGCAAAAAGCTGTTCATCATTTGTAAGGAATACAATTTCTTACAAGCAAATGTGGTAAACTCTTCTCAGATATCTCTTATGGGAACAAATTTGTCTGCCCCCCCCCTCAAGCTTTGATATTCAATCACATCAAATAGCCCAGCAAATTTGTTGCTGACTTCTCACTAAGGCAACTGTGGTTTGAATACCAGTCAAAGCACATGGGATTTTATGAAAAGTCAAGTCCCCGTAGTTTGGATTCCACATAAAACTGAAGGTTCCATGACCATGATCACAACAGCAACAGTTTAAATTAATTGAGTCAAAATTGAAAAGAAATGGCTTCCAAACAACAATCAATCACCACTGATCTGTATTTAGGGCAGTCACCTAGGTGACAGATTCCCCATCTCTTGTTT
The DNA here is from genome assembly GCF_040414725.1 of Anabrus simplex. Classification (NCBI taxonomy): domain Eukaryota; kingdom Metazoa; phylum Arthropoda; class Insecta; order Orthoptera; family Tettigoniidae; genus Anabrus; species Anabrus simplex. The sequence continues at coordinate 155,962,844 of NC_090270.1, read as the reverse complement.
ACCTAGTCTTTTCTTAAATAATTGCAAAGAATTTGGAAACTTACTGAACATCTCTCTTGTTTAATTATTCCAATCCCTAATTCCTCTTCCTATAAATGAATATTTGCCCCAACTTGTCCTCTTGAATTCCAATTTTTATCTTCATATTGTGATCCTTCTTACTTTTAAAAACCTCACTCAAACTTATTCGTCTACTAGTATCATTGCACACCATCTCTCCACTGACAGCTCAGAACATACCATTTAGTCGAGCAACTCGTCTCTTATCTCCAAACTCTTTCCAGCTCGACTTTGAAACATTTTTGTAAAACTACTCGTTTGTCAGGAATCATGCAGAACAAATCGAGCTGCTTTTCTTTGGATTTTTCCAGTTCTTGAATCAAGAAATCCTGATGAGGGCCCCATACAGTGGAACCATACTCTACCTGGGGTTCTTACCAGAGACTTACATACCCTCTCTTTTACATCCTTACCACAACCCCTAAATACCCTCATAACCATGTGCAGAAATCTGTACCCTATTTACGTGATTACCCCAATGAAGATTTTTACTATTAACACCTAGGTACATACAATGATCCCCAAAAGTAACTTTCACCCCACTAATGCAGTAATTAAAACTGAGAGGATTTTTACTATTACTGAAACTCATAACCTGACTTTTAACCCCATTTATCATCATACCATTGCCTACTGTCCATCTCACAACATTGCTGAGGTCTTTTTGCAGTTGTTCACATTCTTGTAATTAATTTATTTATTACTCTATACAGTATAAAATCATCCACAAAAAGCTTTATCTCTGATTCCAGTCATTCACTCATATCATTTATATACTGTATATAAGAAAACATAGAGGTCCAATAATACTGCCTTTAAGCAGTTATTAATTTCACGAACATGTCTCATATAATTAGAAATAATGCTTTCCCAAAGCTTACAGGCAACACATGTCACACTGACTGGCCTGTAACTTTTGGCTTTATGTTTATCACACCTTCCTTTAAACATAGGAGCTACTATAACAACTCTCCATTCATTTGGTATAGCTCCTTCATGCAAACAGTAATGAAATACGTTCTTCAGATGTGGTACTATATTCCACCCCATTGTCTTTAGTATATCCCCAAAAATCTTCTCAATTCCAGCCGCTTTTCTAGTTTTCATCTTTGTATATTATTGTAAATGTTATTGTAGGTAAATTTCAATACTTTGTTAGTATTAGTCACCTCCTCTATCTGGACATTATCGTTAAAACCAACAATTTTTACATACTTCTGACTGAATACTTTTTCCCTACGTAATCCTCAAATACACACTCCCTTTGTTCATTAATGATTCCTGGAAAGTCCTTCTTGGAACCTGTTTCTGCCTTAAATTACCTAGAGTATACGTACCATTCCGTTTTTCCTACAATGTGTATGACTGCCAATTATGCTTGCCATCATGTTATCCTTAGCTGACTTCTTTAGTAGATTCGATTTTCTAATAAGTCCCTTCAATGTCCACCATAACAAAATATCAACAGTCTTGTAAAACTACAAGTGTGCTTCTGGTTTTGCAATGTATCTGTTAATATAATTCCATAGACTTCCAAATCACCTTTCAAAGATAAGTAATTGTTCCCTTTACAGCACATAATATAAAAATTATTTGAAAAGGCATCAAATTTTCTTTTGATGCCCTCAAATGCAGCTGCTCTTTGAACACTATCATTTGTAGCAATTGCATGCTGATTTATTTAATAATGGTCTGATTTGATTGAGCATAGAGAAAAAAAAAAAGAAAGAAGGTTCTTGCTTTTGGTTCCATTTCTTCCTGCCAAAAATGTATATTTCTTGTGCTGACCAAGTATTTTGTGGTTCCATAGAAACTGGAGACCAATAACACATGTTCTTTCCAATAAAACTAGTTTAACAATAAACTATGACAATGCACTTTTCACACTCGTCCCCTTGATTTGGGGAAATCAAGAAGTACCTAACGACTTGAAGAATCTTCAACAAAGGTGATCATAGTGTATGTGGGATCTACCGTGGTATATTACTTTTGTCAATTGCAGGTAAAATTCTTGCAAGGATTCTATTAAACCAGCTCCGAGTTATCTCAGAGAGGATTTTGCCTGAGTCTCAATGTGGTTTTCGAATCTCCAGAGGCACAACAGATATGATCTTCTGTGCTAGACAACTCCAGAAAAAATGCAGACAGCAACAGCAGCCTCTGTATTTAATTTTCTATGATCTGAAAAAAAGCCTTTGATTCAGTACCAAGATCTGCTACTACGTGGAAAGTATTGAGACATTTTGGATGTCCTGAACGTAATGTGGAATTGGTTCAAGCTCTTCATGATGGCATGTCTGGACACGTTCTTCATGGTAACTCAGTATCGGATTCGTTCCCCATCACTCTTGGATTGAAATAAGCCTGTGTGCTTGCTCCTGCACTCTTCGCACTGTACATAGCTGCCATGCTGCATGAATCATCTGGAGATTAAATTTCATTTTGATGCAGGCCTTTTCAATCTGGCAAGACTTCACTCACAAAGACGTACTCTGGTTACCCGGGTGACAGAACTGCAGTATGCCGATGACACTGCACCTCCTGCTCTAACATCTGCAGAACTACAACAGTCAGTCAACTGCTTTAAAACTGCATGTGATTGCTTTGGTCTTGCCGTTAATGCGGAAAAATTGAAGGTACTTGCACAACCTGCCCCAGGATTAACTCTTCCTGAGTTCAGTATTCCATCCTAGACACAACACTGGAAGAGGTTGATTACTTTTCATATCTTGGAAGCATCTTGTCTAAACAATGTACCTGTGAACAAGAAATTGATAAAAGAATTGGGGCTGCTCATGCAGCATTCGGACGGTTAATGCACAGAGTCTTCATGAATAATGACTTAAAACTGCATACCAAACTCATGGTGTTCAAAGCTGTTGTCATTTCCACGCTGCTGTATGGCTGTGAAACTTGGACACTCTATCACCGTGATATCAAAAAATTTGAGCGCTTCCACCAACAGAAAACGAGATACATCTTGAATATTAAATGAGAGGACTATGTGACCAACACAGCAGTTCTCGATAAAGCGCAGCTAAATAGCACTGAGGCAACAATCATCGGTCATCAACCGAGATGGTTACGCCATGTTCACCGCATGGGTGATACCAGGCTTCCCCGCCAAATTCTTTAAGGTGAACTTTGCTCCAGCAGTAGACCTTATGGAGCCCCTCTTAAGCATTTTAAGGACCAGCTGAAACACATCATGAAGACAACTGGTATAAATATACAGACATGGGAAGAATGTGCTGTGGACCATTCACTGTGGTGGAACACTACATCCACCGCTGCCAACTTGTTTGGAAGAGAACGCCGCAGACATCAAAAGGCCAAGCGACAAGCAAGAAAACTCCGTGAATTACAACCCCGCCCTCCTGCATCTATTCAGTGTGATTTGTATGGGCGTATGTTTTATGCCAGGATTGGTCTGTTTAGTAATCACACACACATATCCATACACTGACTGGTCAATGCATGCAGGAAGAAGTTATATATACTCAGATCAAGTTACAGCCGCCGCCGCCGACAATGCATTTGAGTGAATTTTATGATTGTAAATTCTTGCTAACAACTGAAAATATTAGCATCAGATGGATGAAGTGTTCGATTCAGTTCTTTAATTTCCTCCATGCTGGAGACTGAAGAATGATGAAAATCAAACCTTGGATCAGCACTGGAGTTGCTATCATCTGTCAACACATCATCATCATCATCTAACACTCTGGCATTTATGGGCCATCTGGCATAGCCTGGATTAGGCTGCTTTGTTTTCACTTTTCACTTCCTTACTGAAATTATCATTTGACAACCTTTTCGCTAATTTTATTTCTTTGTTAAGTCTAGTCACAGGTTCTGAAATACTTGGTATTCTGTAAGAAATTGTGAAGGAAATTATTCTTTTTGCACAAGGTTAAAATTTCATTGTTAGCCAGGGATTTGGAGGTGAAGAAAGATTTGTAAACTTTTGGAGGAAAAACACTTCATTTAATGCAGGAATACTTTCAACACTTTGATTACGGAGGCCACAATCAACACAGGACTATAGAGTTGAGAGAGAATAAGATAGAGACATACAGACTCTCACTGCTACAAGGAAAATATAGAAATGAGTGCATTATCCACTATTATTGTGACTATCCAACTGCATGCGGTTGACTAGACTGATGTTTCTGAGTACTTACGGTTTTGTTCCTGCTTCTGCTCCTGAACCACCACCAGATCTGAGGCCCGGTTCAGTCCTTGTACCAAGAATGTCAAGTTACCATGACCAAATTTGTTGAGCCTGGCTATGTTGTTTGTACGATACATTGTCACATATAAATAGTCTTCAAACACATCCAACTTGTAAGGTCTCTCCTCTGAAACAAGAAGCAAGGCAGAAAATACTATGAAATTCTAGGTATTAAAATATGAAATTCACTCGGCTAGGAGTATTCATGGACAAATTACAAGTAGCAGGTGGACTTATAAGGCAGTGCTTTCTCCTAAAGCCTTTGTTTTAATTCTTAAGTATGTAAAAGTGTATATCCTTCCAATAATATCTCTAGATAACAATGGCGACTCCTGAATTTTGGTTTAGGGGATGTAACTGAAAAAAATTGCAAATAACAATGCAAACAGACCGATTATAGAACAAAACACCTTATAATGATTTATAAACATAAATGTACACAGTTATAAATTCAAATGTTGAAAATCAACTTATATTTACAAAATTATATTCAGTACTATTATCATATGTTATTTCTTGAATTGCAGATCATTTCTTCTAGTTTTCCTGACAAACACTTCTATCACCTGTCCCTGAAACTGGTGGGGTTGATCGCAGTCTTTCTAGGAGATCATTTTCAATGTTCATCAATGCAAGAGTTGAAAGCCTAGCCTGACCTTGTGAGTTACGAACAAAAATTTTTATTCTCTTCATGCATGAAAATGATCTTTCTGCAGAGGCACCTGTGGCAGGAATAGCTAAAACTGGATCAATTTTGTTGTCTCTGGGAAAATCAAACACGACTTCAATGATGTAATATACGGGTAGAGCTCTATCACAATGTCTTTTTTCATATCATTGTCTTTATACACCACTGAAAGTTCACTTTTCAAACGCATGAAATCAAAATATTCTAAATAATTATCTTAGAGGAATTTGAAAATATCTTTTGGGAACGAGTGAAAATGTAGCAAACTGAGAACCATTTAACAAGTCCAAGAACTTTGAGTTTTCAGAAAACCTCTGATCTATGTTTAATCTGATAATGTCTAAAATCTCATTATAGAGATGTTTATATGCCATCTTTCTGTCCTCTTCAGGGACTGAATGTAGACATCTTTTAGATGGAGGGCAACTTTCTGGAACAAATTCATCCATACCCTTCCAGAAATTCTCAAAAATGCTTCTTAAACTTACGTGTTTCTCAAAGGTTTCAATTTGCTTGTTACAAAAAGCAATATCTGACAGTTTATTCTGTAGCACTTTAAATAAGATGTCTAAATGAGGAAATATACCAGAAAATAGCATAAGCAAGAAATGAAAATCCATGTCTTTTAGCATATTTAGAAGACCTCTGGCACAAACAACAGCATCAGCATTCCATTCAGAATCTTCATTTTCCATGATAGTCTCAAATAACTGTTCAAAATCAGCTTGGTGACTGCTTATAGTTTCGATAATTCAATTGTGAAAATTCCATTGGGTTGCTGAGACCGAGCGCAACCTTTTTTTGACAATTAGATCAAGTGCATGTGTTCGTTTTGAAGACTTGAAGAAAAAGCTTGAAAATCCAAAATTTTAATGAAGAAGACCTTTACTTGTTTAATAAAACCAGCAGACTGAGAAAGAACAAGGTTAAGTTTATAAGCATAACAGTTAACGAACATTGCAGCTTTAAAATGACTGCGAAGTTTTGCCGGTAAACCATTATGCTCTGAAGCAATTACGGCCGCACCATCGTACCTTTGAGCGATTAATTTCGCGTCACACTTAAAATCGTCAATTGTTTGAAGGGTGTTTTGCAGTAAACCATCAGCAGACCTGTCACAGCTAACATCTGAAAAATGCAATAATCGTTCTTCAACAAATCCTCCTTTAGTTGTGTACTGCTGAATTGTAGCCATTTGCGATTTCATAGAAATATCAGAGCTCTCATCAAAAATGAGAGCCAAAAAGGGGGCTTCTGACACCTCTTTCATAATTGTTTCTGTAATGACTTCACCAATTGAAAACATAAAATCATTCTGAATAGAAGACGACGTACCATGAGAGAAAGTAGAATTTTCCATATGTGACTTGAGTGCACCATCTATCCTGGCAAATTCATTTAACAATTCCAGAAAATTACCTTTATTTTTAGAAGAATTACTTTCATCGTGCCCTCTGAATGCTAGGCCCTGTTTACCGAGAGAGCATGCTGCAGAAATAAGATGACTAAGTATTTCCCTATTCTGTTTAACATTTTGATTATGCTGCTCTATTGAAAGCCTATATTGTTCACTGAGAGAAAATTCTGTCCTTGCCCCTCTACCAAACATGTGTAGTTCTTTTTCACACTTAATGTGATTAGCAGAGTCTTTATGTCATTTAATAAATCTATAAATATTGTTCAAGTCACTGTAATCACCATCATTCCAAACACAATTTTCCTGAGAAAACAACAAAGAAGGCCAACAGAAAAGTTTATTTATGATCTCACACCCACTAATCCAAGGGTCCGTTTCATAAATATTTCTGTTGAAATGACAAACACACGACTTTTGTTGTGTAGTTACATTCAGAGTTGGACGTGGTTGTCCTTCATTTATAATTCTGCTTTTCTCCATAAAAGAAAGTGTACTAAATGGTTCTCTTAATAAAGGTTTGATTACACAATGGTCAGAATTCAATTTGGATTGCGCGGTAGAAATGCGCAACCCTGGCGCTCCTACATCCATGCCTGCTGAACTACTCTCTGATCGGTGCAATGTCATTTCAAAATTGCATCATTCCCTCATTTTCTCTGTTTGATATTTACACTACAAGCACGTGAAACTAAATCATTTATATTACTTCAACACACATTTGTTACATATCATCATTTATAGCACAAGAAAAGAACCACTCACAAGCAAGAACTCCAGTATTTCACAAAATAGCAAAGAAATCCCACCCATATGCGATAAGTTACGGCACAGGATGAAGGATTCCACCTTGCACTGCCCTCTTGATGGATGTGCTTGTTTGTACCGCATTCCAACCCCATGAAAGAGATCAACAACCAACAACGGTTCAATGCTCGTGCTGCCATCTCTGGAGTAGCCGCACTTGCACAAACATCAGCACTGCCATCATACTGTGCAACTGTAGCCAGAGACTTGTCAATTCCATTTTCATTTTCAAACTTCCATCCGAGGCTTGTATTATAGTTGAAAGCAAGTACAAATTTACTCATCTGCTGACCTGCTAAGCCTAACGCATCTGAGGATTTTCTTTTGGGGTTTACTCCCTTAGCCTTTGAAGATCCATTTTGTCCACAAGGCAGTGGTTTCCTCTTCTAATTTTCCCCAGAGAGGATGGGTTGCCTCATACACTATCTTCGCCATTCCGAAGGCCTCCTTCTCTGCCTAATATTCTGTTAAGGTATCTTATATACGGTAACAACTATAGGATAAAGTTTACAACCTCCTTTGTTACTTCCATCAGTTGAAACAGAAAATGGCCATTTCTTCAAAGTTTCTACTATTTCTTCTTTCTCTTTCTTTGCCATTTCTCCAGATTTTGTTCTTGCACAGGCATATTTCTTTGCAATATCGCTGTCCAGGAACATTTTTCTGAGAAGGTGACTTGCATGATCTGCACAATTGAGTGGCAAAATATGCTCCAAACTGAATTATGCAAACAAGCGTTTGGCATTTATCACCCCCATCACCATAGGTTATGAATTTCATAATGGTCCGTATTGAAAAATTGATCAGTATCAAAAGGTAGAGAAGTGTCCACCTATTCAATACCATTAGCTTGTATAGTGTCCTATATAACTGGGACTAGTTTCGAGCCCATATACACTGGGTCATCTTCAGCCACGTTCCAATTGGAAAAACGTATGTTCACGTATAACCGCAAATAAAGTAAGCAGTCTGGTATGTCTCAATTTACAATCCAAATTTAAAACATTCGAACAACACATACACAATCAAAATCAAATAACACATCAAAACTGCTGTGGTTGGTCCCGAACTATGTCGTCCCTCCTACAGCAACAGGAGCAACATAAAATCTCTACCCTTTGATAGTGACCCTCCATCACCTTCACTTTTAACAGCAAAATTCAGTTTTTTATTACTGTCTATACACTTCATGTTTTATCGGTGCTTCTTTGTTTCCATGTTTTGAAACATTACTTTTTCGATCATGTGATACTTCTGTATCACATCAACAAACAGTACAAAATGCAAAAGGTGCAAAAGTTGCACCTATCCTGGATTCAATAATGGATGGAAACTGTTCCGAAAACTGTTTCAAGAAAAAGAATTGTAATTTTTGGCAATAGTGAACAATCAAACACCAAGCAAAGACACTACAATATGATAAAAATTTGTATTATAATCTATAAACAGCCAATTAACACAAAAACAAACCCCTTCAGGGATTCGGGTACCAAAATAACATTCAGCCCACTATAAATACTGGATATACTTGAACTTCACTGAAACACATGTGCACTCAAACCAAACAAGGCAGAACACCACTGAACACATATATACACTATGTGATCAAAAGTATCCGGACACCCACAAAAACATACATTTTTCACCTTAGGTGCACTGTGCTGCTACCTACTGCCAGGTACTCCATAGCAGCGACCTCAGTGGTCATTTGACGTCGTGAAAGAGCAGAATGGGGCACTTCGCGGAATTCACGGACTTCGAACGTGGTCAGGTGATTGGGTGCCACTTGTGTCAGAAGTCTGTACGCAAGATTTCCACACTCCTAAACATCCCTAGGTCCACTGCTTTTGATGTAATAGTGAAGTGGAAACTTGAAGGGACACGTACAGCACGAAAGCGTACAGGTCGACCTCGTCTGTTGACTGACAGAGACCACTGATAACTGAAGAGGGTCGTCATAGTCTTAATAGGCAGGCATCTATCCAGACCATCACACAGGAATTTCAAACTGCATCAGGATCCACTCCAAGTACTATGACAGTTCGGTGGGAGGTGAGAAAACTTGAATTTCATGGTCGAGCGGCTGCCCATAAACCACACATCATGCAGGTCAATGCCAAACGATGCCTCGCTTGGTGTAAGGAGCGCAAACATTGGACAATTGAACAATAGTAAAACGTTGTGTGGAGTGACGAATCACGGTACACAATCTGGCGATCCGATGGCCGGGTGTGGGTATGGCGAATGCCTGGTGAACATCATCTGCCAGCGTGTGTAATACCAACAGTAAAATTCGGAGGCGGTGGTGTTATGGTGTGGTCATGCTTTTCATGGAGGGGTCTTGCACCCCTTGTTGTTTTGCGTGGCACTATCACAGCACAGACCTACATTGATGTTTTAAGCACCTTCTTGCTTCCCACTGTTGAAGAGCACTTCAGGGATGGCGGCTGCATCTTTCAACATGATCGAGCACCTGTTCATAATGCACGGTCTGTGGCGGAGTGGTTACACAACAATAACATCCCTGTAATGGACTGGCCTGTACAGAGTCCCAACTTTAATCCTACAGAACACCTTTGGAATGTTTTGGAACACCGACTTCGTGCCAGGCCTCACTGACCGACATCGCTACCTCTCCTCAGTGCAGCACTCCGTGAAGAATGGGCTGCCATTCCCCAAGCAACTTTCCAGCACCTGATTGAATGTATGCCTGCGAGAGTGGAAGCTGTCATCAAGGCTAAGGGTGGGCCAACACCATATTGAATTCCAGCATTACCGATGGAGGGCACCACGAACTTGTACGTCATGTTCAGTCAGGTGTTCGGATACTTTTGATCACATAGTGTATATATCACAGCACTCAACAACGGAAGCATCCAAACCAGTGTTGCCAACTAGTGTTAGCCAAAAGTAGCCAAATTCTAAATTAAAAGTTGCTAAATCGAATTAACCACCATAATCCAGTTGCATTTATTTGTATGATATTCAATAATTTAAAAAACTAATTTCACGTATGTAGTCAAAAACAAAATCTTAATTTTCCAGCTCCTCCACAGAAGACAACGAAGGTTGCATGCATATGTTGATACATACCAATTTTAAACATAACTTTTCAGAAAGTTCATAGGTACCAACAACATGCTTTTTCTGTAGAATCGTTGAAACAGTTGACCACTTATGCTGATGCCTTATGATTTTTTTTTTTTTTTTTTTTTTTTTTTTTTACAATCTACTTTATGTTGCATCGATGAAGCAATAGGAAAGGGTTGAGAGTGGGAAGGAAGTAGGCCTTAATTCCATACCTGAGAAGCAAAAGGGCTTATGTCCATTTTGTTAATTTTACAGCATAAGATAAAACAATAACTGGCTGGGCATTTATGCCAATTCCTCGTTATACAAATGCAGTAGAATTGTAAATGTTTCATATCTATTTATTCTGCATATCATACATTTATGTAGAAAACGGTGAAAATGAACATACGTCTTTTTATTCTTAATTCCTTACAAAACTTCTGGATGCCCTCCTTATATTCGGTTTGGGGGCTTCTACGTCATCATATAGTGTGATCCCTTGAAGCTGGTTATCTCATGTACCCCTCGACGGATTTACTTGAGATTCACGCTTTGCAACGTTTATGTGATTCCCTTCAAAATGACGAGTCGCCGAAGTCGCTACCATAATTATTAGAGGAGTTCGTATGTAAATAACTGTTTGTAATATCAGTTTATATCTGTTTTGTAGCTAAATGAACAAGAAGAACATAATATAACATACTGTACCGGTTACGACCTGTACATTGTAATCTATAATCTTCATTTCCGTATTGACGAATTGCACAATTAAAAATAGGAGAGGATTTCCACCAATCAATACTTATTTATTGCATATATTAAACTATAGGACCGGTTTCGACCTCATATGGTTCAGCTGAAGATGACCTTGTATATGAGGTCGAAACCGGTCCTATAGTTTAATATATGCAATAAATAAGTATTGATTGGTGGAAATCCTCTCCTATTTTTAATTGTTACGACCTGTACATGCGTATTTTTTGATAGTTAATTGCATTTAATCATCACGCGTAATATTCCGAGAAAGGCTGGTTTGTTTACATTCGGTGGAACGAGCGAGCGAGTGAGTCGAGGACAGCTGTGTGTGTGACGTAGCTGCAGGGGCAAGATAGATCACCCGCCTAACACGCCAAGTGTAGCTGGCCTGACCTGGTATGTTCTGGATTCAAGCGTCACACCTTCACGAACATTAGATTAGGAAAATTTTAAAACTCCTCTAATAATTATGGTAGCGACATGGGCGGCATGTCATTTTGAAGGGAATCACATAAACATCGCAAAGCGTGAATCTCAAGTAAATCCGTTGAGGGATTCATGAGATAACCAGCTTCAAGGGATCATGCTATATGATGACGTAGAAGCCCCCAAACCGAATATAAGGAGGGCTTACTTTAGCCTGATCAGTCAGTCACAGCCGAGTATTCAGCCTGGCTCTACACGCTGCTGTAGTCGTCAGAGGCTATCTTCGAGTAGTTACAGTCTTCATTCGGAACTTAAACCATCACGGCCATATGGGACTTATCAATTGTGCGCGCGTGAACTCTAAAATTATCCAAAGTCTTTCTGAACATGGACTTGTAATATCTGTGAGTGTTAAGGAACAAATTATTCTAAGTCTTTATATTTTTACCAGTGATGAACTCTGAAATTATTCAAAGTCTTTATGAACAATGACTTGCAATTTCTGCCAGTGATGAACTCTAAAATTATTCAAAGTCTTTATGAACATTGACTTATAATTTTCGCCAGTGATGAACTCTAAAATTATTCAAAGTCTTTGTGGACATTGACGTGTAACTTTTGCCAGTGATGAACTCTAAAATCATTCAAAGTCTTTATGGACATTGACTTGTGATTTTCGCCAGTGATTATTCAAAGTTTTTACCGACATTGACTTGTAATTTTTGCCAGTGATGAACTCTAAAATTATTCAAAGTCTTTATGAACATGGACTTGTCATTTTCGCGAGTGTTAAGGAACGAATTCTTTAAAGTCTTTATGGACAGTGACTTGTAATTTTGCCAGTGGTGAGAAACCAATTATTCAAGGTCTTTATGAACTTTGACTTGTAAATTCTGCGAGTGACGAAGAACACATTTTTGAAGTCTTTGTGGACATTGAGTCTATCAGCCACATTGAACTTAGGTGATGAGTGATTACCTGCAACATCGTCAGAGACCATCGGAGATCATCCAGAACATCGGAAGTTCGAGACTTACTCATACACGACCAACCTGGGTGTTCCGGCCTCATCTTAACGGAGTATTTGGCATCTTCCGGAATGTGTTCCAGACTGTTCGGCCCGGTGAGCTGGAGACCCGGACCATTAAAAGGACGATGTTGAAGACAACTCCTATCTACAATGAGGTGATGTGCAATTTGATATGCATTTCATGAATAAACTCTTATTCAATCTGATTAAAATTTTTCTTGTAGATAGGACCCTGCCTCCTGTACCAAGTCTTAGCTAGTGTCCATCCAGTTTCGCCCTGAGAACTATTTCATGCTTACGTTAAAATTAAAATCTTAAAGTTGGGCTCTTTTACTGGTACAATACACAAAACTTTATAATTATCACATTAAGAATTTTTTTTTTTTTCTTTCATAATATTTGTCACTGAAGTTCTGAGTAAGATAATTATTTTAAATTACTTTTTCCCAAATGAAACGTTCTCTGGTGAATTTCAATTTATGTCTGTAGAAGTATCACTCACCGTTAGGATATTCATCGTCTTCTCCATGAGGGAGATCACTGTAAAATGCATTGCACTGCCGTGGAACCCACTGAGTTAACATTTGCAGGTCCGTGTATTTTGCTGAACTAATGGGTTGGGGTCCGCTTTGTACGGTTGGAATTTCGTTTGATAACAGGAGAGCATTTCTACAATATCTTCCGATATCAATTTCTTGAAAACAGGTTTAAAGTTAAAAACTTCATGATTGTTCCGTATTGAATAGAGAAATAAGAAGATGTACAATATTATAGGGAAGGATCCACCTTTCAATACTCCGTAGTAAAAAGTAGTTACAACCTGTTTATTGGGACCGGTTTCAACACATTTCAAGTGTCATCATCAGCCAATTAGCGAAGATCTTAAAACAACTAATATATTGAACACAGGCAAAATATTAACATTGTATCATATTGTAGCAATTCAGTTAATGTTCAAAACACAATAATCACAGTCAAGAGAGTAAACAGAACATCACTATCTTGCGCCGAAAACAAATATATTTGAAGTTCATAAGCAGATCAAGTATGCACTTATGTAAAGTCGTTGCTAGGCAGGTCTTGTAGGCATTTGTTTCTCTGGCCGAAGAGTAAAAGGTGACATGAATGAAGTCTTAGGAAAACAGTGTAGGATTTAATTTCGTCAAAATCAAAGTGGATATATAGGTTTTAAAATAATTTAAAACGTTAAAAAAGAATAAAGCCAAATAAAAATATGCTATTAGGTTTGCGAGGGCTAGGGAGTCTTTCATTTTCACGCCCTTCGTGGCCCTTGTCTTCCTTTAACCGATATCTTCATTTTTCGAAGTGTCGGTTCTCTTCCTCTTTTTTCCTCGAATTAGTGTTATATAAAGGATTGTTGCCAAATTTTATTTCCTGTAATAACAATAACCACCATCACCACCCTCTAATAAACGTTCCCCACCCCCTTTCTCTATTTATCATTTCTTTATCAATTACTACGGCAAGTTGTTTCGAGCTGAACCTCGTATTTCTTTCATTATTTCTTCCCATTTTTTAATATATTTTTATTTGGCTTTATTCTTTTTTAACGTTTTAAAATTATTTTAAAACCTATATATCCACTTTGATTTTGACGAAATTAAATCCTACACTGTTTTCCTAAGACTTCATTCACGTCACCTTTTACTCTTCGGCCAGAGAAACAAATGCCTACAAGACCTGCCTAGCAACGACTTTACATAAGTGCATACTTGATCTGCTTATGAACTTCAAATATATTTGTTTTCGGCGCAAGATAGTGATGTTCTGTTTACTCTCTTGACTGTGATTATTGTGTTTTGAACATTAACTGAATTGCTACAATATGATACAATGTTAATATTTTGCCTGTGTTCAATATATTAGTTGTTTTAAGATCTTCGCTAATTGGCTGATGATGACACTTGAAATGTGTTGAAACCGGTCCCAATCAACAGGTTGTAACTACTTTTTACTACGGAGTATTGAAAGGTGGATCCTTCCCTATAATATTGTACATCTTCTTATTTGAAAACAGGTGTCGTTGAAGGATGTCTTGTAGGTAATAATTCCAGCTTTATCAGCTGAAATTTTAAGCCATATAACTTTTGAGATTAGAAACATTACACCAGTAGTAGATTTCTTGCAATTTGTGAAAGGGGATCTAGATTTTTCAGTTAAAGATGTGACATTTTTGAAATCATTACATTGCATTTCATGGACTACTAGCAGCTTCTTTACCTGGCACGTTCTAATGAACTGAACCCAATCACATGGTACAGCAATCTCCAAGTTGGTGAATATCGACTTTTTCCTTTCAGTGGTTGACTGAATGCTGTCCACTTCCATGTGTGTGTGGCCTTTCAGAAGAAATTTACGGCTGATCTCTTGAAGTTATGGGAACTGTATCAGAAGCCAGTTGTACATGCCACAACATACAGTAACCATCATTTGAAACAGCGTCATGGGTTGTCAAATTCAGTGTCTAGAGCTTGTGCAAATAAAAGGATTGGCAGTTTGATAGGCAGGGTGTAGGAAGACATTTCTGAAGGTCCATTGTGATTGTTCTCTTCCTTGCATCTACTTTTGATTCCTCTTCATCTTTCTTCTTAAAGCCGTACCTGCCATCAGTTTACGTTTGGTGATTTTCCAATTATTTTACAATTTTTTACTTCTCCTCCTCATTTTCAGCACCTTTCAATTGTTTTTGCTACCTGACCACAATCGTCGCAAGTGTCTTTGTTAGGGAACAGGAAAGAGAGATTGAAATCTTCGTTAAAAATCTTTCTATATAACCAATCTTTGACTGCATTTTCTTCAGGGAAGTTATTTTCCTTGCATTCTGTGATGTATACTCTGTACATAATTGAAATATTAAGATGAGGCCCAAGATACTTCCTTTCTAACCTTTGTCTGGAATAATTGCTCTAATATTCTGGGTATTTTGAAATATGAGATTTTACACTTTGTATCACTGTCTCTGGTATTTTATTGGTCGGCGTAGATTTTGCTCTTCGATCACATGTATCTACCCCGTTCATATTTTTGTACATAGAAACCCAGACAAACTTGTCAGTGACACACAGCATATTCAAAAACAATTTTACACACAGGAATTATTTTGTGTTTATTTTCCAGTGTGTAGAGTACTCTCATATTTCTTCTCTCTGTAGAACTACCCATTTCTTTACGACTTCTGTATCTATTTTTTGGAACTTCCTTCACCAAGATTCCTATTATCTGACGTTTCTGCTCCCATGAACTAGACTACTTCCAAAAGGTGACTAATATATATTTTTTCATTCCTCTTCAGTTAATTTTTCAGCACATTTCATCCTACACTTACATGGAGGCTTAAATGTGCATGCTGGGACTTCTTTCCCACCTTTCACTGTTTTATAAAGTGCCTCAATGAACCTACTTCTTTTAGCACTATTTCTTTTCCAACTTGAGGGGTCTCTGATCATTTTTCTCCCATGATGTACTATTCCTTCTTTTATTTTTCCATTAGCTGCAGGTAACTCACATGCCTCTGTGGAGTTATTTTAACAGTCTGAAATTAAAAGGAACTTTATGATGATAAAAAAAAAAAATGATGATGTCATCCGTTCAGTCGAATCCGACCATCGGCGATTCTATAAATTAGCGATCTCCAAGTTTTCCTGTTCCACACATAATAATACTAATATTAATAATTATAATTGGCATAATGTCATGGGTACAAACAATCAAACTGACCATCTAGAGAAAGCTCATTACTTTCACTGCCTTCAGGTTCGTAATTTGGGTCCAATTCAGAAAAGTCTGATGCAATGTCATCCTGCAAGTCTTCTATATGCTCTTTATCAACAGGTTTCTCATGTGAACGCTTGCCGTCCAGTGTATCTTCATTTGAGAATTTTTTTTTTTTTAAATTAGCAATATGCGATATTTGTGGTTGGAAGTTTGGAGCTAAGTTTAATGTTGATAAATAGCACTAAAACAATAATAATGATGATTAAGGGATTACAAAAAATACAGCATACGTTAATGGGATCTAATTTTAATCAGTTGTAGTTAGTATTAGTTCATTCTATACATTTAAGTTGGTGATTAGGACTTAACTCCACAAAGCATAGTCAGTAAGAAAATGTAGGAACTCTTTAGTAACATAAATATATTTACCTCTCACTTCACGTGCTTGCTTTAGAGCAAGTTGCAATATCATCTTTCCTCTTGAAAAACTATTCATTTTGCGTACGTTCAAACACCAAAGTCTCACAAAACTTTTACCTTCTTGTGGCTTACAATATTTCACTGTTGTTGTTTTCACGCTAATTTGCATGTGATAATGCAGGTCTTTTATATTCTCGTAACACAGGAAACAATAATAACGTTCACAATAATAAGCACACTTCATTATTGTACTCCAATAATGTACGCATAGGATGAATTTCTGTTGACTCTTTCTTCGCGCAGAGAAATTACTTAGAAGAAAAAAGGCTGATGTCCCATGTGTGACCTTGCAGCATTAAAAGGTTTCTTGCAAAAGGCGGATGACCCACATGTACCCTTTCTGTCCTAAAAGCACTCTGAACTACCATATTTATGCCACACACTAAATCCACAGGGATGGCAACAGGATAACCGCCTTTATTCCATAGATGTGGTTGATTATTCCGAACACAAAAATGGCCGTAACTCAGAATCACAAAAAATGGACATACGCTCTTTTGTCTCCCAGGTAAGGAATTAAGATAGAGCTCCAGCATTTGCCTGGTGTGAAAATGGGAAACCATGGAAAACCATTTTCAGGGCTGCCGCCAGTGGGGTCTCTCCCTAATACAAGCTGATAGCTGCGCATCCCTAACTGCACGGCCAACTGGCTCGGTCCAATGCCTTAGCTTTGTACATAATTATGATCACACATGAAAATCACTAATACTTCTTATAACAATTAAGAATACTGCACTACAACTACAAACAATACAGAAATTCTATGGTACATAATATTATTATAACGCTTATTGTCCCAAAACCCAGCTGTTGCCTATACAAGTCTAGAAGACTAAATATTACACATCTCCATTCCCTCGCAGGAAGTATGTGAGTGGGACGATCGCTCTCTGATAAACCTTCCAATTATAGTATGAACTCGTGCTCTACATTTGTGAATCTGTCATACACTTAGATGCCATTACTTAGTAAATGCACAGATTAATATACTGCATCACACGCCCACACAATTATATGAAGCGCAATGCTAGTGTTGACTAGCTTACTTCATTTACCAAATTTATCAAATCATAAATTAATATTCACCAGAATTGTCTCCAAATGGCTCCTAAAATCTCTAGAAAAGTCACTAGTCCCTTCCTTTGAAATTCTGTCATTAAATTACTAAAAACTACTCCAGATCTAGTGACTTGTGTCTAGAATTGGCAAGACTGATGTGAACGAACATGAACATAGCACGCGAGAACGAGAGACGACAATCGATATACACATCACGACATATAGGTTTCAATAAACATAGCATATTAGCGTGTATTTCTTGTATTAATAAACGTCGATATTTTGTTTCAAAGTAGCCAATGACTGAAGAACTTCCGGCCACTGACGTACAAAGCCGAAACGGTTGGAATTTTAAAACAAATGTTTGAAATTCACCAAAAATAAGCTAAAATTGGGAGAAATAATGGAATAATCGGGAGGCGGGAAAAACTACGGAAAATGGAGTCTCCCACCTAAACCGGGAAAGATGCCAGGTATGCACTTAATATTTTGGTAGAAAGCTCAGTTAAATTCTATACTGAATACGACTTACCTTACGACTTTTAATACTTATTGATTGGCTAGTGTTCTATGAACATTGCCAAAGGAGTAGCAACAATGAATAACAACAGAAGGATTTTTAATGCAATATTGTTACCCATTCACACAATCGTGAGTGCTCCTGAACATTTCTTATTCATTTTGCTCCATTCATGAAAACCATTATTTCAGCACTGTAGTAGCTCTTGTACCTCTGATGCTCATTGTCCAGTATCTGAACATTACCTGAGGAGGTTCTGAGCAAGAAACAACTCATCAACATGCCTCCAAATCCCGTAGACTCGACCAAAGCAGTAACATTAGTGAATGATGGCCATAGCTACTGCCATGTTGCAGAGGTTTTGAATACGTCTCCTACCAAGCATTCATTGGGCTGTAAAATGTTTTCAGAATCATTATACCTCCACAGAAAACCTGATTCAGGTGGTCCTAGGTGCACTTCTGCCTTGCAAGATTGCTTTTTGAGGCTACAAGTGTTGAGGAACCGACATCTTAGAGCAGTTGAGGCTTGTAGTAGTCTGATGCAGGTCCACTGTAAGGCTTTGAGTGAGAACACAGTCAGAAGGAGGCTCCATGAGGCAAATTTAGCCTCTAGAAAACCAGACAGAGGACTAGTACCACAATACCAGAGAGGCTGTCTCAATTTTGTGCAGGTGCATGAACGTTGGACTGAGGATCAGTAGGGACACCTACTCTTCAGTGCCCTGATGCTTTGCTTCCTGTACCTCTGCAGAGATTACCGTGTTTGGAGGAAGTTCCCTTATGGTGGGATGGTGGTAACTTCAGATAACCATATCGATCTTGTACTCGTTGAGAATGGTTCTCTTGCGGCACACAAGTTAGGTTATGTGTGTAACTAAAAATAGTTTTTCTTGCATTATCGGCTGGGTTATGTATTTAGGTTTAATCATGTGTATTTATCTCATGTATTATAGGTTAGGCTAAATTTTCCATAACTGTTGATGTATTCAGTCATTCAGGAAACTTCTGGTTATATGTATGTTACTCAAGGGAAGTTAGGTTAAGGTTACATCATGTTTATCACTGTAAGTAACTTCCCGTTTTTCCCACGTTGTTAGGAAAACCCCTAGTGTGTGTATGTGTTAATGTAACTGAGCTCTGGAATATTCATGCAAAAGGACAGGGTGTATAATATTCTAGATGTTTGTAGATATCTTTATGTTATGTGCCACTGTGACAAATTTGTTTCAAGACAATTCTAGAACAGGTACTCCCGAATGAAATCCCGATGTTATTATAGAATATTCCAGTTATCTTGTAGTAAGTTTATATGGTTAGAAAGCAGAATTGTCTAGAATCATAGCCAATATATACATGAGGAGTGTTGAGAGAAGTAGAGTTGAGTTGCACAGAGATGTACATCAGTTTGTGTCGTTATCGTAGTTTAGCTTCTTTGATACTGCAAGGAAGCGGATCAGCAGCGAGTTGTTATGGAGTTGTGTTGGTGATACTGCATTGGCAGATCAATAATGGTTTGATGGCGTGAGTGGAGACAGTCAGCTGTTGATGTAGCGAGCTATCATACGTGTACAGATTTAGAGTGTGTACATATTATGCATAGATTTCAAGTATTGGCTTACTGTATTTGTGTTAAGTGTTAATAAGTGTAGTCAGTGATAGTCAAATTATTATTATTATTATTATTATTATTATTATTATTATTATTATTATTATTATTATTATTATTATTATTATTATTTAAGTACTTTGCTGCAGCTATGTTAATGCACATAGAGGAGATTTTTATTAATCATGTAATGCCATTTCCATTCGTTTTTGACAAAAACTTTGTGTTTATGCACAATAATGCTACTCAGTGTGCCACAGAGTGAGTTCTGGAGGTCAACATTTCCATTCTGAACTGAACTGGCCAGTCACGAGTCAAGATTTCAACCCTATTGGGCATATATGGGACATGACTGGTTGTCGTCTTCAGCAAAGAGTTTTCAACAATCTGGCTAACTAAAGGTGGCAGTGCAAGAAGAATGGGAAAACGAACTACAATAGGACATCCGGAGCTTGATTAGGAGCATGCCCAGAAGACTCGTGGTGGTAACTGCAGCCTACTTATCAAGTAATCCTATCCAACAAGTTTGCAATTCATTTCCTTAAACTTATGTCATTGAAATCCCACTGTCGGCAGCCCTGAAGATGGTTTTCCGTGGTTTCCCATTTTCACACCAGGCAAATGCTGGGGCTGTACCTAATTAAGGCCACAGCCGCTTCCTTCCCACTCCTAGCTCCTTCCTGTCCCATCGTCGCCATAAGACCTGTCTGTGTCGGTGCGACGTAAAGCAAGTTGCATTGTTGAAATCAATAATTTCAGTAATCAGAAAAATCTGTCAGATTCTGCTTCTTGTAATTTAAAAGACTGTATCTTTTTAAGTGGAAACGTTTTAAGCATTATCATCTTTGAAATAGAAATGGGAAGATTCTTTCCTTAATTCTGTAATGATGTTTTGAAAATAAAAATGAATTTTGTCACACTAAATGGAGATTTAAAAAAATATAAAGTGTTACACTTTCTTTAAAGGGAAGTTTATGTTGTTTTGGACTACTATAAGATATAGATTTTATTTTTAGTTAGTTCTGTATTAAGTAAGATTTTGTGTCAAATTCAATGTATTTTATGTTGCAAGTAATTTTTGTGACATTAAAACTTATGGTAGAATTTTCACAATAATTTAGATATTACCTACAGCTAAGCAGGTGTTTTCTGTAGAAAATGTTAACTTTTTATGAGCAGTTAGTAGCAGACAGCAGTATTTACGCACCCAAAGTGAGCTTTTCAGATGTTCTAACAGAAATAAACTTGATGATGAGTGGCAAGTCTCTAAATAAGGACAATCTGGAATGTTTTCCCCCCTCCCATACTTATTAAATAAACGATACAGTATATGTTTTAATATATTCATGGATCAACAAGGAGCAGGAGGATATAGGATACGTTTCCTGGAAATTAAGAGAAAAACTCTAGAACATGTTCCATACCCTTCACTGCTACCCTTTTTTTGATTCTTTTTGTTTGTTGATTTGAGCCTGGAACTTCAGTGTGATTTTAATATGCTAACGATGATAATATTCATGGACTGTAAACAAATGTAGTGAAATTATTTGTGAAATGGATATCTCTTCTTCTTCTACTTCCTGATACGTTTCTGCTTATGCAGGTCATTCGAAATGGATATGTACTGAGATTTATTTATTTTATATTGTATAAAGTTCCAATATCAGCTCAAAAGAGTGTAATGCACAAAGAAATCATAACACTGCTAAGAATCAGAAATACTCAAGATTCTCTGCCACAGAGAATACACAGCATCTGCTTCACATGGAAGCTTCTTCAACAGTAGCTCCACTAGTTACTACTTCAGAATTTTGAAAGTATCTTTGTAGGGTGATGGTAACTTCAAATGTTCCCATATCAAAACTAGCAGTAGCAAGCAAGTAGCCGTGTGGTTAGGGTTGTGTAGCTGTGAGCTTGCAAAGGGGAAATGGTGGGTTTGAATCCCACTGTCAGCAGCCCTGGAGATGGTTACCCATGGTTTCCAATTTTCACACCAGGAAAATGAGGCGGATGTACCTTAACTACAGCCATGGCCATTTCCTTCCCAATCCTAAACCTTTTCTATCCTTGCATTGCTAAAAACCTTTGATATGTTAGTGTGATGTTAAATCGACTGGAAAAAATAAAAGCTAATAGTGCCAACTTACAAGATCTTCCTTAGATAACAACCAACCAGTTCTCAATGAATTTACTCTATATAACTCCATATAATCAATAATTTTCTCAGACGTCCATACTGTCTTCTAACAGTAAAGGAATGATCTCACTGGAGCACTTGCAACTGCTTTGTAATGAACATTTATTTACCACTATAAAAACACTGGAGGTCATAAAAAAACCTAAAAGTTTTGACAGTACAGTAGAGTCCCGCTCATCCGACCTTCGCTTATCCGACATTCCGTGTTATCCGACACTGGTAGACTTAATTTGAACTTTTGGTGGAGACTAAATTCAGGGACACCCGGTGCGACCTTGGGACAAGCACTGGCCTGACCGCTGGCGGTAGGACCGGCTTTTCTCTCAAGGACAGGTGCAGTGAGTCTTCAGTCATTGTTCATTATAGTATTGGTTGGGTGCGGATGTTATAGTTTTCATATCCTTTGTGAGTATGGCGAGTAAACGGAAGAAAGTGATTGTTTCTATGGAAGACAAGTTGAGTGCACTAAAGAGACTGGACAAAGGGGAAACTCTTCAAAAAGTGGCTTCAGATTATGGTGTTGGACGTGTTACAGTGGGAGACTGGAAAAAAAAGAGGGAAGAAATTGAAAAGTGGTGCTCTACCAGAGCAACAAGTGATGCACTGAAAATTAGAAAAACAATGAAAAAAATGTGAGTACGAAAAAGTAAGTGAAGCGCTATTTCTTTGGTTCACTCAACACCGGGAAAAGGGCCTGCCAATATCGGGCCCTATTCTGCAAGAAAAGGCGGTGTATTTCCAGAAGGAGTTTAATGAAGGGGACCCTAATTTTACTGCCAGTGCGGGGTGGCTTGATCGGTGGAAAAAACGGTACGGCATTAGGCAGCTTAATATCTGTGGAGAAAAACTGTCAGCTAAATCCGATGAGGTTGTGAAATTTAAAAAGGAATTTCAAGAAATAATTCTTGCTGAAGGATTAACCGGTGATCAGATTTTTAATTGTGATGAGACTGGGCTAAATTTCAAGATGCTGCCATCAAAAACTCTCGCAGCCCAAGCCGAGACGTCTGCACCTGGCTACAAGCGTAGTAAGGAAAGAGTTACTGTTCTTGCCTGTAGTAATGTTACTGGGAACTTAAAAGCAAAATTGCTTATGATCGGTAAAGCAAAGAAGCCTAGGGCTTTTAAAAACATTTCTGTTAATGCTCTTCCAGTCCAGTACACGAATCAGAAGGCTGCCTGGATGTCTGCTGACATATTTAAAGACTGGTTTTTTACACAGTTTGTTCCAGATGTAGAAAAATTTCTAGCTTCGAATAATCTCCCGAGAAAAGCGCTTCTTCTACTAGACAACGCTCCATCACACCCAAATGAAGAGCAACTTAGAAGTGGTGACATCAAAGTCATGTTCCTCCCTCCTAACGTGACGTCATTATGCCAGCCAATGGACCAAGGTGTGCTGGAAACATTGAAGAGGAAATATCGGCGGAAACTCCTTTCATCCCTGATAGAGGAAATGGACAATGGCAATGACATGATAGAAAAGTTAAAACAAATCAACATGAAAGACGTGGCATATTGGATAGCGCAGTCTTGGGAAGAAGTTGAAACAACGACATTAGCAAAGTCTTGGAACATATTGTTGAGTGAGGTTGAACATCGAGAGGTGGTAGAAGAAGACATGGAAAATATTGTGCCCCTACTGAATTGCATTCCTGGCTGTGAGGATGCTACGACTGAAGATGCGAGTAAGTGGTGTGCACAAGATCAGGTGTTTGAACTAACTGACCCTGATATTATTGATTTTGTGAATGCTAATGGAAATGAGGATGATGATGAAGAAGAACGAGGCATTGCAGAACAAGAGGAGAAAACGATGACTCACAGTGAAGGATTAAGTGCATTGGAAATGGCATTAACCTATGTTGAGCAACAGCCGGAAGCAAGCGCAACAGAGGTGCTGATTTTTCATCGATGGCAGGATCTCGCAGCAAGAAAACGTGGATCAGCAGGCAAGCAGACATTGTTGACAAGTTTCTTTACATAAGACATTTGGAATGCTTTCATTCAATACTGCATGCAATGTACAATTGATCTGATAATGCATTAAATATAGTACCGTAAAACATGACATTGTTTTAGTGCTAGAGTACAGCCTTCCTGTTTGCTTCAGTTCATTTTCAAAGTTGTTCTGTATTATCCGACATTTTCGGTGATCCGACATACTCCAGGTCCCGTTTAGGTCGGATAATCGAGACTCTACTGTAGATAGAAAGAATGACAGAGCAAAAAACAGGTTTTTATCAGAATTTTAAAGGCATAGTATGAATAAGGAGGTGCCTGTAAAATGCAGCAAAGAAGTATTGTATACAGGGAGAGGCTGAACTCCAAATGTTACTTTTGTAATATGAAGAATGTGTTTGAAATTCAAGAAGGCTTTTCTCAAATCCCCTGTGAAGTACACTGTTTGAATACAGTTTTGAGGCATACTTTCAATGAAGAATATTGAGGCATACTTTCAATGAAGAATTCTGATGTACCAAAGGACAGGATAAGATATAATCAGCAGAGCCACTGAGGCTCAGGTGGCAGTGTGCCAGCCTCACACCGCTGGGTTCTGTGGTTCAAATCACAGTCACTTCATGCAAGATTTGTACCGGACAAAGCAGAGGTGGGATAGGCTTTTCTCCGGGTACTCTGGTTTTCCCTATCATTTTTGATTCCAGCAACACTCTCTAATATAATTTCATCTGTCAGTCATTAATCATTGCCCCAGAGGAGAACAACAGGCTTCAGCAGCCATCACAATTCCTATCCTCGCCACCAGATGGGGGCTTCATTCATTCAATTCCTGACCCGGTTGAATGACTGGAAACAGGCTGTGGATTTTCATTATTGTACGATTAATTATATAAATTCACCTAAGGTTTAAAATTGCAAATATTTTTATTTCTAGTGAATGATGATCAGCGTGTATGGGAGATCAAAATATTCTAAAAAGTTTTTTGTTTATGCGCCTCTTTTTGTAACATTTGTAATTGTCAGATTGTTAATTTAACTACTATTGCATCACTAAACCAATAAATATATCATTTGATGATACCTGTTTTTACAAATACACAACACAACAATTTATGCTTTATGTTTCCTGTAGTTACGCTATAGATGGACGCTAGCATTTAACGAGCTGGTCCATGAGCTTTTAGGCTCGGACCGTACTTTGGGCAGTCTTGGTCTTTCGGTCCCTGCCCCACAGTGAGCTTAGCTTGAAACACTCGCACAGCGAAGAGCCAGTCCGGTCCTAGCTCAAGACTGTAAACGCACATCTCTAATCACAATATCTTCAGATATTAAGATGACAACAATTCATTCCCCTCTAGCACAATAAACAATATTTACATAAACCTTTACAGTGATCATTACTAATAATTGCAGAATCTTCGTGAATAATTACATTGTATAATTACTTTTAAGACAATACACATTGAAACTCAAGGAATTAATAGCATTTTGATACTTCCATGAAAGCTTCCTAACAATGGTATGGGGTAATTCTGCAATCATGATAGAGAAGCAGTTTCCACCTTTTATGTATGAAATATATGTAAGTAGGTTAGTTAGTCCTTATGAAAGGGAGTATGTATTTCTTTGGTCAAGTGTCATTTATATATGTGAGTATACGAACTACCTGATAACCTGCGTTATTTAGTCTGTAGTGGACTATGCAAGAGTAACAAAGCTTAACAATGTACTATTCCAGCATTTCCCTGGACTTCAGATCACCGAACAGTTATCATGATGTGGATCTGATAGCTTATCTGTAAAGGTAAGTAAATAAAACTTAAAAAAAAAAAAAAAAAAAAAAAAAAGATGACAATTATAACAGTGCAGTATACAGAAATTATATCAGTGTTTACTGAACATCATTTTCAATTGTTCAGAGCTTAAAATATTCATTACGTCAGTGTTAAGCCAATTACCATGCTGGAAGCGTCTTACAATCTGACGATCATTCTCAGTAAATGTAGCTCTAATACTCTCAATGGTGAAAGCCTTTGGATCAGCCCAATACAATCGATGACCAGCATAATCGATGGCCAGTCCAGTAGGCCACAGTACATGTGTGTCGACAAGAATGTGATGCAGGCTACCGTCCATACGAGCAACTTTGATGCTTGGTTTGGCACCCAACTCTGACCAGAACATCAATCTGTGAGGAAATCAAAAAATACATGATATCAAAGTATAAGCAGTGAAAAGGAACAAAGAAGTGGTGGATGAAGTCATTTACAGAAAGGCAGAAACATGAATAAGAACACATAATAGGATAAACAAAATGATGAGTCAGCACTGGAAGAGGAAGCTCCCTGTTCCTACTTTCTGTATATGACTTGACATCACAAGTATATTGATTCACATATAATATCACAAAGTGATTAAAAGCTCTTTACCCAGTGAGTGGATTCACAACAATATCCTGTGGGTGATCCACATCCTTCTCAACTAGAGTCACAATTGATCGTCCATCTAGCAAGGAGGCCATCACAGCGTTTGTTCCGGCATCCACCCAGTAAAGCCGTTGTCCAACCCAATCCACAGCCAATCCACGGGGATCATTCAGGTTATAGACCTGAAGATAACAATAGTGTTCATACTAAAACTTTCAACAAAATTCACTGAAGAGCTGACATGAAGTACAAATGAAATTTCAAATATTTTGGCACATTTAAATACTAATTTATCCCAGTCAAAAATATTACCTTTAGGGCCAGTTGCATAAAATTTTAATCCAAGATAGAGCAACAAAATTAAACTTCAGTGAAACTGAACTTAGAATTTTGGTTGCATAAAAATTAATCCAAGATCATTTCAGTTCGATCCAACGTTAAATTAAACACTAGAACCGCAGCTAGGTCATTTGTGACCCAGCTGTTAGTTCTTTTTTCCCTATCTTCTTTGTGTCTCTACCTGGAGTGCTAGATTTTTATGATTTTTTATAAATAAGGATTTTTAACAACCACACATAATTTTAGTTTACCAAGCTCGATAGCTGCAGTCCCTTAAGTGCGGCCAGTATCCAGTAATCGGGAGATAGTGAGTTTGAGCCCCACTGTCGGCAGCCTTGAAGATGGTTTTCCGTGGTTTCCCATTTTCACACCAGGCAAATGCCGGGGTTGTACCTTAATTAAGGCCACGGCCGCTTCTTTCCAATTCCTGGGCCTTTCCTATCCCATCATCGCCGTAAGACATATCTGTGTTGGTGCAACGTAAAGCAAATAGCAAAAAAAAAATAAAAAAAAAATAAAAATAATTTTTAGTTTTCGGGGTGCAACCCCCTGTTAAAAAAATCCAGATATACCTAGAACCGCAGCTGGGTCAGATTTGACCCGCCATTGATAATAATATGTTAACATCTGTTCTTCCATTTAGCTTCTTATACCTTTAGTCCATATGTCATCAGGATTCTCCAAGCATATATACTGTGCCCAAGCTGGCAACATTGCACTGGCTGCGGAAGAAGGGAGAGGTACAAAACCGCTTAGTCACATCTGAACAATCATGCAGTAAGGACACTACTCATGCTTTGGCCGGGCTGAGTGGCTCAGACGGTTAAGGCGCTGGCCTTCTAACCCCAACTTGGCAGGTTCGATCCTGGCTCAGTCCGGTGGTATTTGAAGGTGCTCAAATACGACAGCCCCGTGTCAGTAGATTTACTGGCACATAAAAGAACTCCTGTGGGACTAAATTCCGGCACCTCGGCGTCTCCGAAGACCTTAGAAAAGTAGTTAGTGGGACGTAAAACAAATAACATTATTATTATTATTACTCATGCTTTGTTGTGTAATAGGTTGTTAGTTTTGCAGTATCAGTGTGTAAATAGTGTGCGAATAGTTGACAATGGCCGCACATCAATGCCTTATTACTGAAAAAAATATTATTGATGCCATAAATGACATTTCCGATGATGAATCTGAAGGGGAACCCTTGGATTTTTCGTCTGATGAAGGATCACAGCTTGTACCTTCAGATTTGTCATCAGAAGATGATGATGTCATGCTATTTGAAGCTGTAGCAAATTCTGAAAGAGCAGGTATGCATTTCTAAACTTTTGTTTCATAATTTATGGACTATAATTTAGATTCTTTGCAAATTTCAGGCCTAAAGGTATTTAGTTTACTGTTTCTTTATTACTGTGATATTTATGTTCGGGCTATTAAGATTTATATAGCCTGGTGCATTTTTACTTGCTGTAAATATTATTTTCAGGTGGAAAAACTATGATAAACTTTATCTTTGTACTTAATCAGGTCTTGCAATGCCAGGAACTTCTCGCGGTTGTCAAAAGGGGCGTGGCCAGAAGCACTGTTTAGTTCCTTCATCGGGAGAGGAGGCCATCGCTAACGATCACGGAATTGTACAATTTGACAACAACAGAGAGGATACGCCATCAATGAAACGAGGCAGGTTTTGTGTTCAGAGCCTGATTCAGCTTCCAGCAGGTACAGAAATTGTATCTCCTGATGGCACGACCCAGAAAGTTGGGGTAATTGGTGATGTTACAGCTGGTACACGTGGAGCTCAAAATGTGTTCAGAGATCATGCTGGAACTACTGCACATGCTAAACGTAATGTGAATGAGACTTGCGAAGTGCTTGGCAACTTATGATCACGGACGAGATTTTGAAACATATTGTGACATGTATTGAGACAGAGGCACATTGTGTACTGATGTCAGATGATTGGTATCTAAAAATAGAGGAGATGGAAGCCTTTCTTTCTATACTGTACATTCGCAGTGCCATAGCAGCCAAAGGCTGGACTTATTGTGGTCAGAGAAGTGCGGTAATCCTATAGTAAAATCAACAATGCCTCGTGACAGATTCAGAGAAATAATGCTTTTCTTGAGATTTGAGGTTAAATCTACAAGGTCAGAAAGACTAAAAGATAATAGGTAAACTAGGGATGGCCTTGGATCACAGTAGAAGTATGGATAAGATAATCATTGCGGGAGATAAATAGGCAAGATAGAAAATGCAAAGAAGTAATGGAATATGTAACAAATGAAGGATTTACAATACACAACAGACAGGAGGACTGGACATACATAGGGCATAACGGAGCTAGCACAATAGACCTAATTATAACAAAGGGCTTTAGAATAAAATACCCTGCCACCACAGTGAAAAAAGAACAAGCACTTATCCATAAACACATTCCAGTACAATTAAATATAGGAAACGGCAGAACTATCGAATTAGAAGAAAGACGAAATATAACATTTGGCAAGATCCTGGACATGGAAAAAATTAAAGAGAAAATGAAAGAAAAATGTAACCGTTTCTACAGCAGTTACACTAAACAAAACACTAAACACAGTAAAGGAAGGCAATTAAGTGCAATTACAAAGTACCAAAAACCACTACACACTCAGTGAAAGATCAGCTGAAACTACGCGGATCTCTGCAGATAACAACATTAGAAAATATCAGTAGGGCCAACTAGATGACAATAAACCAGGAAGGTGGGAAGGAGCTGGGAACCTACCGAGGGCATGGATATGGCTTAGGTTACAGTTTCAGAAATAATCAACCATGATCCTTAATTTTCAAAAATATTGTTTACAAAGGACTTTACAAATGAATTCCGAACAAAATCCACCATGCGGAAGGTACCGACACATAACGATAGTAAAATACAACCTGCATGTTCTGCTGAGACACACCAATTATTAATACACGTTCTTTGACAATAGCTTCCTTTAAGTTCAAAGATTCAAACAAACTATACATCTAGTTACAAATCCAGTTGTACAATGCAATTTAGTAGGTAAGAAGAAACGTAATACGCTATTACAATTTACAGTCAAGTTGAACGTACTTTTCAAAAACTCTGGCGTACATCAGTGACACGGAACTACCAGAGGAAAACCCCAAGGTAAATATATAAACTACAATTTACATATTTGGCGAAACAAGGAACGGGGAATGCCTCGAAAACAAACAGGCAAGCCCAGCTGAAAAGCTAAGGCATCATAAATAATTAAGTGGCGAATCTAGGTGAGTTTAGGGCAGACTCCTATATGAAAAGCAAGCGAACATTACAGAAAATTTAAGAAGGAACAGGAATCAAGAGTGCTTACCCCTAAATGGCCCATCCCAGTAGCGAGACGTCAAACCTTCGGACAACCAGACAGACGGCTCACAGGCCACAGACAGACCAACATCACGAAATGCTGCCTCGCTCTCTTTAAAAGGTAAACCCTGGCCTTGGAGTAGCCAATCAGAATGCATGAGCCCGCCTATCGCCACCCAGATTCACCAATCACAACTCCTACTTCAGTCGTGAACTTTAAAATAAGTTTCATGAATACGCACGATCGCAAATCTTCCATTTCCAGAACAGTCAGAAAATACTTTCTAGAATACATAACCAACAAAAGGCAACACACCCTGTTCAAAAATTCATGTGACAAGTTTCTCGACACTTCCAGTAAACACAGAACTGAAATCTACTATTTACAAATACCATATGTTACCAAAATATTACACTGTACAGGTTAGGTCGTTACATGGAATACAAATAAAACATTATATCACCACACTTCAGATCATACAGTAAGTACTACGGGAGGTTTACAAATAAAGTCTTCAATAAACACTTTCCACTTCCAATACATTCTACACCTGTGACAAAAAAGATAAGGTTGAAAGAGCAATACGAGCAGGAAATACTGATGAGTCCGCTACATAGCTGAAATCAACTATAATAAATGGAGCTTCCACACAAGATACAAATAGGCAAGTGAGGCCATGGTTTGACAAGAGAATATTTTGAAAAAAGAAAATTGGCACTGAAATCACTACATAAAACTAGAGAACAAATCGCAAGCGCAACCACTGAAGAATACCAACGAGAACGAAAGAAATACAAGAACCTAATAAGAAAGACGAAAAAGCAACACCTGAAAGAAGAACATAAGAAAATGGTAGAGGAGGCAGAAGAAGACCCTTACCGAGCTTTGAGACCGAAAAGGCAGAAAATACAGCCCAACATACCCATGGAAACATGGATAGATCATATAAGAATAGTAATTTGCTCAAAAGAAAGAAGACCCATGATTAAGACACCTAGGACTCCACAAGCTGATGAGATTTTCACCACGGATGAAATAGAGAGAGCAATACAGAAAATGAAGAATAACAGAGTTCCAGGAGTAGATGGAATAATAAGTGAACAGTTAAAGCAGACAGCACAAGAATATCTACCGATATGGACGCCCCTTCTAAATAAATGTTTAGAATTAGGAAGTATACCCGACAAATGGAGAAAGTCAACAATCAAACTATTATACAAGGGAAAAGGAGACACAGAGAACCCAGACTCGTATAGAGGAATAGCGTTGGAATCTACATCACTGAAAATCTTAACAGGAAACTTGCCAATAGACTGGCAGAGAAGCTAGAACCCATTCTACCAGAGGAACAGTTTGGTTTTAGAAAGGGAAGGTCCACGACCCTGGCAGTAGAAAACCTGTTGGAGCAAATAAAACAGACGATAGAAAGACCAAAAGGAAAACTGTATGTGGTTTTTGTTGACTACTCAAAAGCCTTCAATATGGTCAACAGAAAGGTGTTAATAGATAAAATAAAGCAAAGCAAAGCAAAGTCACCTCCGTACAGGCCATGAAGGCCCTTGGAGGAGTGGTAGGTAAAGGCTTCCACCATTGTTAACCTCGGCACGTGATGGGCAGAAGTGGGTTATCAGTAATCCCATTTTTAACTCACTCACCCCCCTCCCTCCTTCCCCCTTCTCACCGTCAAAACGTTCACGAGTCCAATCCAAAGCACCCCGTTTGCCCTTTCCTACAGCAATC
This sequence comes from Anabrus simplex, assembly GCF_040414725.1. Taxonomy (NCBI): domain Eukaryota; kingdom Metazoa; phylum Arthropoda; class Insecta; order Orthoptera; family Tettigoniidae; genus Anabrus; species Anabrus simplex. The sequence goes on along the minus strand of NC_090270.1, from coordinate 155,930,944 downwards.
TGTTCTAAAGTATATCATATTACACAATAAAATTTGCTCATTATCTGTTAGTTCTGCAATAAAAAATTCTTTGTAGCTTGTTTCGCACCCAGCAGGTGCTTTTCATTGTCGGTTTTCTTGAAACATGCTTCCCCCTGAGATGACATTTTCGTCTTCAGAAGCATAAGTGATTCCAGTGTGTATGTACTTAATGCAGGCCTGAATTCTGTCTTATTTTTCCTAACACTGAAAACTCTTTCAGTGGGAGAGTTACTATGAGGTACACTTAGTACTGCAAATACAACATTACTTAAGGTTTTATACTTAATTTGTCCACTTTCATTTTTAAGCTCTACGTTGTTGCCCCAATTCTCATCAATGTTAGATCCATGTACAATATATTTAGGGAATGTATCAGCCGATTCTGACTGAATAGAACATGGCTGAACAAATCTGACCAATAGGTCAGTTAAAAGACTTCCTCCTAAGAAGATGTATGGCTGGAGCATCTTGTTGCAGAAATATATTCACCAAGTTAAAAACAGGAAGTGTACTCTGAAGAAAGTAGCAAAACGGTTTTGTGCGTGGGTCTTGTATGAAAGATTTCACGGTTTCAAACTGCTTGGTGGTCTCATTTTTATGGTGGGTCTCACTACAAAACGTGAGTGTCAAAGCTTCCCATTGCTCAAGAACACTATCGATAGACTGAAGAAGTGAGAGCCTCTGTGCCTGATGATGATGATGATGATGCTTGTTGTTTAAAGGGGCATAACACCAAGGTCATCGGCCCCTAATAGTACGAAATGAAATGACAAACAAAAAGTTCAAAATCATCCACTGACCAAAATAAAAAATGTCATTAAGAATGAATGAATGGACATGAACCCCCCCCCCCAAAAAAACAAGTGGATCCGACTCAAAAAAAAAAAATTAGAGTATTACTGACCAAGGGACCACTTATAAAGCACAATCCTGAATGGAGAATGCTTGATGTCTAAAGGGGTCCAAAATCCAGGTCTAAGGCCCCTCAGAATGGTACATGTCGCAAGTAAGTTAAACCATGGTATTTGTCATGTTGGGGTACTAATCAAAAGTAGCAAAGACTCGTGGTGTTCCACACAAGATGGTACTACCCACAAGTATTGTACTTCATTCAGGTAACGCAGACCTATGGTGTTTCTCACACAATGGCACTACTCATAGCCAACGCAGACTGATGAAGTTCCTCACCTGGGTGTACTAGTCACGGGTACCGGTATTCCGTGGTGTTCCTCACATAGTGGGTATTAAGCACAGGCAATGCACACCCACGGTGTCGCTCATATTGTGGTACAACTCACAGGCAACGCCCAGACCAGCGGTGTTGCTCACATGGGTACGACGCACGGGTACTGAAAACCCAGAGGAGAACCCACCCTTTGCTGCTACTAATCACAAACCTATTTCGTACCTAATATAGTGGTACTACTCACAAGTACAGGCAACCCATGGTGTTCCCCGCGTGATGGTACGAATCAAAAGTAGTTTCATGGTTCTAATTCAATCATCCCTTGGTCGCCCCTTTTAGTTGCCTCTCATGACAGGCAGGGGATACCGTGAGTGTATTATTCGTCTGCGTCCCCCACCCACAGGGGGTAAAGAGAGAGAAAAAAGAAGAAAGAAGGGATCCGTCACTTAGAAAAATGAAGTAACGGACGAAGAAAGGCAAGGGCCACGAAGGGCGTGAAAATGAAAGACTCCCTAGGCCTCGAATGCTCTAATACCATCGGGATGGGAAAAGAACAAGAGTTGACCAAGGGAGGTCGGATAGGATAGACGAAAGTGAGGAGCCTGGCACAAGTAAGTGGAAGCAATGCCAAGACTCAGCTAAGGGCCCCGTGGTCGCCAATCCACACTCCCAAGTTGAGAGCCCCTTGGGCCCTATTTAGTCGCCTCTTACGACAGGCAGGGGATACCACAGGTGTATTCTAGATGTGCGTCTTGCACCCGCAGTGGGTAGTGTGTTTGGTCCGCGAGAGGTATTTTATTTCCCTCAAGTGCGCCGGCAAGCCGGTTAGGGCCCCCCTATCCGCCACCTGGGATGCGCCACGGGGGAGTATCACCTCTCCCCCTGCTACGCCAGCATAGTAGGTTCGTGGAGCCTCTGTGCCACAAACAGCCTGATAAACTTTCAACGTGTTTTGCCTTTTAGAACTCTTATCAAGATAGTAATATAACTGAACCAAAACGTTTTCTACATTGACTTGTAATTGAGCTGCTGCATTTTGTGCACAGATGTATATGAGATGACATGAACAACCCAGGACATAAATAGAAGAATGCCTGTCCTTCACAAATTTGGCAACACCTTTATTTGCCCCTATCATTGTGTATGCATTGTCAGATGAAAAATAAATGCAACTTTTCCCATGGAATGGCTAAAGAAGACAATTCACTATTAATAACAGAGAAAATTCCCTCACCTGTATTGTTGGTACCCTCTAACAATGACAATAGATGAGTTGATATTTGGCCTCTTTGAGCATTAAAGAAAGAAACAACTATAGGATAAAGTTTAACTGCATTTGAATCCGTACTACCATCAGTACCCAAAGAAAAATGGAGTTATTTACAAAAGTTCACTTATTTCCTTTTTTGTCTCAGAGGTTTTAGTTTTTGCACAACCATATTTCTGAGATATTTTAGAGTCGGGGAACATTGACCTAAACAAATTTCCAGCGTGGTCTGAAACTGATACCGGAATATTATGCTCCAAAAGAAATGATGTGAACAGCAATTCTGCATTTGTCACTGCAGTTTCATTACCTTTTATGAAGAACGATGAAACAGACTGGTTCCGTAATTTTGATTCACCGTATGTGTGATGTTTCTTGGATTCTATGTGTCTTCTGCAATCATCTCGTCCACCGTGAGCCACAGAGAAATCACACGAACACACACTGCAGAACACGTGGTTTCCACTAACACGAGAAGCAAGCAGGCATGGCCATTCCTTTGTGTAACCGTCTCCATATTTGTGTAACACTGTTGTCTTCTTAGAAGCAGATGCAATTTGACAATTGCTCCGCTTCATTTCACAAAACCAATCACTTCTTTTTGAATCAACTACTAGGGTAATTAGAACTGAAATGCACTAAATATACCGCACGATCTACGCACACAGTGCACGCACTGGAGGACAGTAGACCAAGGAGTAGCGAGTAGCAAGGAGTAGAGCCTACCTCACGGCCGACTTCATGCATCATTCCCGCATCATACTACAGTTCATTCCATGTTAAGAAAACAGCATTGCTCTTATGACAACAGGGTTGCCATATCGAACGGCTCTGCTCAACACCATCACAGGTAAACGGCGACACACAAATTTGTGAAATTCAGTATTTAAGTTCAAGATAAAAAGCGGAAGAAAATAAGCTGCAAATGACTTTTATGAAGTAAAGGGGACAGGGATTTACAGGGGCTATTTTTGGTCTGTACGGAATCAGAGGTACACTACGCCACGTGAAAAACCTCAGCAATGGAGCATAAGGCAAATTGGGGCAGAAAATAGAAAAATAATATTGTTATGGGCTCGAGGGGTGAGGGGTGCATTTAATTACATTTAATAAATTTCCCCAGGCAACACGGGGTACTACTGTGCTGTCATATCGCTCACAAAAGCAATAGCAAAATTTAAATGCGGTTGTGAAAAAAGTGGTAAAATTAAAATGCGCTTAAGAATGAACAGCTAAATAACAAAACCAAGCAGAAATAAAACACACGGCATTTTTTTTATCAGTACAAGTTATGCCATGATGTATCACTGCACACAACACCACCAAAATCTTCAATAACAACTTCTGTACAGTACGAAAATAATAGAACACATACAAATACTATGCAATAAACAACCAACTATCACTCAACACAAGATAAGTATGCACTGATTTAAAGCCTAAAAATACACACGCAACAAATAAATACTGTAGATGACTTCACTACAGAAGTGAGCTGCCGGCGGTTCACAGAGTGACGGACTACACGAGGCTTGTACCAGCGGAACACATAACAAGGAAAATGAAGGAAGGCAAAGAAGTGATAGTTGTTCCTGCCATTCTGCTTCCTCCCTGCGAATATATTAATGAAAAAGAAATGTCATGTAGTTATTTTAATAACTCAGGGCAAAAATGCCTCATCCTTTTATCTCTCTTTCATAATACATTACAAAGTGCAGTATAATATCCTTTAATGACGAGGAAATATGGGTGTTTACTCCTGGTAAATCCGTAAGAGCAATGCTGTTTTCTTAACATGGAATGAATTATAGCTAAGAGAGCAGCGTATATCTACTGTATGTAGCTGGCCGTGATTTCACAACGCTCGCGGGAAACAAAAGGAAGTGACGACTATATAACTGCCAAATATGTTTAGTTGCCAACTTACAAACAATGAAATGAGGAGGGTTGACCAGTAATGCTCTAAGGGATTGAACATGTTTTTACTTCTTTCCTTTTTCTTCGTAGAAATTAATTTTTATTGTGACGATGTTGCTTTTCCCCTTCTACCATAATGCCGTAATCACAAAGTGAAGTCCGTAATCATTACGGACAATCTGTAATAGTTGGCACCTCTGGATGGGGTAGAGTGGTTAGCTCTACGCCCGGCCGCCTTTGCCCCCAGGAATTAAACTGGTACTCATTTTTGGTGTAGGCTGAGTGAACCCCAGGGCCATATGCACCTCCGGAAGTGGAAATCTCGTTTCTTAAATTTTACGACTTCATGACGGGGATTCGAACCCATGTCCTTTCGGGCGAACTGAGCACGCCTTTACCGCCTCGGCCAGGCAGCCCCTAATAGATAAACTGAAGGAACTAAATGGAAGAACGAGCACAATGACCCTGATATTAAATATACTGGCAGAAAATTACATGCAGATAGATGATGGAATAGGCATATCTGACTGCCTGTCGCAGACGAACAGTGTCCTCCAAGGCGATCCACTCAGTCCTATCCTGTTTAATGTCCTCACATACGATGTCACCAAAGGAATGGCAGGAACAAGCACATACATATACGTTGATGACATGGCCATCGCAGCGACAGATATAGATAAACTGAAAGTAACAATAAACACAATATGTGAATGGGCGGAGAGAAACGACATCCAGATAAACGAAGAGAAGATGGAATTGGTAGTGTTTACGAAAGGAGGAAGACTCACTGAAGCAGAAAACGTCAAACGCAATGGGAAACTACTCAAGAGGGCTAACAATTTTAAATATCTAGGTATCACAATCCAAACAACGGGAAAGAGTTTCAGATTACATAAAAGATCTAGAGCAGTGGTGGCCACTAGAGCCATGAATGAAATCAGAAATATCACACAACTATTGATCGGACAGCTATGGACCTGTTTAGGTTGAAGATACTACCTGTTCTGATGTATGGCCTAGAATTGGTGGGAGAATACCTCACATACAAACAGCTGGAAGAACTGGAGCGAGTAAAGGCTAGATACTTGAAGAGAATTTTAGGAGTTGCACAGAATGCATGATTGAGGCTAGTGCATGAGCTTACCAGGGAGACCTTCTTAATAGAGGGTCTGAGATGCGAGCTCATACTTCCAGCTAGTACCAGCTTCAAACAGCTTATACAAGATCTGCATGAGAAGACAAACAACATACTAGAGGACTTCTATACAACATCTGCTATGCAAGACAGGACCTGGATGACACTCCTGAAGTGAATCAGATGGATAGAAGATAAAACACGGCACTGAGAATTGCACTGATTAACACTTTCAGGTAAAATTTTATAGCTATAATTTTAATACTTCAAAAAGTAGCATTTTTAAAATTTTTGAGCTCTTTTAATTTTAATTTCTAGTTCCAAATTCGGAATCTTCATTTTTATATCATGTTCCTTTTCCAAGCACTCCATTCTAAAATATTTCCCTAATGTCATCCTTCTCTTTTTGTCAGGCGGTGATATCGATGGATGTGAATCAGAACAGTCAACTTCTACCTCCACTGTATTTCTTACTTCTTTACTCTTCTCATTCTCACTGGCCATGCAAATTATTCCTGAACTGGTGTCTGAAACTGGAGTCATGTCATCCACATCCCTTACATCACTAACGAGTTGTGAATGGAAGTCTACATCGTCATCCAGGTCATGTGCAATTGGAAGAAAACTGCGCAGTTTAAACGTTGCAATGAATTACTGTCTGCTTTCATCCAAGGAAGGAGGCACATATTTACCCCGTCCTGTTTTGCACATTTGAACTTTGTCATGTGCATTTGCTTTCTTTACTCGCTTCTTTGTATTTTCATAACACAATTTGAAGCATTGTCTATCTCTTAAAAATAAAATTCCTGAAGATGTATTCAACACAATTTCTTTCCAAGCATCATCTTTCCTCTCGGTAGTGATACTATTGGTTTTCTTGTAATCAATTACTGTTGTATGTTTGAGAACAAGATCTATTAAGATTTCTTGCTATTCTTTTTTTAAAATTTGCCGTGAGCAATCTTTTCTTTTCACCATTCATTATTGTTTTTGTTTATGCAACAGTACATAATCAAGATATATGAAGATGAAAGAATATTATTGTTATTTGCATAAATATGCAAAGAATAAACAAAAGCTTCATGCAAAACTAAGTGTTAATAAGATTAAAGAGTACCCAGGACTGACAAATGATGCAATATAATTACTCTTTACCCTTACATTTCACTCCTACTTGGTACTGCTATCAAACGTCTTTCTGTGATGTCAGGTCAGCACTAAACCAAGTTCACATGATCCAAGATTGCAGTTATACAATGCACATAGAGATAAAAAATAAGTTCATTCATGAACATCAATTAAAAGCAAACCACAGTTAGCAATTTTTATGAAACTGGCCCTTAATGGGTGATTAGTAGATCAAACTGATAAACATATGACAATATAGGAGCCTTCCTAATGCAATAAATACTGAAGAGAAGACAGACAATTCAAAAGAGAAGTTACTTTAAAAATAAAGGAAAATACATTTGGTAAAAAATAGTTAATTTGAAGTGCTTGGGAATCAAAAATTGGACTTCGAATGACAAGTTTCCAATATTATCTCACCGATCACATATTAATACAACAAAATAATTTTATCCCAGTAACAAACAACAGGGCACTGTTAAAAACAAGAAATAAACCAACAGCATGGCATGGTATAAACAACCCAATTTTCAAAACATGATTGGTAACAAAAAATACAACAAAACGTTTTGAGTCGTATAGTTCCAAAACCTGCCTAATCCATTTTTTTTAATTTTTACAGGAAAGAGCAAAAACTGTTTCAACATGATATGTTGAGGTATACCTGACCATCTTGAATTGTAGAATTTAACTGTATATTGAAAAGTTGCTCACATAAGTGTGTATTATTTATATTTAAGTTTTGATGAAGGATAAGGCAGCTTCTAGAAACGCACATGGCTGTAGGCAGGTTTTGGAGCAATTTCCACTGGATAAGGCAGTTTATGGAACAATCCTTTGAAATATGCAAAAGGTAGTTTTGGGAATAACAATGATGCATGCAGGCTTTAGAATGAAAGAATCATGGTTGCGTCGTAACCTTGAATGATAATGTATTCTTTTGTGTATTGATAACGGGTTAGACAATACAAAACCGTATGAAAAAGGGGTTTGATGTCATCATTGGTCAAAAGATTTTAAACTCTTAATTCATTCTCCCAAGAATCATCTTCATGTTCGCACACTTCTTCGTCTTCAACATTTTCACACCCTCTGTCCAGAATGAGAACACAGATAGCCAGATCTAGATTATCTCGCCAGTTTTCTGCAAAATGACTCGATAGGAGCTCATTCATATCGTTTAGCTTCGCAGGTTTTTTTATTTAGCCCACTCTTCTTCAATAATTTTTCTTTTACGACCTCTTTCTTGAGGACGAACAAAACTATTATTATCCATTTCGGATTAAGATGTTATATTCTTCTTTGTACCTATCAGAACCAGAGCTCTATAATCACAACCTCATGCAACAATGATGCAACAAAACAACACTCTATTGTTCTCAGCCTCAGCTACTCTGTTTACAAAATAATAACCGGTGTAAACAACCTGAAAAACAAAAACATGCCAGCCAAATCTGTTATTGTGGCAAATTAGTCACGATTGATACAGTATAAAGTTAATAAATACATTACATGGAATAGGAATGTTTTGGAATTACAACTTCCTTCACCATATTTATGCACTGCAGCATATGGCAGTTTTTGGAATGGAGTGGAGAAGGAGTGTTTTGGAACAAATTAGTTGAGGATTAGACTCTTTTTGAAATAAACTCAATATTTTGTCGGTGATTTTGCCTGAGATAAGATTTTTTTGGGAACAAACCAAGAGTTGATATCTGTAGAGCTTCCGCCATTTTATAATTTGGTGTCAATATCTCTTTTTTTTTATTATTGAGGAGAAGGCAGGTTTTGGAACTATACGACTTGTTTAGGTTTAGTTCACATTACTGTATATCACTCACATCTGTAGAATTGTCATCATGACTCAGTCTGACAAGGGTCAAAAGTGTTAACAACTGAGGAGAAATTTGTAATCTTGTATGCAGGATCAAAATCAGAACACCATGAAATTTTTGTGATTCCCATCCTGAGCCATAATTTATTATTTTAATGCTTTCCATGTCGATTTTTCACTTCCAGTAGCTTTAGCTTTGTTTTGGACATTTCCACCTAATCAACACTTACAAATTGTGTTATACAATTTTATTCTATCTCCTTTATAGTAGAACTAGTTTCGGTCTATTGTTTAGACCATCTTCAGCTACTATGATAAACTTAAGAACCATACATTACAAACTATAAACAATTATAAAAATTCTATACTGTAAAGTTTTCATTCCTTTTCTTGGTAATATCTTCAAGAATTAAAAAAACACAACTTAAATGTGCAATTTGTAACATTATAAAATCTTTGTTGTTGTCCTGCAAATTTGTGAAAAATTAAAATACAATTTAAAACTTAAAACTTGACTTGATGTTTTACATCCATTTTAATAATAACGATTAAAGTTTTGCACTACTCATTTGTATCTTCAAATGAAAGTAGTCTTTTGTTTACACTATAATGTTGTTGATGGATAAGTGTGAATGTGTAAAAATCATTGTCTAAAATATAAAATACATAAGAGGCAACATTTGCCTGCTGCCATTTCTTGATGGATACAGTACTTTTGTATCCATCCCTTGGCACAGGCCAGAGTAAAGTGTAGCTTTCACCGAAGTCCCAGTCTCATCCATGGCTGTGACAATATGGAAGCTGCTGGGGTATGGGTGGTGCCGAGTATTGACATTCAGAGCACAACTAGTGCATCTGAGTGTTATGTTGCTCATAGGGTCAGTCGTGCCGCTATAGCACTTTCTGACCCAATTAGGAAAGCAATGGCAAACTACCTCACTACTCGTATTGCCTAGTTCGCCTCATTTTGGTGCTGCCATTGGTTTTTGTGGTTTCCTTATAACCGCATAACCTTTGGTGGTGCTATTTGAGGATCCAACCAGCCTCTGGGATGATGACCTAACAGACAGACAGACAGACAGACAGACAGACAGACAGACAGACAGACAGACAGACAGACAGACAGACAGACAGACAGACAGACAGACAGACAGACAGACAGACAGACAGACAGACAGACAGACAGACAGACAGACAGACAGACAGACAGACAGACAGACAGACAAGAGGCAACAATTCCCAGTATATCTGTTTTGATTTGGATACATTAGTTTTAAATAGTAGTGGTTAAGTGTTGTCAATGGTAGAGAAGTCCTTGAGAAATTTCATGTTGTTTCATGAGTCAAATTCCACCCATGGTAGAATAAAGCCTCACAAAACAGAAAGCAGTCAGTCATCTTGTGACACACCGGCAAGAAGGTCAACATGAGAAAGAAAGAGCTCCTTTTGCAAAATTAATTTTTGGGAGACCCAATGATAAAACTTGGTCTCTCGTCGCCATAAGACTATCTGTGTCGGTGCGACGTAAAGCCCCTAGCAAAAAAAAACAAAAAAAACAAACTTTGTCTATTTTCCCATACTGGTGCATTTGATGGAGTGTCATACAGGACAAAGTTTCATTGCCAGTAATGATAGACTTAGAAGAACTCTTCCCCCTCACTATGGTAAAGCGTGAGAAACATTATGGATGACACCATTCGCTGAGTTTTGTAATCGTCAGTTAACATTCTTCGGAACCAATGAGAACAAAGTTTCCGGTATTCGAAGTGTTGAGTCACAATTGTGTACAGTGAAGACCGTGAAATGTCTGGGATTGCTGTAGATAGTTTGCTGATCATAAACCTCCATTTGTAGCGGACAAACTCATCAACACACCCAACCATGGGTACGGTAGTGACAGACTTGTGTCCTTGCCCAGTTTTATCAAGAATGTCTGTTCGACCTTCTTTAAATTTCCGACACCATTCCTGTACACTACCGCCACTCATACATTTTTCATCATATGCTACACTCATTCTGCAATGGATTTCAGCAGCGCTACATCCTTCTGCTTGCAGAAAACGTATCACACTATGCAATTAACACTTGACGGGAGTACTGATCTTAGTGGCTATTACTGGCGGATTGGAGCCGACAGTAGCAGAGGTTGTGGAGGGTATGTTGCAAAATCACATGACACACAGAACCTGGCTCCCGGCTAACTCTTCTTTACCTACATGCATGATCGGAGGTTGAAAAAACAGCCTTTCTGCATACGGAAAGACATAAGCACATCTTCATAATGTACCATTTTGGCTTTCAGTATACACTCGGCAGGAGTTTGTGATGGAACTAATTAATGTGTCTCACTTCTACAGAGTTTAATTTTAAAGAACAGGAAACATATTTTTTTTTGGCTGGTGGCTTTACGTCGAAACAACACAGATAGGTCTTATGGCGACGATTGGATAGGAAAGGCCTAGGAGTTGGAAGGAAGCAGCCATGGTCTTAATTAAGGTACAGTCCCAGCATTTGCCTGGTGTGAAAATGGGAAACCACGGAAAACCATCTTCAGGGCTGCCAACAGTGGGATTCAAACCCACTATCTCCCGGATGCAAACTCACAGCCACGTGATCCTAAACGCACGGCCAACTTGCCTGGTGAAACAGAGATAACACAGGGCACAAACCAATAGTGAGAAATTACATTAAAATACTCTTCAAGTCATAAGACTAAACTGAATCTGGTCACTACCAAAACGGGCATAAGAATGTAGTTCATGAAAATGAAATCACAGAAAATAATATATTTTACCAAGTCAAAATGGACCAGTGTAAGTTGTAGCAGAGAAACAAGAGTCAAATGACAAGCTGAAATATTTCAAATATTTGAGACATTCAGTTTTAAATTTCCTCTCTATATTTCCATGATAATCCAATAATCCACTCTAATATAAATAGGCATTAAAAAATTTCCTAATTTGATACTGTTTGTTTGCCGAGCTGAAGTGATGAAGATGAAATCTTTTCACTCCTCCTTTGGTCTGGCCACACATGTTTTCATAACAATCTCATCATTTATCACAAACAACTGGGTGTACAAGAAAGTAACTATGCATAGGACTTCAAGGACCACCCTTTCTAGAATACATGAAACAATAATACAGAATATGCCAACTTACCAGAGTGCTAATGGACTCGTCACGGCGAAGTCGTCGCAGACCCTTACTAGCCTCTGACAATTTCATACGTTGAAACTGGATGCATTTATGGAGATGGTCTGTCCAAAATACCAAACTCTCTTGAGGGTCCCAAAGCACATCAACTGAGTCCATCTTATAACCTTCTGTCAACTGGTTAGGAGAAGTTTCTTCTCCAGGCTTGTATGGATTCAAGAATCGCAACTCAGAGTCACTCGCCACCATCAAAAATGCAGGCGTTCCTGGAAAAAATTAACAAAATTATAATTTCCTTTCAAATAATGATTAAAGATTCAAAACCTCTTTGGTAATAATTTGATAAAGATAAGCAAAGTCAGGCAAACCAACAGTAGATGATTATATTCAGTTACATACCTTGAAAGAAAAACCATGAAATAACAGTATAATTACCAGAATGTTTTTTCAAACTGATTCATTTAGTGTTTGCAATGTAGAAGTGATTGATGTATTAATGTAAAGCTAAACCCGTACATGTTTGTATAACATCACCACATTCCTCCACACAAGCTGCTGCTCAAACTCTCCCAGTAAGCAACAAAAAGGAAAATGGTAACAAACCAACAAAAAACTGCCAATTTAGGCCAAATTTCTTTTCTTTTCTCCTCCCTTTGATCAAGCTATTTCCTCCACTTGTCCAGGTAGGGCAGAGTGAATTTATATCTCAGGTCCTCCATTAAAAAGGGTACTCCTACGAGTCGGTAAAATAATTGTGAGTGGGAATTTTGAGGAGAGCCTTCAGGAAGTGGGCTTTGACCTTCTCTATACAGAGTAGATCTTAATTTTTCCCAAGGTAGTTTGATCCCATAAGTCAGGATGGGGACTATTTTAATCTCAAGAGAACCATGACAGATGTCGGAGAAAGGCTGGAGATAGTTTTGATGTCACATATAGCCTTAACAGAAGCTTCTTCTATTTATGTTGTGTGAACCCGGAACAAGTGTGCTGTTCTTTGAAGTGTTAGACCTAGATGTCTGAAGCTGGTGATGGTCTGAAGCAATGCTTGTCTTCTTTTTCTTTTCTTCTTCTTCTTCTTCTCTTTGGATAGGTCTACTATGGACCACGTTAAGCATTGTCCATTTCCGGTTCTTCTTCCTCTGATCAGCCCAGTACTTCTCATTCTTTCAGAATGGGCTGTTTTGTGTTCTAGCGACCAGGTGTTGCCAGTCCGTTTTCTGCTCATTCGATCCTGGAATCCCTTAATTTTGTTGATGGCCATCCTGAGATTGTGTGTATTGTATACTGCCTCCGGTGTTACGTTCTTTTCTTCCAGGTCATCCTAGACTCCTTTAAACCAGTTAGTTTGCGTCTTTCTGCTATCCATGTACTCCAGAATTCTCTTGGCTGTTCTCTCTGTTGGCATTCTTTTAATGTGTCCATAGAAGCAAAGTCTTCTCTTTTTAAAGGATGTTGCAATTTTCTTGGTCCTTTTGTCTAGTTCCTCATTTGGTTGCAGTCTAAATTATTGTCCCTCTTTCCTAGGCTCTAGTATCTTCAAGATTTTTCTCTCTTTTTTCTCAATGTTCTCTAGTAATCCTTTCCTGTTCAATGGAATGCATTCAATTACATACAAACTTTCTGGCTTTATCACAGTGTTGTAATGTCTGAGTTTCGCTGTGATTGAGATTGATTTTTTGTTATAGACATTTTGACATAAATGGTATGCTGTTTCCATCTTTCTTGCCCTGTTCTGTAACGCTATTCCTGGTAGTCCTCTTGGGATTATCCACTCTCCTAGGTATTTAAACTTCTGCACTCTTTTAACTGTTCCATACTTAGTGACAATAGTCTTTGTTAGGTCATTTTTGCTCTGAATCATTAGTTTTGATTTTTCAAACAATATCTCAAGTCCTGTCTTTTCAGCAATCTCTTGAAGCGTTTCAATCTGTACCTTAGCAGTTTCTGCATCTTCTGCCAGAGTTGCCATATCATCTGCGAATGTTAGACAGTCAATTTTGATTCCAGATCTCCCCAGTATTATTCAATTTTTCACACCTAATTCTGTCAATCTCTTCCTCCACTCTCTGACCCCTTTTTCAAGTATGACATTGAACAGGAGTGGTGACATCCCATCCCCTTGTCAGACATCTGTTTCAGTTTTGAACAGTTTTGCTTCAGACTTGCTTGTCTGAAATATACTCCTTTTTTCTTTTCAAGTTACTTTTACATCGCACCGACACAGGTAGGTCTTGTGGCGAGAATGGGACAGGAAAGGACTAGGAGTGGGAAAGAAGCAACCGTGGCCTTAATTATGGTACAGCCCCAGCATTTGCCTGATGTGAAAATGGGAAACCACAGAAAAGCATCTTCAGGGCTGCTGACCGTGGGGTTTGAACCCACTATCTCCCAAATACTGGATAATGGCTGCACTTAAGCGACTGCAGCTATCGAGCTTGGTGAGATATATTATGCCTTCTTAGGAGAGACATCCTCCCTTTTTTCTGAAGGTCATGTGTTTAGTCTTTTCTGAGTTGATCTTCAGGTCATGTTTTGTCTGCCCATATTTCTATAGTGTTAATTTAATTTTACAACTCCTTTATGTCATGTGATCCAACTACAATGTTGTCGGTGTAAATACAAGGTGGTCAGAAATAATGTGAACAGGGTAAATAATTTGAAAACGATAATTTGATATCTCATGCGGTTGTCATGTTATCAGCTGTTCAAGTTAGCCAATCACATTGCTTCACAGGCGAGGTCAAATGGGCTTTGGGAGGCCATGTTGCTAAATCTGCACAGAGCTTAAGACTACCTTAAGAGCACCAATTGAAGAAGGCTTGCATTGCAATTTTTGTCAAAGTCCACTGTATACATGGCTGCGTAACGAACATTTCCGTAAATGACCGATCGCCTAGCAGCTACCGATGATGTGAAATCAGAATCAAACGCACTGTGGATTTCAGCCGGTGTCGCCATAGCATACTTGCTATGGCGCGATCCTGTCAGCATAGAGATCAGTGTTCATATTCCCCCCCTGGTACAATTTTTTCCTTCAATTGGTGCTTTCAAGCTGGTCATAAACTATGTGCAGATTTAGCAACACCGCCATGCAAAGTGCATTCTCCCACAAGTGATCTGACTGACTAACTTCAGCAACTGATAAAATGACAACATCATGAGGAATTACTTATCAATATGGCCAATCCTCAATACGTTATGTCAGGACAGTAAACTCCTTGTTTCTGTGAACCATCTGGTCTAATTTGGAAGAGATGATCAATCTATTCAGTTTGTCGAATGCTTTGGAAAGGTCAATGAATACAGCACAGAATTTTCTGCAAAGAAGTTTAACAGTGTCTTTTATATCATCAAAAAGATTCCTGATTGCCTGGATTGTGTATCTTCTTTTCTTGAAACCAAATTGCTCTTTGGGGATTTGGATGTCAATTTCTTCTGTTAGCCTTTGATTCATTAATATTGTTATTAATTTTAATAGATTGTTTTCGTAGGCAATTCCTCTGTAAGAGTTTGGTTCACGCAGGTCACCATTCCCTTTGTAAAACATCTTAAGTGTGGATGCCTTCCAGGTCTCTGGGATATTGCTGACACAAACACAGAGGTTCATTATGTTCATGAAGGCTGGAAGTACTATGTCTGCTTATGTCTTTAGAAGTTCATTAAAGATACCATCCAGACCTGACGTCTTTTGTTTTCTAATTTTGATATGACATCTCTAATCTCTTCCAATGTGAATTTAATGATGGTGTAACGGGCTATATTGATTATCAGTGGGGTGTAGGTTCCATGGATCTTTGTTGGCTGAGGATGTTCATGGAGTGTTCTTCCCAATGTGCATTCCCCACTGTTTGTGCTCCCTGTTGTTTAAGGCAACATAGGGGTTTTTCTACCTTCCTGTTTGCTTCAAGTTCTGTGAAGTCATTACTGTTCTTTTTAAGAAGGTTTTTATATTCCCTTCTTTGTGTATGGTGTGTGTCTAGCTCTCTCTGTTACTATGTTTGGCTGTATGAAGAGCACCTCATCTCCTCACTAGGTGGCAACATTGATTAGACTACCTTGGAAATTTTGATTCATTAGGTGGCTGTAGTAGCTGCTGTTTTAAGTATTTCTGATGATCAGTGCTGCATAATCTAGATTTTTCTCCTTTATTTTGTTTTCAAGGGTGGTAATCTTGTATGTATTTTTCATCAATATGTTTTACATCTAATTTTCTTGAGATGGACTTCATGCTTTTGTGTTCATGTTATATTTTTTGACATCCCACAATGCTGGAAGTTGCCATAATGAGGCAATGCTTGTTTAAGGACACCTCTGCTGCCGAATAGCACACTCAATGATCTGTTATGTTAAGGCATGTGCCTTTGTAGAATATTAGGTCTGTTGCGCTACTGCCACTGTGAGCAAAGTATGTTTTATAGTGGTTCACTGTTTTAAGAGCATTAACCCTTCTTCAGTCATTAGCTGTAAAAGTTATTTACTCCTGTGGTCACTAATCTAAGGTCTATCCTACAGTTTAGGTCGCTGGCTATGAGGTTATTTCCTGCGACTGCTTCACGAAGGCAGTCATAACAATTTATATGGTGTCCCCTATCAGAATCAAGGGTTTGATATAAAGTCCTATGGTCATGGATATTTCGGTGTGAAGTACTATAGTGTTATACTCTTGGTAGATAAAGGAAGCTTTTCCTATGAAATGTTCATACAAGCATGATATCTCTTATACAGGTCTTCCTTCGGGTTACTGAGTGGCAAAAACCTGTTGTGAGTAGAATCTGGGAATTTCTACATTACTGGTTATGATCGTCTCTGTCAATATGAAAATGTTGTGTCGACTAAAAGGTTTACCGGACATTATATCTAAGGTGCTTTTAAGCCCCTCTTCATTCCAAAGTAGTAGATTAATCTGTGAATTGGAATCCTTGTCTGTACAGGTGAAAAATGACTAGCCCCTTCGGACCATAAATCTGGGGAGATAAGTTTGGGCACGTCTTCATGGGGAATGCCTACTTTGAATGCTTTAAGCATTCTTTTAGAGTGTAGTTCCCAGTATTTGAGCACCACTGTCACCATCAGACTCTTCAGGGGTTTTTCTATCTGTTTAGATATTATGTTAATTGTAATTTGTTTCTTATATTTCTATCCTTTTCTTTAATTACGTTTATTGATAAGTGACTTATTAATATTCTTACATTAAGTTTTGTTACTAGGGTTGTACTTTTTTTACACTGCACCAACACAGATAGGATTCATGGTGACAACGGGCAGTGGGAAGGAAATAGCTGTGGTCTTAATTAATCCCTTAACTGAACATTAATTTTCCACATGTTACATTTCTTTTTAACTTCAGATAATTTTTCATCACAAAGAAAATGTTCAAATATTTTCAATAATTCAGGATAATTACCAAAATTAGCATGAATCCTACTATTGCCAGCAAAATCGAATCTGTTGTGTGGTTCTTCAATTTCTTCACATTCCTGTTTGTCATTGTGGAATTCATCACTCGATTCGTAAGAATAATTGTCACTTTCATCTTTGCTTTCATTGCAAAGCAAGAGCATTCGCTCAATATTAAAGAGGATGTTCAATATCACTGCTAAATAACTTTGTTTGTTTACACTCGGGGGTTTTAGCACAGAAACCATTCTGCATTGACTGCTGACCACAAGGAAAACATGTGCACAGCCTCATGAATTCTACATGGAATATGATATTCCTCATAAATAAAAATAAATGTAGTACTCTGTTACAAAATAAGGCCAATAGATGTCATATGTATGTATAACAATTGATGCAATCTGTAATAAACACACGGGCATGGATGACGCTTATAAGCTGTTCACACAACTTGCGAATAATTACCTGATGCTTATACGTAGTTGACACTGCAAAGTGGTTAAGGTACAGTGCCAGTATTTGCCTGGTGTGAAAATGGAAAACCATGGAAAACCATTTGCAGGCTGCCGACAGTCTGGTTCGAACCCACTATCTACTAAATGCAAGCTCACAGCTGTGGGACTCTAACTGCATGGTCAACTCGCTCAGTGCTAGGGCTTTTAAAAAATTTCTAGACTGTAGTACCAGTTCCTATTTGCAGCTCTTTGTTCTTTTGTTATTGTGCTGACCCATCACAATGGTTTGTTTCAGTTCTTACTGGTTTCATAATACTGGCTTCCTCTCTTGATAGCTTGTGTGATTTTCACCCACAGTTTTCTGAAGAGGACAATTGGTCCAATCACGGCATACCAGTGGATTATGCTGGATATTTCCCATGGTTCAAAATCTGTTTAATAGTCATTTTTTTCCTTCTTCAATTCTCGAGACATTGGTAACACTGTCAGTCCGGCTCCGTGGCTAAATGGTTAGCGTGCTGGCCTTTGGCCACGAGGGTCCCGGGTTCGATTCCCGGCAGGGTCGGGAATTTTAACCTTAATTGGTTAATTTCGCTGGCACTGGGGCTGGGTGTATGTGTCGTCTTCATCATCATTTCATCCTCATCACGACGCGCAGGTCGCCTACGGGAGTCGAATCAAAAGACCTGCACCTGGCGAGCCGAACTTGTCCTCGGACACTCCCGGCACTAAAAGCCATACGCCATTTCATTTTCATTTCAGTGCCAAGGTGTACAATAGCATGCCTGCCTCTTACTTTGAGGCCCTGGATTTAAATCCCAGCTAGTCCAAGTATTTTAATTCAGGACTAACTTAAAGAACATGTAGTTTTAATTTATGGTACAAATATTTTAAGCAGATTGTGACAGGGTGATAGGAACACTAAATCATAAACACTAGTGACACATTAAGTGGATTGCAGGAAACTTGCAACATTTTGCCACAGTTAATTATAGGAATTAGTAGACTGAAACGCATTTAGGTCAGTTCAGATGGTTACCAGAAGTTAGGATGTTCAATGTCAAAGAAAACATTTTTCATTCATTTCCATCTAGATAGAGGGGAGAGATTCTACAAAGACCTTCTACAATGGAATAACAATATTAAGAAAAATGGGATCCCAACATGATTGATGGACTGCTGCTGGTTTCTAGAGTTTGCCCTTCCGATAAGAGGAAGAAATAACTGCGAGTGAGTAAATATCTCTATACGATGGACTACTGCTAGTGAAGAGCCTCTATCAATTTGAGATTTCTACTACTTTAGTTCATAAAGTCTTCAATTTTCCAAGAGTTAAATGTGATATTTCATAAAATCAAATTGTTTATCTTTTAACAACATACAATTGCTGCACATGTCAACCTTTTCTTTTTTGTATATTCTGCTGATAATCTTTGTTTTTCTTTAAAATAATACTGTATATCCTATCTAAATTAGAGAGCAAGAAATGTATTCCTTTATTATTCAATGTAGATGATTTCAAAAATACAAACATTACAAAGCGTATACTACTAAAAACAATATACCTCTCTGACACATAAAAATAATGTGCAACATGGTTTTCATAGCCAGATTTGTAATCAGTAGGCATGACTTAGAAAAGTCAGTGACTGACAAAAAGGTGTATTTGTTGAAGAGTGCCATTTTAAAAGCCTTTAGAAGTCTCTCAAGTTGCTGCCAACTATAACTGAATAAGTAAAAGTTATAACAACATTTCTCTCTCACCTTGGGCAATACAAGTACGATTTTTGGCCCCACGGCCACTAGGGGTCATACTGTATCCTGGTGCACAATGACAAGTATAGTTGCCAAACTTCTTCTCTACACATATCTGCGAGCAGACGCCAAATGCACAAATTTTTTTGTCACAGTCTTTTTCATCTGAATTGTCTCCACAGTTGTTGTCACCATCACAAACCAAGGTGTTGTTCACGCAGTTACCATTGGCACACATGAGCTCATCATGAGTACACAGACCTGCCTGTCTACCTGCAGTAAAGGACAGAGTTTTTAAAGAAAACAATGTTTTACATATATTCAACAATAACAGATTAAGTTAACAGAAACATTGAAAAATAAGAAAGAAAAAACTACAATAAAATCTTGACTATCCATTGTAGTGAAGGGGAGGGGAGGAATGGATAACCAGAAAAGGCTGATAATCCATTCAACTTTTCTTACTATTTTATGTTCTGCTAAAGAAGTCTATACATTTTACCTGAACTTTACTACCAGTAACTTTTTTTTTTTTTTTTCTGATCTCCATTGTAATTCTCCAGAGTAAAATACAAAGATGAAGTTTCATCTTCTTGCTCTAGAGACTACATAAAGATTACTGCAGTCTCTTCTTCCTTATCACTTCCCACACCACCGACTGGTCGTTTTCAAAACTTATCATTCTAACTTTTGTTTCAAACTTTGCATTCTTATTAATTGTTTTTGAAGACACGGTGGCACAGAAAACTTTTAAATTCGATGTGAGAACTCAAGCTAAACTGACAATTATTGATGAGATGTAATCCTGCAATTTACTTTTTAAAACCTTCATGATAAGCCGGTAAGGTTTGGTAGACTGGTCACAACAGCAGCCTGTAAGGATCCCACCCACCCAACAGATATGAATACGAAGTGTCAAGAATGGTAACTAGCCTTGTGCAGCATGTCTTCTTCAATATTTTATCTTTATAAGAGACCAATATGTTTGTTATAATCTAGTAGGTACATAGAATTTTCTTTTTTGCTATTTGTTTCACACTGCACTGAAACATACAGGTCGTACAGCAACAATGGGAGACAACCGGAATAGGTTTGGAAAGGAAGTGGCTGCGGCCATAATTACGGTACAGCCCCAGATTTTGCTTAGTGTGAAAATGGAAGGCCATGCAAAATTATCTTCATGGTTGTTGACAGCAGAGTTCAAACCCATCATCTCCCTGAATGCAAGCTCACAAGTATGTGACCCAAACCACATAGCCAACTCCTTGGTCACAATCAGATAATCCAACAATAAGTCAGTTGAGAGACAGATAATCGAGGTTCTACTGCATTAGAATCCTAAAACATGAAGTGCTTGAGTTGTTCTTTGGGTTTCAGTATGAAAGAGAACCAAAAACAGTTCCTTCCTTGAATATTTGGCAAGACACTCATAGGCCTACAGTACATTTGACAGGTGATAAAAATTGAATTGGCTCTCATTTTGTTTAAGGATAATTTTCAGCAGGATGCAAAAATATACGCTGTAAAACAAGAACACGGTGTATAAATTCTTCAAGACAGATGTATCATGGAATGCTTAGATTCCCTTTTAGAGATAGTAAGTACATAAAGCAAGCTCTGTGTTCAATACAGATGATGCCTAATTAAAAGGCACTGATGCCACTAAATTAGACACTACAGGCATTTAATATATGGCACATTATTGTACTGTAGTTGTTATTACTATCTGAATGAGCACTGACACAGATGTCTCTTATTGGATGTGCTGTCACAAATATTCAAAGAGGATGAGACAGGTTAAGTCTCAAATATCAAGGGTCAATTTTTAATGACAATGGCCTGAACATCAGCAAGACAAAAATAGTGGTGATGATGGTGCAAAAGGAAGGAGATGAACCAGCTGTCATGCTCAATGAAATAAAGTTGGACAGTGTCCCAGATTTCGAGTACTTTGGCAGCATTGTCTCAAAAGATAACCTGGGAAAACAACTGAATCAACAACTTCTATTGCAGCCAAATAGCCACACAAAGGATGTAACATTTAATAAATGATTTTAACGTGTCCAGATGTGCACAAAGGTGCTTAAAATTAAGGTACAGGACTGTTCTTTACTATAATCATTCAGAGACATTGTTCAATTTTCCATTTGTCAAGATGGTATCTTTTGCATTTTCTTTGACATAGTTTGCACACACAGTTTTATTTCAGTTGGTGAAAATATTTTCACAGAACTTACGGTGAAATCCGTGGACAGCTAGATGTGTGATGGCACTTCGTAATTGCTGGTTGGGACCCATTCAACTTTTATCATAAGTAGCTGGAGATGATTTAAGATGATGATAATAATAATAATAATAATAATAATAATAATAATAATAATAATAATAATAATAATAATAATAATAATAATAATAATAATAATAATAATCGTATGGCCTCAGCTACCGTTTGCAGACATTTCGATTTGACAAGACATAAAATGAAATGAATTTGAATAGAACAAGTCATTTTTAAAAAATCTACAAACCTCTAAAAACAAATGAAGTGATTCTATCATTCTCTATTCGAAGCTAACACAGTGGTGCCTTGTTTCCATGCCTCTAACATGATAATTCTTTCATAAGAAGCCTATCCATTGTCTCATACGTCTCACTTTCATTCTCTTATTATCTGTAACCAAATTCATCTGCAAGGTAGGATATCACATGGTCCACCATTAAAGCAGATTCATTAACACAGCTTCAGTCAACAGTTTATTCTTCATATGGCTTTACTCTCTATATTACTGAAGTACTTTCACTACAATTCCCCACTGTTTAAAATGAGGAGTCTTGCTCATTAATTACTCACTAGCTCTCTCTCAGCCCAACCCTACATAAGTTTGTAGTGTAGGGTCATCCCGGTCAATCTCTTGCTCTGGTAGTGCTGTGGGTCTTCGGCCCATCAACTTCACTTTCTGTGATGTATCTTTCCATTGCCTCTGGTCTCCTGGCAATGTGACCAAAGTCCCCGACTTGTACTGCTCAATGAAGCTTCAAAGAGTCACCGATGCTTAGCTGTTTCAGGTTTGATTCATTAGTTTGGTGTACCGTCGAACGTATTCAGAGTAATCTCCTATAGCATCACATTTCTAGAGTCAATTCTCCGATGATCAGCCATCTTCAAAATCCAAATTTCCACTGTATAGGTCATAATGCATCAGTAACAGGATGATGGTGACGAGACTCCAGTTTGAAAATGGCACGAAAGATCTATTTAAGTTGTATGCTCCACAAACGGGTTGCATAGATGAACATCTAGATGACTTTTTAGAGGAAGTGGAGGGACAGATAGAAGATAGAAGATAAGGAAGTGCTATTGATGGGAGATCTAAATGCACAAGTTGGAATGGAAAGACAAAGAAAGAAAGAAAAGATGTTGTGGGGCCCTTTGGATGTGGAAATGTAAATCCAGAAGGCAATTTGTTGGTGAATTTTTGTATGAGGAACCAAATGATTGCTGGAAATACTTGGTTTAGGAAGAAAAACAGTCAGAAGATTACAAGGTATGGTTGGCGAGACAGACGAACAAAGACCATGATTGATTATATAATCATCAAGAAAGAACACTGGAAGAACCTTTCAGATGTTACAGCCATGCCTGAAGAAGCCTTTGGTGGAGATCATAGAGTGGTGATAGGAAAATTGAAAGTGGGAAAGATTGAAAAATCCCCATTAAGAAGAGAGGAAAAAAATGAAAGTATGGAAGTTGAAGGAGAAAAACATACAAGAAGATTTTAAGGGGAAATAATACCCTTGGTACCCAGGACGGAGATGGGGAATGTTGAAGATGAATGGAAAAGATTTAAGGAAGCACTGGTTGGATGTGCAGAAAAGGTACGTGGTAGAACATCAGGAAATGTGAAAGACAAAGAGACACACTGGTGGAATGATAGGGTAAAGATTAAAGTGAAAGAAAATAAAATGGCATGGAAAGCATGGAAAACATCTAAGACTGAAGAAAGTACAAGAAAATATGTGGAGGCAAAGAATTTGGCCAAGAAAGTAGTGTAGAAAGAAAAGAGAAAAAGCTGGACCTTATTCACACAGAAATTGAGAGATGATATGCAGGGCAGCACGAAATTATTGTATGGTATCTTAAGAACAAAAAGAGAAATCAAGTAAACACCAGATTTGTGAAGGATGAAGGTGGTATAATATTAACAAAGCCAAAAGAAATAAGAAATAGATGGAGAGAGTATTTTCAGAAGTTGCTGAACAAGAGAACTAACGACAGTCATTCAATGGACCACCAGGAAAGGCAATTAGTTGATGAAGAAATGGATAAAGAAATTACAATTGAAATGGCAGTAAGAACGATGAAGAATGGAATAACTGCTGGAATAGATGAAATTTCAGTGGAGATGATAAAGGCAGCTGGAGCTGTAGGCCTGCAGTGGACATATAGAGTTCTCAGGATTATCTGGGAGAATAAGGAGGTCCCTGAGGATTGGCAAAAAGGAATAATCATCCCAATTTTCAAGAAAAGCGATAAGAAGGTATTGAAGAACTACAGGGGAATTACTCTAATATCCCACAATGCAAAGATAATGGGGAGGATACTGGAAAGTAGGATAATGTTGAGGGTTGGGAATCAGATACAAGAAAATCAGTTTGGTTTCAGAAGTGGAAGGTCAACAATAGAGCCCTTTTCATTATCAGACAACTAATGGAAAAGCGATGGGAGTATGGGAATGATGTGGTGATGCCATTCATAGACATTGAAAAGGCATATGACAGTGTCCCCAGGACTAAAGTTTGCGACAGTCTGGTGCAAAAAGGAACTGGACAGGGATTAATAAAAATGATCATGGCATTGTACAAGGAATGTTGAAGTTGCATGCAAACACAAGTTGGCAGGACAAGTTGGTTCAAAATCACTACTGGGCTGAGACACGGAAGTGTTCTATTGCCAATCCTGTTTACAATGGTAATGGATGAAATCATGAGAACAGCGAAAGCAGCATATGGGGGGAGAGAAATGAACATGTTGTTATTTGCAGATGATATTGTGATTTGGGGAGAAGAGGACATGAATGTTCAAGAACAGTTGGGTGTGGTGAATGGGAAGATCGAAGAATGTAGATTGTAAATAAGTGTAGAAAAGAGTAAAACTCTTGTTATGACTAGAGGGAAGAAAGAAGGGAAAGGTCAGATTAGACTTGCAGAAAAGCCCCTGCAAGTAGTGGAGACGTTCAAATACCTGGGGAGTGAATTAATGGAGAATGCTTGACTGGATGCTGAAATTAGTAAGAGGATTCAAGCTGGAAGCAGTTTCTATCATAGTGTAAGAAACATGTTTTGGCACATCTTTGTCCCAATGGAAGCAAAGGAAACTATGTACAAGATGTATTACGTACCCATAACAACTTACGGAGCAGAAACTTGGACAATGACAAGGAGGATGAGAGTCAAATACAGGCAGCCGAAATGAAGTTCTTGAGGAGTATGATACAGAAGAGTAGAAGAGACAGAATAAGGAATGAGAAAATCCGGGAAGAAATTGGAGTGGAAAAAATGAATGACAGAACAGAGAAGAGCTGATTATGATGGTTTGTGCACATAAAGTGAATGAGTGATGAAAGAATGCCAAAAAAGGTGATTGAAATGCAAATGAAAGGAAGGAGAGGCCGCAGACGACCACGATTGAGATGGAAGGACACAATTCAACGCAGTATTAGAGAAAGAAAACTGGACTGGGACACAGTGTTTGAGGAGGAGTGGTGGGAAGACCGAAGAAAGTGGAGAGGAACCATATTTGCCCCTACTCTGCTACAGCTGGATAATGGGAAATGATGATGACAAAAAAAAAGGTCATAATCGGGATGATTAGAGTTCAAATGAGGATGAGTTTCATCTTTACAGTGATAGAGATGTCCTTCCATATATGGGTAAGTTTTTGTACTGAATTCATTACCATCACAATCCATCTATGTATCTGAAGCTCACAGTCTCACCAGTTACCTCTAATTTGATTAATTTATAAGACATCCCCATGTTTGCTCCAAAAGCCTAAAATCAGTGCAATAGAAGACTGGAGCACATTTCTTTGTGCTACTAATTTAACACAGCATTAATACAAACAGGTTTTCAACTGTGCTGGAACAGGAAAAAGTCAGAACTGGGAAGGTAGCGGCCAAAGTCTAAGTTAAGGAACAATCCTGACATTTTCCCGGTGTGCCAATGGAAGGTAAGAAAATGCATCTTCAGGACTGCCGATGGTGGAATTTGAACCTATCATCTCCCAAACGCAAGCTTACGACTACATGGCCTGTACTGCATGGCTGAGAAAAATAAAAGTACAGGTAGGCCACAATTGTGAGCTTGTTGTTTTAGCTTTCCTACACTTTCATTCTATCTCTCACCCTGCAGGAATACACAGTTCATGTACTTGTATAAACTTTCATTGAGTCCTCCTCTCTTTCTTCCCTACTATCTCCACTATCACCATGGACTCTCAAATGCTGACAAGTCATTCAACCAGGATATATCATTTGTTCTTTCCCAACATTCTCATAACATGTTACTATGTTAATGCCATATTAGTACAAGAAATTTATAAAGTATTTTCTATTATGATTGGCTTCCATACCATCTCCATGCACACCCCTTACCTCCTAATTCTTGTAATTTTCTATCTTGCACCCTGGGATAGAAATCACTTGTGATTACTACAAAATATTCTCTGTGGAACCTTACGATTGCTTTAGAAAGTGTTGAAAATCTTGTCAAACGCACCCACATCTGTTTCTGTAATAAGAATTTCGGCCCTATCTTCATTAACTGTTCATTAACATACCCAACAGAACCTAAGCAAGTCATTGCTTCCTTAATGATCAATAATACTCTCTGGAGTATCCAACCAAATTCGACACCTCATAGAAACACAATATTCACAATATATGTCCTATTTCTTATTCTACTTCTCATTTCAGATTAAATCACCATTTGGTGAAACACCTAATCTATCTTCCTTGCTGTCTCAGCCTGTTACATTTTCCTTTTTCTATAGATCCCATTGATATTAAGAGAGGTTCAAGAAGATAGAAAATTTTTTTCAATTATCCGTAGGTCGAGAAACAGACACCAGAGAAGGTATCAGTTTGTTGGATTATTTAATGTTATTTGCTTTATGTCCCACTAACTAATTTTAGTTATCAGAGGCACCGAGATGCCAGAATTTAGTCCCGCAGGAGTTCTTTTAAGTGCCAGTAAATCTACCGACATGAGGCTGATGTATTTGAGCACCTTTAAATACCACCGGACTGAGCCTGGATCGAACCCGCCAAGTTGAGGTCAGAGGCCAGCGCCTCGACCGTCTGAGCCACTCAGCCCAGCTGTTGGATTGTTTGAAGGAGCTCCAAGATTGCAAGTGGAATTAGGACTTATGAGCCCTAGAGATATCAGATTTTAACAAACATTGGTAAGCAGTATTAGGAAAAATATCTGTAAATAAGGTAGTTTGGCCTTACACAATCTCACTGAATTTTACGTATAATGTTTCAGAGATCTACTAATGGATGACAGTCCTACATGACATCATGTGGAGTACCATTAACCAAAATAAGAGCATAACTAGAACAGAAATAATAGGAAAAATAGGATATTCCTGAAAAAGCCAGTCCCACCAATTATGAATGAGCTCACCAAGACTTAAGCTGTTAAAGCTGACAAACCATTTGAGTCACGCAAGCATTATAAAATCAACACATCAAAAAATGCCTAACATTGAAATTACAGTGAACTTTGTTAGTACGTTGTTGAAGGGACTGAAAAAATTGGACGTCAAGAGTGGGAAAACATACAACTGAAAATGCTATATTGTATTTACGTGTAAAAATAAAGCGTGTCATAGACATGCGCGTGAAATCAACAAGCTTAAGAATTAGTTACATGCACTACTACAGTCACAACATAAACATAGGTTTGTCAGTAACTTACAGGGGGGAAGAAATAACATCATAAAATTGAATTACAGTATATGAACTTTAATTCTAATAATACATCTTACTTCACAGTCGAAGACAAATATTTACACTGGTTTGAAATATATTAGTATCGCTGATTGCTTTCTTAGTTTTAATTTTAAAACTGTATCATCCATCCTGTTCAATGAAGTCATTACTTCATCATCAATTTCGAAACTACACATGTATTGCTTCAGTATGTCCATTGCCTCCATCACTTTTGACACCATGGGACCTGATTCAGGATCTGGTTCGTCATCAATTTCATCCTACACTGATGCTTTTTTCCATCTACCATTCTTCAAGTATTTCATGTCACCAGTTTCATACACTGGAACATCATCATAAACATTGACGTATGTTTGGAAAGTTACTTCTTCTGCTATTCGGTGCCATTCTTCACTCTCAGAAAAATTATCTAGTGCGACGTCATCAGCGCAAACACAGCAAAAGCCGGCTGGATTGAAGCAGTTGGGAATAGTGTTTTGCTCCACAGAATCGCAGGTAGCCTTAATGAAATGCATGGCATCTAAGATAGTGACTTTTCTCCTCGATCCCACTGCAGCCAATCTTCTCTGTACCTGCCTCTTATGATACTTCTGCTTCATGTGCCGTATTATGCCTTGGTCTAACGGCTGTGGCTTACTTGCACAGTTTGCTGGGAGCAAAATGATCTTTA
The DNA here is from genome assembly GCF_040414725.1 of Anabrus simplex. Lineage (NCBI taxonomy): Eukaryota > Metazoa > Arthropoda > Insecta > Orthoptera > Tettigoniidae > Anabrus > Anabrus simplex. The sequence continues at coordinate 155,903,009 of NC_090270.1, read as the reverse complement.
TGATTCTCAAATTAGAAACATTTAGGGGATGAGCAGGGCACTGATCAATGAAGAGTGCAATTTTCCTACTTCTTATACCAAGCCTTGTATCCCATGCGCATAATAAATTTTCAAATACTGCAATATTATTCATGCTTTTGTGTAGTAAGTGTATTTGCATGGAAAGGATTGTACATTCTTGAAACAGCATGGATTGTGTGCTTTTTTCATAATCATTGGTACCAACTTATCAGTTGCACTTTCATTACAGCGCAGGAGAACTGTAAGCCTTTCCTTGTTAGGTTTGCCACCATGACACATTGTGACCTTAAAATCCACAGTTTTATCTGGAAGAAGATGAAAAAAGAAACCAGCCCTGTTTCATCTGCATTAAAGATATAGTCAGGAGTATAGTCTTTCAAAATTGCCGGAAGCGTTGTTAGTTCTCCATGTTTCAGTAGTTTTGCATATTGTAGTGACATTATCCAGGGCAGCAGCTTCACCTGGCACACATCTAAAAAGCAGTAAGTGTTGCCTGAACTCGAACCACAGTACTGTCTACCGGCATGTTTGAAGTTCACGCTTGCACAAACAACTTTAGAACAGCTTCTTCTAATTCTGGAAACTGACCCTGGTGATTACATTTTCTTTGAGCACCAAGTCCTTAAAAAGCAGTTTCAATCAGTTTACATTTGCTAACAACTGTATTTAAAGTTGACAGCGGAATGTTTAACTTTCACGCTACACCCACACGCTCAACATAGTTCAAACACGATGCCATAAGAAAACAGTTCACATGCTATCTTCTAAGTTATGGGAACACCAAAAAAGAACAAAGACATTTTCTAGTCATCTACTATAGCATGTTTTTAGATATTTACTAGGTGTAAGATTTAACCAAAATAGACATAACTAAGTTCTTAACATCCCTCAGCCTCCTTCCCCCCCCCCCCCCTACCCTCGGCACTTCATTTGATTTTTAAAGATCTAACCCAAAGTTTTTAACATACTAGAGAATTGTTTTAAGATTCACATGGAATTGTATGTCTCTGTACTTTCAGAATTTCTACCTAAACCAAACAGTGTAGCTGATGATGTTTAGTCGATCTAAATGAAACATATACTACTTGTGAATTAATCTGCCAAACGTAAAATAACAAGTATCGATTAGGTGGAACAATTTCTTTGCTTGATTGATTCATATTTGGACTGCAATCCACTTCTTGAAGGATTTGTAGATTTTCACTGTTTGTTATTTACCTCACTTTCTTCCTTTCCATTGCAAACATGTAAATAATGCCTACATAAAAATAGCCAAGTACACTATATCACCATACGGCAAGCTATTATCACTGAATGAATAGATGACACTACGTGGAGCACACTTGCTGGTAAACTGAGCTGAGTTCTCGATTGCTACCGTGCCAAGCTTAGGCAATCACTTAACCTTGGCCAAAGTGACACGATCCGAACTGACGCCGCTCAAATGAGGTTGTTGGCGGTTTCAGGAAGATTCATACTGTTGGAGTGGAACAGAAATCAAACTCATAGTACTTAATGAGCAATAACGATGTGCGTATGATATTAAAAGTGAGGACTACCACAACAGAATTCAACAAGATGATGCTTTACACAGCAATTGAATGCTAATCGCTCTAATATTGTACAATATGAAGCAATGTGAAGGCAGACGGCCGCCGTTCTCTCGACTCTTTTCCGAACTAGCAGAGGAAACCAAACATGTCATGTCCATGTCAATGTCAATGCTCCAGGGCATGTTCCAATGTTTACAACATAAAATGCGTGGCGCCAGCTGCCCTTAAGGGTAATTAAGCATTCTCTCTCAACCTACCACACATTGCATCACTAACACACAAGCATGTCAGTAGCTTCATATCCAACTGGACTGACAAATGCGCAAGGACTGGCCAAAATATCGAATGTCAAAATTTGAACCTAATAAGCAGGAGTGTGAAAATGTGCTAAAGTAATATTTTACATGAAATTTAGTGCTTTGGGACGGGACTTTTATAATTCAACGTGATTAACGGGAAAACGTCACTGAGGAACGTACTAACGAGATTCCACTGTAGCTAGTTGCTTTACGTCGCACCGACACAGATAGGTCTTATGGCGACGATGGTACAGGGAAGGGCTAGGAGTGGGAAGGAAGCGGCCGTGGCCTTAATTAAGGTACAGCCCCAGCATTTGCCTGGTGTGAAAATGGGAAACCACGGAAAACCATTTTCAGGGCTGCCGACAGTGAGGCTCGAACCCACTATCTTCCGAATACTGGACACTGGCCGCACTTAGATTCCACTGTAAATAGGTTTGCTGGTTACCCTTAAATTTCACTAATAATTTAACTACAACACCAAATTTTCCTCTATTTTACATAACTTAAATAGATATATACATTTCTACGTATGGATAATTCCAAGAATTTTCCCATCTTACTTCTTGAATCTCTCTTATGCCTAATAGACATAAACATCTCTGCAACAATAGTAAATAGGGATGGAATAAGACTCCTCTTATAATTTAATATAAGCACAGAAGAGAAGGTTATTCTTACATGTTTCTGGCTCTTCATCAGACCCATCTCCACAGTGGTCGTATCCATCACAAATGTTCATAAGAGAAATACACACATGATTGCTGCACCTGAAGACAGAAATGTGTGACTCATAAATAAAGTAAATGTGTTAATTTCAGCATGGAATTAATCAGAGCAAGTTAACTCACCTGAAGCGGCTAGCAGGACATTCTTGCTTCCTACACATAGCTAAATGCTCATCAGTACCATCACCACAGTCATCATCTCCATCACAGAGCCAGCTTGGCATGATGCACTGGGTATTGTTACACATGAACTGACCCTTAGGGCATGGATCACTACAGTTGAGTTCATCAGATCCATCACTGCAGTCAGTATCACCATCACACTTCCAGTCACTAGCAAACAGAAGAAATACTACATTTCATAATTCACAAACAAGAAATAAAAATCTTTATATCTTATCTATTTCCCTGGAAGCATAGAAGACCGTCATTCAGCAACGCCTGAAGCAGTGAAATGGATACAAAATCTACATCTCCTTCTGTAGTCCAGTCTGAAGTGAAGTAAATGCTGAAGTTATTCATACCTTATGTTGCTGTGTATATATTAGCCATAATACAGTTAATCTAATAGTGTTATGACATACATACATACATACATACATACATACATACATACATACATACATACATACATACATACATACTGTTCTGGTTACGACATGTACAAGTGTATTTTTTTAGTATAAATGACATTTAATTATCACGCGTAAAGTTCTGAGCACGCCTGGTTTGTTTACCGTCAGCGGGGCAAGCAAGCGAGTGAAGGACAGCTGTGAGCTGTGACGTAGCCACAGGGGCTAGCTAGACCGCCCGCCCGTCACATCACGTGTTCCCAGCCTGGACTCGTATATTCTAGATTCCACGTCACGTCTTCCAGATTGTTCGACGGGGAAAATTTTGTAACTCCCGTAATAATTATGCTAGCGGCTTGAGCGATATGTCATCTTGTTGGGGATCACCTGAACGTCGCAATGCCTGAGTTTCAAGTACATCCATCGAGGGATTCAGGAGATATTCAGTCAAGCCGTATTGTGACGTAGACGTCCCGGATCGAATAAAAGGAGGACCCACTGTAGCCTGTTCACTCAGTTACAGCTGAGTAGTCAGCGTAGACACTCTCGCTGCTACTATAGTCGTGTAGTGATAGTCCCGACGAGGAACTCTGTAATTTTCTAAGTATTCATAAAGTGAACTTGTATTTTCTTTCAAGTGTGGGAGAACGAATTCTTCCAAGTATTCTCAAGTGGACTTGCAATATTTCGAGTGTTGAAGAACATTTTCTAAGTCTTCATAATTGAACTTACAATATTTATGGGTGTTCGAGCTTGGAATTTTTCCAATTATTCATGAAATGGACTTGTATTATTTACGTGTGTTAAACTCATAATTGGACTTGTATTATTTACGTATGCTAAGGAACGAATTCTTCATAAATTGAACCTGCAATACTTACGAGTGTTAAGAGACTCATTCCTCTAATAAACAGTGATTTATAAACTTTGCTAGTGATGATCTCTGAATGAGCTTTAAGTTCCCGTAAGCATAAATTTGTGATTTTGCCGGTACTGGTTCAAAGACTTATAGACTTTGCCGGTGATGAACTCTAACTTCATTCAACGTCTTTAAAACATAAATTTAGGATCTCACCTGTGTTTATTCAAAGACTTGGATACCTTGCCAGTAATAGACTATAAATTTATTCATGTGGATGGACTTGTGTTTTTCGTCCATGTTCATTCAAAGACTTGTACATTCGCCAGTGTTGATTCAAAGACTTATAAATTTCGCCAGTGATAGACTGTAAATTTATTCATGTGGATGGACTTGTGTTTTACGTACATGTTCACTCAAAGACTTGTACATTCGCCAGTGTTGATTCAAAACTTTATAAATCTCGTCAGTGATGAACTTTAAATCTATTCAGATTTTCATGTGGATGGACTTATGTTTTTCGTCCGTGTTCATTCAAAGACTTGTACCTTCGCCAGTGGTGAACCTTAAATTTGGTCATAGTTTCATGAGAAGGGACTTATGTTTTTTTTTTGCCAGTATTTATTCAGAGACGAAGACTTTTGCTAGTGGTGAACTCTGAAATTATTTTCCTCGTATACAGATACATATCATTTTTACGAGTGTTAAATTTTGAAAGTCTTGATGAATGATAACCAGTGACTTCGCTAATAGGTTAATCACCCAAGGTTTTTATGAACTCAGATTTATCAGTACTGCGAGTGACCTTGGAGACATCAACCCTCTCAGTCACATTGGACTGAGGTAGTAAATGGTTATCTGCAACATCACCAGGATCATCGGGGTTTAACCTGGGCCTCGAAAGTTTGAGGCATCTCTACCTTCTACCAACCCAGACAGTCCAGCCGCTTCTGTACGGAGTCCCTGGAATCTTCTGGAGCGTGATCCAACCTGCCCGGCTTGGTGAACTGGAGAATCCGAGCCATATTATAGGACTGTGTGGAAGACAACTTATATCTACCTGGAGGTGATGTGCAATTTCATGTCTTATATGAATAAACTCATGTTCAGTCAAAGTTTTCTTGTAGATAGGACCCTACCTCCTGTACCGAGCCCTAGCTACTAGTCACCCAGTTTTTGCCCTGAGAACCATATACTTGCTTACTTTAAAATATAATCTGAGAGTCGGGCTCTTTTACCGGCACAATAAATACATACATACATACATACATACATACATACATACATACATACATACATACATACATACATACATACATACATACATACATACATACATACATACATACATACATACATACATACATACATACATACATACATACATACATACATACATACATACATACATACATACATACTTCTAGGTGCAGCATTTTGTGACCAATGTTGGGACCGTCATGTGCAGTAAACATTCTCAAGAACTGTTTAAAAATTATTTTTATAAAGTTTTATTTGTTTCAAATTCATGTTGATTGAAAAATCTTTACATTTTGTGTTTCAACAGACTGAAAATCTTATAAGTTCTATCCTCTATTATATGTTTTGAAAATGTTACTTACATGTAAATACAATGGTGAGGGTTGTTACACTGGAACTCATCGCTGTTGCATGTTCTGTTGCAATCCACTTCATCACTGTGATCGTCACAATTGTATTCACCATCACATTTGTGCAATCCTCTGATACAGCGGCCATCTGCACAACGGAATTCTGACTCACTGCAGTTACGGGGCGTGCAGTTGATCTCATCTGAATTATCCTCACAGTCATTGTCGTAGTCACAGTGCCACCGACCCGGTATACAACTATAAACACAGAAAGCATTAGTTAATTAATACAGATAAAAATGGAACAATCTATTTAAAAAAGTAGAACAGAGAACAGAGTAAGAACAAAATTTGCCACTTTCCAAATCTCTTCTAAACGTGATATTACAGTAATATTTAAGAGAAGTTCATGGGAAGAGGTGCAATAGACCAAATTATCACTTTATAAGCCACAAAAATTCTCCCTCCCCAAAATTCAGTAGCAGATATGAAGATGGTGAGAATGACTGCTAGCACACATAGGTGAGAACCTTGACAGGACAGTACTAGGAATGAAGAGATAAAGGCTAAACAAGGATGCAGCTGTACATATAAAATGGCTTATGCGGTGGGATAATTTGAGGTGAATGGAGGAAGATAGGTTACCTAGGAGAATAAGAGATCTGTTATGGAGGCAAGAAAAGCAGAGAGAGGTCAAGATGACAGTGGTTAGACTCTGTTTTTAATGATTTAAATATAAAAGGTGTGAAACTAAACGAGGTCACAGTTATATATAAAGGATTGTGGAGGCTTATAGTTAATTCACAAGAGACTTCCAGACTGAATGCTGAAAGGCATTACAGTCTATAATGAATATGTATGTATTGTACCTGACAGGGACATGAACCAAGGGCTAGGGATCAAGTGGATGCACATTTCTTTGTCTGGGAACAAGTTCGTGGGATCTCGAAGCTTGGAACGCCACGGGCGAGGCTAGGAATTATATGCCCCCAAGCAGAGCTAGGGAATCCCTGCATGGAAAGGAGGGAAAAGTTATCCCCACCACAAGTCATTGATGAGTAGGAGAGGTAAATTTTTAGCATCTTAATCTTGGAACCATCCTTAAAACAGCTTGGCCAACTTCGTTTTCTGTATTAAAGGAATTAACGATTTTAATAATACTGCACTGTATAACCATTCAAAAGAGCTGTTCGTGATTTGTGAATTTATTTAGAGTGTGTGACGTCCTTTTTTAAAGAAGGGTGGTAATTTTATTCTTGTTCTCTGCATCTGTAATTTTGAGTCCAACTGTTTTGAGATCCTCTTGAATTTCTTTGATCCAATGCCCTCCTGTCTTCTTTCCCAGATTTCTCATTACTAGTTGTAATAAAATCCTGTTTTCTGGTAATCGTACGATGTGAAAGAAATAAGAGATTCTTATTCCTTTAGGGTAATAATCTCCTGTTAAAAGAAAAAATATATGATTACATAACAGTGGAAAGTTACAGATGCCATGTGATAAATGACTTCATTGCCATGTGACACGGGGAATCCCATGAGCAAGCTGAAAATTGAAGGCAGTTTTTCATTAATTACTGGCGATTCTGCAATCAAATTTTGTCCGGGCGAGTCTTAACAATAATATGAGACCACTGGCCACCTGATTATTGCATTATTGCGTCACTAATGCACCAAGAATAGGGTGTATGGGATATTAGAGAGGGGGAAACTTCTCAGCTAATATAAAGTTTGGGGAGCGTCGTCCATGGGCAGTCTGTGTTTTTGTCTCATGAGAAACAGATGTGTGACTGTCTCGAGTAGCAGTTCCTTTTGTATGTGAACTTTTGTTTTAAACAATAGTGGTAATGTCTTAAACAATTGGTGTATGACAAGAAGTGATATCGGTGATATATGAGAGTGCACATTCGGGTTATAATTCTGAGCATGAACTTGAATTATTATTATTATTATTATTATTATTATTAACATCATTACCGTTATCACTCGAAACAAAGAAGGGACTACTAAAACCCTCATAATAATAAATATCCTGAGCAGAGACAAAGGGCTTGACACTACGACGTCACTACTAAATAAATGTAGGCGTTTAATTAATAACCCTGTAGTAGTATTTTTGATCCTGGTATCTTGGGTCAAAAATCAGGCCATAAAGTGTGCGTTTGAAGCAGACGTACGTAACGGGTCTAACTGTGTGTGTTGTGTGCTGTAGACCAATGAGATTCCAGTGCCAAGGAATATGGAGTTTCATCCTAAGAGTTCCAGTTTGAACCTGGTCAACAAAGCAGTTGACATGGAAGCTATAAAGCAGTAGATCGACCTATGGGCGCCCCATAGCTACACGAGGTGTCCTTAGGATGAGGCTGAGTACCCTTATTTTACTAGCATGACTGATGATATTATGATCTGGTGAGAAACTGAGGAACAAGTACAGTTGAGACTCAATGAATGGAAGGTTGCCTCCTGTTGTCCTGCGTCGATTTAATGTATACTGTTTGGAGCTATGCGTCTCTCTATGCAATTCTAAAGGCCTCTGCATTAGATTTTAAATTCCTTTGTCAATTTTCCTTGTAAATTAAATGTAATAGTCTGTAAATCTCCTTTTCTATTTTCCTTGTAAAATTGTTGTAATTGATTTTAATTGCAGAAGTTGATCTCCTTTTCTTAAATATAATCTTATAAATATTTTATTGTTTGTCGCTGGACAGATTCTTGTGGAGATGAACTTGTGATATAAAATTTTGGTTTTCTGAAGAACCATAGATAGGAACCTCGTGGTTCATTTCTCCTTTGTTGTTCTTTACTGATCATGTTACTTTATTTTAAATTTCTGTTGTACAATTATGCTAAGCTTGCCTTATTTGTTAGTAAATGCAGATTGAAGGGTGACCGCGTTCACGTCTATTTCCCTACAACGTCATGTTAGATTACAACCTTTTAGGGATCCCAGTCCGCTTCCCACATCCTTTTTCTAGTTGTCATGTTGGTAATCCTGCTTATTTTTGCTTCTAGCCTTGTGTGTGTTTTTGAAACTTGCGATGTTATAATTGGTGTCTGATCAGTTGACATATGTTCCTTCAAGTTTATTAATTTGATTTTGTGTGTGCTTTAAATTAATGTTACCTGCTCCAAAGGGGAAGGGGGGAGGTGACAATATACATAATGATGACTTTTATAGGCTTGGAAAAGGCATACGACAACACCCAGATCAAAAGTTTGTGAAAGCCTGACATACAGGGGCATTGGCA